>NC_070592.1:29628455-29950955 GCF_027409825.1 Scomber japonicus
GACTGCACTCTTTAATCTCATTCCCCCATGAGCAGCACTTGGTGACAGCAGCAAGGAAAAACTACTGGAGTCAAAAGCATGACGTAGAAGTGTAATTGTTGCCCAGGAATAGTTTCAAAGTGTTGACTCTTGAATCTGATATAATGTCTGATCTGTGGTAGCTGACTGAAATGCAAGTTGTGAGTTTCATCAATGGGCTCTATTTAGTCCCATCTTGTACCCACAGTGTGTTTACACTGGAACACTCACAGATGAAACTCATACTGACTCTAAGCATACTGTTCCAATATGAATGTTACATGTTGTGATGACCCCTGGTGTCATCTTCGTTTGGCCTTGTGATTTACCTGTCTGCTCTGTTTCTGCTGGTGGTCGTTAGGACAACTGGTGACACCTGAGGGCCTGCAGGGTTGCTGAGTTGTTCAAGTCTGAGCTGCAGCTGTCAGCAGTTTCTCTCCTGCCTCTGCCTGCTTTTCCCCTCAGGTAGCAGTTTGGTTTAGTTATGTTGCCTTAGTTTTGTTTTGCTTTATTGTACCCTACAACACACAAACACATCTTACACTCACGCACACCATACACCACTGATGCTACCACATGGCCCATATAATCATTTGATTAGTTAATTTGGGTCTAATAAAATATCTTTGGTTTAAACTTAGGCATGGTGTGTCACTTTAAACAGTTATATCTCATTTGAAGAAATTAGATGGAATGTCATGTTTTAGTTTTTGCGTAATGTTTCCACTGAAAAATGAAAGCATTGATGAACTGTCAACATAATACATCCTAACTTTGCGGGTGAAGTCAGGATTTGATGTTGACGAGAATAGTGAGTGAGTTGACAGGGTCTGTTGTTTCCTCTGACTCATCTCCTCAGAGCTGTGCAGCTCCACTCCTCCTCAGCCACGCAGGAGATGAGCTGCGCTGCATGACAGGCCGCTCGGCACAGTCAGAACTCACCCCCTCATAAAGACCATTAGCGCAATGTTGCTTTGACACTAGAATTACACTGGTGTTGAATTTTTGACAGCAGCTCTACTATGCTGCAGCAGGTTTACTATCAGAGAGCCTAGAGCTGCTGCTGTATTATGTATTAAGAGAGATTTTCCGGTTTGTGCAGATGTGGAATGAATTTTCCCCAAAATCATAACTACAGTTTGGATTAACAGTTTGTATTAAAGGTAGTTGTATGACTTTGCAACATGCAGAAGACAGTGCTGCCTCCTCCCACTGCACACTCTGCAGTCATGTACAGCGGCAACATGGAGGTGATACTGGGGGGTTTAGCTGTGGTTTGACTGAACAGTGTGGAATGTGAGGAGGGCTGCTTGTGTGTGCAGGAGTGTGTTTTTTAAATAATAACCACAGCTGAGTTCTCTCTGATGCATCCCCTGCAGGGAAGCTGCTCCACTCGCAGCATTACAAAGTAATTCAATTATTTTCATCAGGTCCTGTGCCTGCAGCACCAACCTAACAGCAGCATCACAGCATTCAATTACACGTGAAACAATGCTATTTTGATTGATTCTATTTTGCTGCTCCCTAGTAAATGAATAAGTCAACACTCATTTCATGAACACTCTGCTATCTCCCTAAACTTTCAGAGCCTTCACTCGAACCAGTGTTACAAGTTATTGTTCACATTTTCTATTCTTATGATTTACATTTACAGTTCAACAGTTGGAAAAGTTTTGTTTTTCTTCTGACTTTTCTTTCAGAATACTAAAATCCAAATAGTTTTTACTGTATATATGTTGTGTATCAGTTAGTTTTTAACATTTTGATTTTGACATAGGGCCCAAGACATGGACACAAAATTAGGATTGATGCTGAACCCTCTTCAGGTGTAAATTCCGCTGCAATTTTGCAATTCCTGCCCCTAGGCCCTAATGCTTTGGGAGCCCTATAGGACAGTTGTTCCCTTTACCTGATTGACTATCCTGTTATCATCCTGTTGTCATCCATAATCCTTCAAAAGGATAAGTGTAATTGGTAATGACTGGATGTATGGATGAATGGATGAAAGTAGAGAATAAATGTAGGACCAGACCAAGCAGATGTGTCACTGATATGATCCTTGTAGTTTTCTGCTCATCAAAATGGATGTAATGTAGAAAGTTGCAGTTTTGCCAGAAGAAAGACATAAATTGACTTGTTTGTCCATTCACAGCCAACATGTCCTCCAACCATGTCATTCCATTACAAAATAACCTATGCAATCTATCTTAAAGTGCTACGGCGTGCTGTACATTCTGAAGTTAAAACAAAGTCGAGTTGCCTTTGACTTAGCATGTCTATGGCTGGGATAACAGAATCTGTACAGAATCACTGGACATCTTCGTTTTTGACTTAAATGTCTCAACAAATGACATTCATGTTCCCCACAGGATGAAATGTAATAATGAAATAATGATTTTTGGACTTTTCATCGAGCGCCTTCATCAGGACAATACTTACTGATTTATGACCAAACTAAACTAAACTTACAAAACTAATCCCATCAGTAGCTTTACTGTGCTTAGTGTTAAATGTGACTGTTAGCAAGCTAACATTTAGTGAAATTCAGATGGTAACCATATTAAACATTATACAACCAAAAAATCTGCACGTTAGCATTGTCACTGTAAGCATGTAAGTATGCTCATATTATCATTTAGCTCAAAGCTCCACCGTGCATAAGTATATCCTCACAGAACTGATAGTATGGCTGTAGGCTCTTTGTTGCTATAATCCTTTTCTATTGTGCCACACTTCCACTAAAAGTTCCACTTTCATCCCTTTGAATTTGGTGAGCTTCCGTTTCAGTCTGACACATCATCCTCAGTTTAAACTTTATAGTTTCCTACTGGCAATAGTGTTTAACTGTATAATGAATGTGGCCTCTAGTACCTTCTAGTCAAGTTTGTAGTCTTGTTAAAAATGGATGTATGGCGTAACTGCTACTCTAATATTGAATCTTTCAGTAAGATCAAAGAGACCATTAAGTGCAAAGAGCTGACACATCAAGAAGTTTGTGCTCCTTAATTAGTGGAAGTAGTTTGAAACATTTGCTTTGCCTGTCACTTAATATAACAATCCAATCAGCATTCACTCTCTGCACTGATGTGTTTGTAGGATTTACTTCCCCTGTTTGATCCAGCACTGTGTCTTCCTACCAGTAGATGAGAAGTGAAGGCAAGCAAAGAAAGAAGGCCTTCATAGTCATATCTTTTTCCTCTCCAAGGACTAGGCACTCTAAGGATGTGGTTCTCACATTAATAAAGGAACACGTGAAGATTATATGTGTCAGAGGCAAGAGGAATTGAGATATCACTAAAGAGTTGTTGCTGTTGTTACATAGCAAACTGGTGTTGTAGGGGCTAAAAATACTGCCAGACTTCCTCAGTGTCTGCCTAATGTCAGAGTGAGACCATGTCTAAGTGTTGTGCTTTATTTTAACTGCTGATTGTTTGGCCACAAAGTGCTCAGGCTCCACTTGGACATCTCACTTCTCAGTATCCACAAAGCCTTGTTTCAAACTATCAAATGATAGTGTTTACCTCTCTAAAGTTTCAGCACTCCCATAGGAATTACAGTGCAATCCAGTTATTATGTGGCTTGTATTCATTGCTCATTGCGTGACTGCACATCATCACTGCTGACTGCAGGCTGATCAGGGAGTGAAATCCAGTGGACGTTGCCTAGTTGCCACAGTCAAACGCAATCTGACATATCGGCATGAGCGTCTATGCACGGGTGAACCTAGTCTGTGTAAATGACAATGCATACACTCATGTATCACATCACACAGTCGGTTGTGCTGTAATGCCTGACTATGAATATAATGACACTGTTTGGGTCTCGCAGAAGGAACAAAGAAATGCAACGTTGCAACTACTGTATGCTCTAAAAAGAGAGATTATAGTTCAGCTGATGTGCAAGCAAAAATTCAAATACTGTAATAAATGAGTATTAAAGTAACTTGGCAATAAATCATCCTTCACTTTAAGCTGTACATCTTTGCTTCTCCATGTCCCCATGTAAGTAGAGGGGTTTCAGTTTATATTTCCACCTGTTCAGCAGTTTATAGCTCTCTCTGCAGTTTGCCCAGCTTGCAGAAGCAAGGCAAAAAGGGAAGCTATTAAAGATGCTTGAGAATTGAGTCTATTCTTATAAGAGAAGAGGAGGGTGCATGGGAGTTCTCTGATTCACATTACAACTGATTGAAAGCTGTGTTCTAATTCAAGCATCTTCCATTTGTATTTGGGTGGGTTTTTGACCTTATGTGATAGCTTTTATTCACAAGTTACATAGAGTTCACAACACTGACACTACAACACTGCTGAACCGAGCTCACTGTTAAATGTAGGTCTGCAATGGATTCACAAGTTACTGCTGGTTTTGGATGGATTGGGTTGCTAATATGTGCAATCTCTGTTTTAAATGAATGGACTGCATTTATATAGCACATTTCTAGTCTTTCAACTACTCAAATTTTATACCACAAGCCACATAGTTGACCCACCACCATCATCCTGACAACATCACAATTTGCAGTTTGTGGTGTTACCACACTCCAGCCCCTCCAACTCCAGTCCCCAGAAGGCCTTCTTCAAAATCCTCAGATTTGACTGTACCTACACAGACAACAAAGCAAAGCTTTTTAACAATCTCATTTTAGCCTCATCATGTACATCCCAAAACACTTTTCCTGTTAAAGGGACAGTGTAACTATATTCTCCAGCTCAAGACAACAAAAAGTGCAGCAACAAAAGCACAGATATGCATGATCAGCCAGACCAAATAGCACCTCAGAAACCACCTCCCACCAATATTTTACATCTGAAGTGGTTGATTGTGTAACATTTACACAATCAACCTCTTCAGATGGAGCACCCAGCACCAGAATTCCACCCCCTGCTAGCTACCTCCAGCAACCACAGTGGCTGGCCTTAGCTGGGGCCTCTGGCACCAGGATGCCAGTGCCCACTGCTGCCTACTTCTGGCAACTTCAAAAGCTTCATTTAAGTCAGGACATTTGGCACTGGTGTGCCAGCACCCCTTGCTGCCCACTTCCAGCAACCGCAGCAGCATTTTGCTTTAGCCAAGACTCCTTGCACTGGTATGCTAGGATGGTCTCCCAATTCCACCAGTCCCAGCAGCTCTGCAGCTCATTGGCACGAGGGTACCAACTTTGCTCCATAGCCCTTGCAGCAGCAAGTTCCCTCCACACCTAACTCCAATCTTCCCTTCAAACCATTGCAGCCAAGAAGGCAAATGCTGATTTCACCTTATCACCGCTAATCCTTACATTATTCGTCCAAATACTTTCATGTCCAGTCCCTCTCCAGTTCCCACCAATTTACATAAACAAATCATCAATAGTAACCACTGTGATTGTATTCTCCTTCCCTCCACCATAGATTCCTTAAAGGACATGAAGGATGCCTCCACCTGAAAGGGAAAACACCCGCCCATTCCAGAGAGCTTATACCCTCGCATCCAAAGCCTCAGCATTTCTTCAGTACTTCAATGAGAACCCATTATTGTCACATCTTCATGACCTGGTCCTTAAATGCTCCCTATGTGGAATCTTATCCTGTTAATTTCTGCTCCATTCCACACTGATCCACATCAAAAATCAGTTTCAATTTCTTCCTCTTCTTCAGTCTCTTACTTGTCATCAGCAGCTCCACCAGCACCCATACCTCCAAAGCTAGCATCATCTACACCAGTGTTCCTCAAATACAAATCTTAAAGGTCCACACAATTTTTTTTAAATGAGTCAAAGGTCCGTTTATTAGTCGGTCAAGCTACAACAAATCAATGTATCCACCACCAACTAGCTTAACAATACAGTGGTGTATAGTAGAAAAATAGAATATATGACTCAACTATAAAATGTATTTTTAATTTTAACAACAAAACAAAATGTCCTTTTTATAAAAACAACAAAATCAAATAAATACTCAAAAACAAAACTTATTTTTCGTTTTAACATAAATTCTAATAAATACTTTACACAATTGCAAATAGTACATAATACAGGCACAAAGGACACAAGAAAGGAGGAAAGAACTGTTCTTAGTGCTGTGCATCAAAAGTGACTCAAGTATAAAATAAAAATGTGGGTCACGCTGCAACTGTGCTTGCCCAACAAGTCACAGTCTATCAGCGCATTGTTGGCATGGTGATAATTCCGACACTCCCATTTAATAATAATAATATTTTATGCAAGATTTTTCTTTTCTTAGACCAGGGTCCGCAGATAGTTGTCCGTGGTCCGGATGCGGACCGGAGTCCGCCGTTTGAGGATCCCTGATCTACACAATCTGTCATCTTTCCCAAAACCAACAGCAGGCCATCATGTAACAAAGAAGTCACACCATATGCAACAACAGAAGTTCAGAAGCTTGGCCCCTCATGCAGATACCTGCAATACACCAGTTCCTCCATATTCAGCACTGACGTTCAACTTGTAAATCATGCCCTAATACCCTTGATCTTGGACTCCTATAGGAAGCCTATTACCCTTAACCCTCTCATCCTACTGGACAGCTTAGAGAAGTTTCCATTACTTTCATAAACAGCATAACATAACCTTCCTATTGTTTGATCTTATCACCTTGACTTCTTTCATTACCTATGTCATGATGGCTATTAAAACTCATACCATCAAAGTTTATCATCAGCATCCTCTCCAAACCCATAACCGAGACAGACAGACTGGGCTTGGCCTCCAGCCATCCTCGGATAACCTCGAAGGATTCCAATGTAAGATCTTAGCTCTGCTCAGTCTCAGCTTAAGTAACTGAAGGTTTTAGGGGTCTGTTGTTACCCAGCTGCTACAATGGATTCCTTACAAAGCTTCCCTACAACACAGCCAGCAAGTGGATTAACTATATATATCAATATATATCTATTCTGTAATAAATCATTGAAACACATCTTGTTGAGGTTCTGGCTAGTGAATTGAAGCTTATCTAGCAAAGTTTCAGGAGCATGGCCACATCTCAACTGCACTTCCGGCGTTCCTTTAAAAATCCATCTAACTCTCTCCTCCTCTCTCACTCTAGTATAGTAATACAGTATATGAATATAATCTGTTTAATCTGTACAATGATGTGTAATACAACACATTGTGGTATCACAGTGGTTACCACATATTTACAACTGGTTGTTTTTATACTTAAATTTTTTTTTAAAACAAACCTGTGAGAATAGCTGCATGCAACTGATGTATCATACTAATATTTCATCAAGTTCCTGCAGTGGAATGGAGCTATATGAGGCTATATGAAAACAACAAAGCAGACTTGTGTTGGGTCTTTGTGGGATTAGGTTGATGGCTGCTGAGAGAAGCCTCACACAGTATCAAAATACAAAGTAATACGCTGGGCTCACATGTAAATGAAATCAAGAAGCAGAGAGAAGAGCAAAGAGCAGATAACACATAATAATTATCCTGTGCAGGCTGACAACTGTTTAATCCAGAACTGAGGAGAGCACATATGGGAATTACTGATAATGTCATTTTGGGACTACAGAGACAGCTTTACCAGAAGAAGTTCCCTTTTTTTTAAACAGGAGCACAAAGTGATGGGAACAACTTTCTAATGAAATGATTATGACTTTAAAGATTATTATTGGTGGTAGGGTTTGCATGTCAACAGCCTCAGTTGTAATTTAGGAAAAGTGATCTTCACTGAACGAGCACAAGATCAGAACTACAACAAGATTTGTGAATTATAGGAAAAAACACAAATAAAACTCTGAACCTTACCCTTAAACAGAGTAACAATAGCACAATTAGAGACAAGTTATAAAGTCGAGTATCTCAAATGCTACACCGTTAAAAAATATATAATATATATCATAAAGAAAATAACAAGAGTTAAGATGAAAAAGCCTGTTTTAAAAGAGTCTAGGTTCTGTGTTACCCTCAGATGGTTAGGAATGCCTTTCCACGAGCATGGTGCAACAGAAGGTTCTGTCTCCCATGGTGCAGAGTTTGATACTGGGGGCCCAGAAGAGCAAGCTGCTGGCAGATCTAAGGGTGCAGGTGGAGGTTTGTGGTATGATTAGTTCCTGTAGGTAGGGATGCGCAAGTCTGTCGATGGAGTTGTATGCGAGTAGCAGGACTTTGTAGTCAACCTTGACAGAGACAGGGAGCTAATGCAATGAACATAATTGGTGTTATGTATTTATGTTTTTGCACTTATCAGGATCTTGGCTGCACTGTTCTGAATGCACTGGAGCTTCTCCATGCTCCTGCCAGGGATCACTGTGAAGAGCACAGAGCAGCAGCAGTCTTGAGGAGATAAAGGTATGGGCTAGTTTCTTTGTGTGTGAGGGGGGCTGAGAGTTGGGATGTATGATTTGAGCAGAACTATGGGAATGGGATTTCAATGATGTCCATAAGATTTCACAAAAGAGGTGGACAAAAGAGCAGATGATGTTTTGCCTTGGCTCTGAAAATGTCATTAAAGATTTTACATTCCTGTTCTGTAGCCTCAAATGGGGAAGATGCATGTGGCTCCTGGAGAAGGTTTATGGTGTAAAAGGGTGCTTAGAGTTGCCAGTATTGTTATTATTTAGTTTGAACTAGAACTGTGACTATCTTTAAGGGACTTTGAATGAGTCCTTTGATATTCACAGAAGACCAGTTTGGCGACGTTCCAGCGGACGTCCAGCTGTTGGTGAACCAGGGAGCAGAGTGTGAAAATCTGACACTGCTCAGAGATTTATTATG
The DNA here is from genome assembly GCF_027409825.1 of Scomber japonicus. NCBI lineage: Eukaryota > Metazoa > Chordata > Actinopteri > Scombriformes > Scombridae > Scomber > Scomber japonicus. The sequence continues at coordinate 29,637,187 of NC_070592.1, forward strand.
AAGCTCCACTAGTTTATCCACTGATGCAGAAGCTGGACAGGTGACGTGTTGGAGGTGTGTGGACATAATGGCTGAGTTGATGCTTTTCCAGTTTCAGAAAAGCACCTGACACTTAGGTTTCGAAGGGGGCAACAGGAAAATCAAATCCATTGAGACCACCCAGATCATAGGCCTATGGGTTATTGATGGGGGTGGAGTCAGAGATAACCAGGTCAAATGTTTGCCTCCTTGTGTGAGTAGGGGGCATCAACTTATTGCTACACGACACTCAGGAACTCTACTGCCAAATGACAGGGGCGGTTGTTGACATGTATATTCATATCATCTGACAATGACAATATTGGTTGACATGGAGCAGAGTGAGGTGAGGAGGTCAAGAAGATGAGAAAAGATGAGATTGGTTTGGGGGGGGGTAGATGAGAAGCACTTTCATGGAGTATGGAGCTTTGTACATTTTAGAGTAAGCCGTTTAATAGAAGGGCATTGGCAGGAGAGGCTTTTTCCATGTAACTATACACAGGAGGGCAGGCCTCATTAAGCACAGGGTAACCCCCCTGATGTATGCCAGGTTTCAGTAAGGCACATGAAATCCAGTCTCTCCTCCTCCTCCTCATACATGTGGCCGGATTTATTGGTAACAGATTATATATTATGTATTTCTATGGTGGCAGGAGAGAGAGTTGAGGATGGCAGTATATGCAAAATGGACAGTACACTGTGATCCACTCCACATCTTGCATCTGGCCTGGTATAGGGTAGTCTGTGATGTCTTCAACAATGATGTCCAGGTTTATTTTGCTTCCACATTTAATTTTGAAACCGCGGTGCAAGCCGCTATTGATGTAACAAGGTCTGTTTCTTAAAATCCCAAAGTCTTGGCAGCAGGTTAAAAGTCCTTTCTCGGGTGTAATTGAAAAGCTGCGTAAACTCTGTAGCTGCGGGGCAGTGTAGGACATCATAATTAAAGTGGCTGATAAAAGCAAAATGCAAAACAAACCACATGGTTTTGGCAGAGTGGCGGCGTTGGTAACAGCCACAGTCTGGAGATCATTACAGCAAAATGAGGGGAGCTCAAATTGAAGTAAAACCCCTGTCTGTCTATGACAGCCCAGCTCAGAGAACAGGGACCCCAGCAGAGCAGGCAGGTAGCACTTTACGTTGATTAATCCAAGAAGTGCCAGTTTGATGGAATGTATTCCAATTCAGGGAGTGATCAAAACACATACGAGGAAACCTGAAAAGTTTTAGCAAAATGCAAGAAAGCTTTGTAAATCAATTGCAATTTGGGAAAGAGTAATGACAGCCGGTGTGCAACAGCATTTCCTCAGGATGCAGAGTATCCTCATACACTATAAGTTCATGTTTTCCCTGACAGTCTTCAATCTACTTTGGGTAAATACCAGTTGCTGTTACATACTATTTTGACCCAGTTCTCTATGTGGTCAAGTTAAAATATTCAGTCATCTACAGGACATACTAGGAGATATTTACTAAGTCTGTTGGGAATTACCAACAGTGGCGCAAAAGTTTGCCTCTAAAGCCACAGCCCATATGCCACAATTTTTGTAAATGAGCCCAGGCCCTGTTTATCTCATCTACAAATTAAAGCATTGTTCACTGCTAAATTGCTGGAATATTAGTAGCACATTTTCATCTCGCTATATGAAAGCAGTTAGGAAATTTGAGTTCAATTTCCTGATGTTAACAGTTCAACAACAACATGTTATGATAAATCAGCTAAACATTTAAACTCATTTGACAAAAAAATTAAGACAATATGAAGGCTTATTTAACTACAGCTGGCTGCTTCCATCATACTGTGCTGGACTGAAGCTGCTTTGAGCCATTAAAAGTCAGGACAATTAGGCAGGAAGTATCTGAGGGAAACTAAAGTTAAAATAAAGTTGGTGACCTTTAACAAATCTTTAGTAAATGTGCACCACTGTCAACAGTTTTCAAATATTTCTTCAACAGAAAGGAGCCACAGTAAAAATAGTGAGATCTGTGGATTTTTCAGTGTAATCGGGACATTGCTTTTGGAATGACATTGCTGCTGAGTTAGTCAAATGTAGTTTTTCAGTGTTTTGAGTAGCATAAACAGAAATCCATTCATCTTCATTATGTGAGGGTTGATGCATTCTGTATATCTCAGAAAGATATTTCAAAACCTTGGCACATAAAACCAGAGCTATCTCCGTGGCTACGTACAAAAACAGAAAAATATGTCTGTTTGCAATTTGGTTGAAGTGACCCTTTAAGGTTAGGTTGAGGTTTTGGTCATTGGTTGATTCCACACAGTCAACAATCTTTTTTAACACACTGTGGTGTAATAATGGTGCTCAATTTAGTGTAAATAGAATCTTGCACACACACACACACACACACACACACACACACACTTGTGGCTACCTCCTCTTTCCCTCAAGTATTTCTTTTGTAGTTGGCTTCAGATTGGTCTGATGTCAACGACGTACACTTAATATGCTGATGAAGATGTTGGAACTGGGGGAAAATGATTTTCTTTCAAACTCTCATGCTATCTTTATATGATCCATCCAAAATTGATAGTCTTATGTAAGGTGGGTGAGGGAGAGACTGCATGGCGCAGAGATAAAGTGTGGCTTGGAGGGCAAACTGGAGAGAGATCCAGCTTGATTATTCTGTTTGAATAGCCCCCCCCCCCCCCCCCCCCGTCCTGCCTTGGCAGCTCCGAAGCAGATTCATGACTGCAACCCTGAGATGAGTGGTAAACAAGTCAGGGAATCTGGGGAGCTCCTCATTGCCTTTTCACACTGGCCACACACACACACAAACTACAGCCTATAAATGGACAGATATTCTCAGCTGTAAACATCAACTCCAACTCACCAGTTGCAAACATAAACACAGATCAGCACATAATCTTCCCATTAATAAAACTTCCACATGTTATGAAGAGCTTGATGTTTGTAGCCAGACCCAGAAGACCGATCTGTGAGAGGTTTGTATCAGCTAGTGTATGACTATACAAATGAAGGTCACACACACACACACACACACATACTCAAACAGATTCACACACACACACACACACACACAGATTCACACACACACACACACACACACACACACACACACACACACACACACACACACACACACAGATTCACACACATAGGAATGCAGCAAATTAATAATCCAGCACAGAGTTGCTTTCAGACCATAATGTTAAAGGGTCGGTTCACCCAAATTACAGTACTGACTTGCCATAAAAATAGCTCCATTTCATTTTTCCATGAAATATATATATTTGATATATCCTCCAAACCAGTTTAATGGAGTTTGGCTTTGTATTACTTTTATATTCATTTGTATTAATTCAGCGGTAACATTTCAGGAAGAATGTCCCAGTTACTCTGGATTATCTATAGATCCCTCTACTACAAACACATTTTAAACTTACACAACTAACGGAACAAAACTGTTTTATTTATATTTGACAGAAGCAGAAATGTGAAGATTGTTAGACAGTTTTTCAGTGTATAATATAAAAAGTGATTGATTATAAAACACATATGAAATATGTTGGTGGTACATTCATGATGATTAACTTAAACTTAACTTTATCTTTCAATCTTTTTGAAAGAAAATAGTTTGGTTTTACAGCTCAGTTAGAGACTAGCTGGTGAACATAGTGGAGCATTCAGCAGCTAATGAAACATCCTTCTCAGGAGTTGGTGGAGACCAAACAGAGCTAAAAGAGTGAACTCAACAATGACTCCAAATGAATGCTGATGTTGTTTTGTCTCTGTGTAGATGTATAAACAGGAAACATACATTATTAGGTGGTAATATGTGGAGATTGTGCTTACAGTCTTTACTTTGCCCCAGAGTTGCCAAAAAATAAATGAATGCAGTTAGTGCCGAATGTAACAGTTGGTCAAATTGGTCACTTGTTGCATAAATAATTGATGTAGTGAGGTATAATGCACACACAGAATGACAGGCTTATAGGTTTGATAACTTGGATTTGTTTATTCAAATCTGCTAGATGGATGAACTAGTAAACCTTTTTTGTCTGTCTACAATTTGAAGCTCCACAGTGAGAATTTAAGGACTGTGTAAAGTGAATGCAGACATTTTCTTCTTAACACATTAAATAGGTCATAAATGTATTTCTAAAAAAGGTGTAAAAAGCATTTCAACCATTTAGATTTGAATTGTGGAGCTAGACTTCACAAACTGTGTTTCAAGATTTCTGTGTTCAGGATTTAGTGCTGTAGAGGTATAAATACATTCAGCACACACTACTAGGCCTAATACTACAGTCTACAGTTAGCCAGTTAGCTGAGTTAGCCGCCGAGTTAGCCGCTGAGCTAGTAGCCGAGCTAGCAGCTGAGTTAGCAGCAGAAAGCTCTCAGACGTAGCCTCCATGATTATGGTTTCTGGTAGAGGTGGTGACTTTGATTGACAGGTGACACTTGGTAGGGGGCGGGGTTTCAGTGAACTCGGTGGGCAAATTAGTTTTACGCAACTTTGAAACCTAATTTCATATATTTGGCAATTTTTTTTAATCATTCAAATTTGGCAGGGTGGTTAACAACACACTTTTCTGTGGTATGTCAAACTCAGAACACATATTTATTCTTACTTTACACAGACTTTAATGTTTATATAATAATGTAAAGATTTGTAAACCAGCAGACATACACATATCAAAACCATTAGGATTTGAAATGAGGTCAGAAATTGCTATTCATCTACACTAGAGGTCTTTAGTCTGTCTCAGAGTACATTTTATCCCCTTGCAGCCCAGAGGCCAGCGCCCTTGTAGACTTGACCTGATGATGGTGAACAGGTCACAGTAGGTACAACTGAAGCCCTCAAGGGCCGCCTTCTCAAATCCAGTGGGTGGACATTTGGATTCAGCCTGAGGATGTGGAGGAAGGGCTATTTTTTGCTCAGCTACCAGTGATTGGACAGGACTAATGATTGTGTCAGCTCCCTGAAACAAAGGGCAGATACAAAGAACACACACATACACACAGGACGTAACAGGACTAATTGGGATCAGGGACACCATAAGGGGCTGACAAGGTTGGACAATTTTAAGGGTCTGTCACTGACAGGGATAAAAAAATATTAAGGTCAGGGGTCATTCATACAGATGAAGCCATTTCAAAGTTCCCGTGTTTCCTTGATGGATCCTTGACTGGTCCTTGACCGGTCCTTGGCTGGCCGATAATGGAAGCAGGGGTGAAATGCGATCCCCCCGCGATGACGTGGTCAATGAGGCCCCGACTGGGAACGCCCCTATGCTGCCCGAGTGAAAACCAGCTGCAATGCCTCATTTATCCACGGGGAGGAGCAGTGTGTTTAGACCCACTGCTCATAGGAAAGACTAGGCTGTCCAACTATTAAAAAAAATAACCGGATTCATCACGTTACAACCCTGTGATTAAACCTGCAATACTAGGCTAAATATTATATACACTAATATTACTTGTTTTACTTCTATTCTTCTGTATACAGTAGCCGAATGAAGCATACAATATAGTTAATCCATTAGAAAGATGCAATTGAAGCTGCTGTACATCTGACAGTACACCGTCCGTCACAGGAAACACTCGCAAACACTTAATAATTCCTCTGACTGATCACTGATCACTGTCACTGTCAAACCAAGAAATAGCCCATGAGACAAACCCACTCTAGTGATTTAAAACAGGACGCGCTATTTAATACGTAATGTTAATATTATATGGGTTCCCAATCCGACCATTTTTTGTGTCTTATTTTATCATTATTAAGGCAAAATAACTCAATTTATGTCCATCAACATTATAATGAATAGTCTATAGGCTTAATATGAGTTTACATCCAGCGTGCTGCGTGGACTTCATTACATCTGCTGCACAGCTGTTACCACAATTATGAAATGCTAAGTTTCTACAGTCTGTGACTGTGACCCTCATAAAAATAATATTTTACAAATCTGCATTATATAAACTAACGAAATTCGTTAAAGCAAGTCATTTGGCGACTTCTAAGTCATTCAGTTAAACTAAGTCTGTTCTATAGCTGCTCCGCTGGAGAGGCTGCGAGCATGAATGAAATCAGTGCGTCTTTTTTACACAAGTATCTGTAGCAGGCTACTGCATGACTCAGCCATGACTCAGAAGAATATGCGTGTACTTTTTAATCATAGTGCGTTGTGTTAATTGATCGGCTGTGTTGTGTGTTACCGGCGCAGCACGCGTTATGTGCGCCTTTTGCGCAACGCATGTGTCGGAGGCAATTGTGCTTGAGTACACTTGGGTTTTGAGGTAATGTGAGTGCGGGCCAGCGGGGGACGGGGGGCATTTGCTTTGAAAGACAATGGGACAGCACTGTAACCATCCCCCTCAACCCATCACCTTCGTGCTGGACACCTCCCCGACTGAAAATCAAGATTGAGACACTGTTTGTGCCCCGACTATATCCAGCACATATCCTACTGTATGTGTGGTTGAGTTTTCAGTTTTACATCTTTTCTAAGTGAGTGAGGGGTGTAGTTGTAGATGTGTGTAGTGCCCCCACTCTGTCCAGCACGTATGTGTGGTTGAGTTTTCAGTTTTACACCAATACTTAATTAACTAGTTAGTTACTGTAATAATAATAACGAATCTGAATTTAAACTCAATTTGTCTGACTTATATTTATCTTTTTCATATAATTAATGCTCATTCAACTCTGTCTGGTCCATATCTGTCGCGGCATCTGAGCGCTCTTTCTCAGCCTTGCGCAGGCTGAAAACCTGGCTGCGCAGCACCATGACGCAGGAGAGATTTGACTATTCTCACTAAGCTCACAGTGACCCCTCTCAGAAAATAGTTCCGACGTCCATCAACACTATTCTGATTCTGAATCTCTGTGCGTGATTTGTGTGACCATGGAACCAAATGGCCCATTAAGCCCAAACAAAAGGTTGAGCAATGATAATGCTAATAAAGTGGCTGGGCTTACCTGGCTTAACGCATGCACTGAATAGACCGGGGTTGGCTGGCACATATGTGCTGTATAAAATCAAATACAGTCCTGTGGTCCGTTTTCGTCATTTCGTATTATTTATCTGAGCCTAAAATTAAAATATGAAAAGGCTTTTTTTTCGTTTTTTGTGTTAGATTCAAAACAAATAACAAAATAATCAGGAGTCAGTAGGTTATTTAATTTTTTGATTTGATTCGATGAATCTGGATGACCTGTCAGTAAAAAATCATAAAACATCAGAATGTGGGCTAGTTTGTGACAGAAGCGCCATCTTCTGGTCAAACCCTGTATTACAATGAATAGGTGGGTTTACAGAAAAAGATAGACACGCCCAGGAGAAGGAGGGGGTCTCTCCAGCTGCTGGAACTCAGCTGGAACTTGGCTGGAACTTGGCTGGGAGTCAGCTGCCATTCAGCTGGCATTCAGCTTGGAGGGGAACTTTGAAGTGGCTACTACTGTAAATCTTCAATAGGAAGAAGTTCCAATAAAAACTCTTTATAGGATAATGTAGAGCAGGAGGGTCAAACTCATTTTAGGTCAGAGGCCACAAACTGTCCTGTTTGATCTCAAGTGGGCCAGACCAGTAAAACCACTGCACAATAAATAATAATAAATTATATATATATAAGGGCTGTCAGCGTTAACGCGTTAATCGCGATTAGATTAATGCAATCCATAACGCGTTAATTTTTTAAAATCGCGTTTTAATTTTGCAAGCCTTTTTGTCCCTTCTACTCACCCGTAGACGGCTCCTCTAGCTGTAGCGCTATGCTTTGAAGTGACCTCCTGCACCGCGGTGATGGAAAGTAAGAGAGCTACTGGAATACAACACTTCGAGACGGTTCAGTTGACAAGTCAAAAGTAAAATGCAACCTGTGTCAAACGGAGTTTAACTACCACCGGAGTACGTCGAGTTTGAGTTAGCACCTCCATGCTAAACGCCCAGGTGCAGCCAAGCCAGCCTTAGCTCCACCAAAGTACCATTTTGGAGTGTGGGAGTCGCAGCAGAGCTGTGATTGATTCCCAGTTAAGACACTCTGGTAAGAAATGCTTTACATTATGGGCTTAAAACTGCCTTGAAATGTAAAATAACAGGATTTTAAACATGCAATTCAAAACGCGATTAATCGTGATTAACTATGGAAATTCTGCGATTAATCACGATTTGAAAAATTAATCGTTTGACAGCCCTCATATATATATATTTATACACTGGCACCCATAAAGCGGGCCATATGTTTGACACCGCTGATCTAAGGTAACAGGAACATTGTTTCAGGAGATGTTACTGTTTATTTTTTCAAGTTTACACTTTAAATGCTATGAGCACCATTCACCTCCAGTATATTGTTTGCAGACAGAAATCAGAGAGAATGTCAAAACCACAAAATCACATGAGACCAAAACAATCTGCATGACTGGGTACATCCAGGAGGAGCAATAAGGGGGTGGGGGAGTATTTTGTTGTGGGTGAACCAAATCTTTCAACTTCATACCTGAGGCTCCTCTCTGGTTGCCAAGTATGACTCCTGTGGTTTTACAGATTTGCTGGGTGGAGAAGGAGGAAGCAGAACAGATAGTTTAAGCGCTTCAGTAATTCCAGCATTCGAGTTGACAATTTGTGACAGTTTTGAATTGGTTTGGTGTGTCACATTCTGATTGGAAAATCACCCAATTCACTTCTCTCTAACAAGCACACATGCACACACACACACACACACACACTTCTGCGTGACCGTCATACAGAATCTTAAAAGATCTCTGCCAGTCACATTCAAATACAGCACACGGTGACAAACTGCTCCTCAGAGAGTCACACACATTCTTTACAACAGTGCAGAGTCCACAGGAAGAGAGAAGCACTGTGGATGAAGATGTGTAAGCAAGGACTGTCTTCATGTTGTTATCTGTGTGCGACTGTAAGAGCTCAGTCATCTTCTGGAGGCTGAACTATCAGTAGTATCAGACTCAGGGGAATGATGTATCTGCTGTGTGGAAGACAGCTCTACTGATAAAGTCCCACATGAGTTTATCAAGTGTTAAGTAAGAAGTATATACATTTCATAGTACAGCTAGAGATGTGAACAATTTTACAATCCTATGACAAAATACCATGCAGAACCAGAGTCTGTGTAATGATGATCAGTTTAGCCCTCATTTTAAAATCAGTCTTGGCACATTGAATGAAGCTCTATAAGTGCAAGCTGAGCCAAGTTTTAGGATTTTAAATGAGTAATTGTTGCACTGGTTTAATTAGATCATAAATCCTGGGAGGCTTCTTTTTTTTTGTTTACATTCCATTTTATGACAAACTAATGTCTGTTAAAATACATGTAATAATACCACTAATGTTAAGCATTAAAGTTTTATACAAGGTGGAGTGAAAAACAAAATCCTCATGATGTGTATCTCAATTGACTTAAGTTCATTCTTTAAACCAAAACAGTCTTTTAAGGTATTATAAAAAATTACAACTGGAGCATCTGTGATTATATTGTTGGACTCTGAACTGCAAGAATGAAGATGTTTCTGTCAGAGTACACGTGTATCATATGAACCACAGTACAATCCTGTAATATATTCAGGCAGTACATGACTCATATTTATTATAAGTTTTTGTTTTAATGTATGATATATGTAAGTCACTTATCCATTTTTTCTCTTCATTCTCTTTTCATGTCTCTTAATTTTTTGTCTAATGCATCTGTTATTTTATCATTTTATCTGCACTGAAACCTACAGAAAATAAATCAAGCTGTAAAATTGACACCCTGCGTATCATACGTATGCCTTTTATCTACTGTTACACACTGAGGAGATAAGGAGGATAAGGTTAAAGTTTATCTCCTGAATGTCAGCAGTAACTGGTCTGGACTAAACAGACTCAGCCCTTCATTTGACCACATGTGATGCCAAAATCACAGATACTATCAACTATTCTCTGTTGGATGTGGGAGCACACACTGGGGTAAAAAAGTTGTTTTGAAGATTGTAAATGTCATGCAAATTTAATCAAAGTTTTTCCAGAGTACTGCATGAAATTCACAAAATCAAAAGCATATGTAATATTGCAAATATTCTACACATCACACACACAAAGGGTCCAGTGAAACCTAATGTTAACACACTGTTTCTGTTGGTTTTTCAGTTTGCTTTATAGGAGAAAAGTAATTATTTATGGGTTTTCCATAAATGTGTTGTGTTTGTTCTTAGATTTGGATCATAAATCATCCAAAAACCCCATTTGGCTTTGCCTGCATGCCACATGTTACATACTGTAGTAGCAAGCCTTTGAAAAACAGCTGATCAGTGGCAGGTGGTGTGGCTGATGATTTGGCCAAATTCACTGCTGAGGAGTTGTGCTTGGGTGAACAGGAAGAAGGTGAACCAATGGTTGTGTGGCTATGCCACCGATATTCAGGCCAAACTGTAAATCCACCATGGGCACCTTGTACCTGTTGGCAAAGTAGACAGTATCTTTCCCAGTTGGATTCATCCATACCATGTGAGAGATGAGGTACTGTCTCCATTGTTTGCTATGCTGTAGGTGCATATGTGTGCCGAATGCACATTACAAACTAACTGTATAAACCATATGTTAATATTATTATTATTAAATTATATTATTTATTCATGGTATACTGTTTTACAGTTAGTACATTGTGGGGAAATAGTGTCCATCAACTGATGCTGAAAAATCAGCAGCTTCTAAAATGCATACATACTGTTTTGAGTATACTTAAAGATACTCTCCTGATACGTTATAAATGTATAAAAATACTCTGCTTGGTAAATTAATTTGTGTCTGATAAGTTTTTTCCCCAGAAAGCCTTATTGCCTCATTAAAATCCTTAAAATTACACCTCTTCATCTCCCTCATTAAAAAAATGTAAACATTTGAACTGCTGGGCACAAGATGTCTCATGAGATGGACTCCCAGCTGGACCTGAACCAGCACTAGTCTGAACCCAGCAGCAATCCAGGGGGTTGTGTAACATTTTAGGTAGTTCTTATCCTGCTTATTATAAACCTTCATCAAACAGTGGGTCAACTGAGGGGCATGTCCCACAGACTGTGACCCTGCCCCTCCCTCCACTCTACTGTGCAGTCTCTGGTTCCAAATGATGTCACACAAGCAAGATGGCAGCTCCAGCAGATATGTTGGCTTCACTTTTACTTAGCAGTATGAAGAAAAGACCATGGATCATCTTTATATACAGCTCCTTCATCATACCATACACTGGATATGGCTGATACACTTACACTGACAATCATTCATTTTAGGAATTTCACTTGTAACTCAATAACTTACACTTTGATATTTCATCTCCTTTCCTACGTGAACATTTGGGAACATAGAGGAATGTCAGTGTCTGGGAGATAAAAGACTACAGTCTAATTATTATTACAATGACATTTTTCCAAATGTATGTTAACATGGACAAGTAAATAAAGTACATTATTTTTTTATGTAATAAAGTATTATATTACAAGCTAGTCTCAGTCTGTGTAGCTTTTTAAATGTTTTTGGATGTAATAGCTGAAGCTTTGCATAACTGAAGGTGAAGATGTTGGAATCATGTCCTTTTAAATGATTAATAACCTTCAGCTTTTTCAGGTTGAATTAGCATTTCAAACCAACCTCTGTCTCACACACAGTGTCGTGAAATGACCAAAACCTCTAACACACAATGTGGTGATGGCATGCAATGTGTTAAAATGACTGGCCTGCACCATGATCAGGGTGAATGGGCAGTCGGTCAAAACGAAAACAGATGGAGAACATAATGGTGTAGTATTTGTATTATAGTTGCAGAAGCCAGTATTTCATTAACTCTGATAACATATCATGGTCATTTCATTTACAGTCAGTACAGTCCCAGTCCCTTGCTATTAAACTCCTTCTTGGATTTCTTTCGTAGCTTTCCATACAGTTTCCATCCATCTTTCCTTTCCAACTTTTCCAACTATTCCTTCTGCTTCAGCTGTTTTTTCCATCCATGTTTAACTCTATCTGCTGATTCACACTCCATTCAAACCTTAAAATATTTCACATCTTTCATTTATCGGGAGTTTTAGACCCTTTCTTACTTTTCCAAATCATTCATACACATTCAGTTTCTTCCTCCGAATTAAAGCAGGCAAATCAGTTTATCAGCCTTTCATCAACCAGCATTCACAGCACCATTTCTTCAGAAACTCTATTTTCTAGTTTTAATTTCAACTGTAAAAACAATGTAAAAAAATGTAGGGGTACACCTTTAATTCTTTCAACATCTTCAACTTCAGTTAAGCAAAGCTTCAGCTATTACATCCAAAAACATTTAAATAAATAAAAAATAACATACATTTTGAAAAATGTAATTGTAATAATAATTAGGCTGTAATCTTTTAATCAGACACTCTATGTTTCCAAATGTGCTCGTAGGACATCCATAATAACAAAACTGCTCTTTTGCTGCCTCTGAGGAAAGAAGCTGGAGCATCATCTCTGAAAGACAATGTGAAGCCAGTTTTTAAAACATGGAAAAATCTCAGCTAATGTCAAATCCCCAGCAATCAAATCAAGCAAACTCAGTTATCTGTGGAGGATGAACAGAGTGAGCAGTGTGCTGGCTGGATTACAGTGTGACGTCTTAATATTCAACTATAACAAAACACAATGAAAAGAGTTCTCCAAGTAAATATGTTATCTGTTGTTTTACCAGGGATAGAAGAAGTGAATGTTGCCGCCACTGTTTCATTTATAAAAAAATACACATAAAAAACAATCATTTAAAGCAGAAGAATAAGTCTGGCATTATTCTGTTTCTCCTATTGTCAACAATTCCCATGAAAAGACACCAAATCCAACAATGTCGTTAGTCAACACTTATTCTTGGCTCAAAGCCCATTGCTTCCTACTGAAGATGTAAAACCGCTCACAAATATATAGTTTTATCTTTAAAAAGTCAGGCAGTGTGTGTGTGTGTGTGTGTGTGTGTGTGTGTGTGTGTGTGTGTGTGTGTGTGTGTGTGTGTGTGGGTGGGTCTGAAAGGTTTCAGTCTGTATCCAAATCACAGGATCTGGAATGTGTAAGAAATGAATCCACATTGATCAGATCTATGTAATGAATGCCATGTTGCTGTAGGTTGTTTTCTTCACTGCAGGTGGCGCTGTCATTATATATAACGGCTCTGGTCTGAGGGTCATATGCAGCCTTGAGCATGAAGTTTTGAAGCACTGCATAAAGTTTGGAAAGAAGGAGAAATGATTAAGGGCAACCAAGGTTCCAAAGAAAAGCTCTTGTTAATGTTCAGCATAGACGATGTCAGATGCAGTGACAAGTGAAGCTCTTCAAGGATATGAAACGCTGGCTGAGCCATCAGTACAAAGGAATAGCTACTGTGTTAGAAAATATCTGCTTCTTTGATCAAAAGTCAAAGTCACCTACCTCTGTTGAATTGCATTTCAGTCAAAACATGAAATCTACAAGCTTAAAATTCTTCCATGTATCTAACCCTGAATAGAAAGTTCCAGCTTCTGTCAGCTCACAGGTCACTTCTGGATCAAGTTTAGTAATTGCAACAACTGTGATTTGGGCCCCTGGCTGGCTTCTTCTTCACAGCAACAGCAGCTGAGCCTTCTGGGTATTGTAGTATTTACAGCTATTCGCAATATCATATTGAGGGGAAAAGCTTTTGATATTCACTGAGAGGGGAACTTGTTGCATCTACCTTTATTGAACAGCTTATAAAGAAGAGCCAGATAAGAATTAGGGGAGAGAGAGGGGTACAAGCTGCAACAAACGTCCACCACCTGAGTCAAACCAAGCTACCAGAGTGCTCCATCTGCTGTATTGTATTAGAGATACTTGAACAACTATACCTATAACTTTATATGACTCAATATATGGATGACAAAAAGCTCCCTCATTCTTTTTCACTGCTTTCTATTATGCCAAAAATGTTCCAGAAAAATAGACATTAAATGCAGAAAAAATTGTAATAGTACATTATCTATGTCATTAGTAAATGATTAGCTCAGTGGAAACAGAAAATCTTTGTGGTGTATTTAATTCATGTATTATAAATCTGGAAGCATTTTGGACATCATGTACAGTGTGTTTAAATATCCCATCAATAAATATGAGCTTAATTCAACAATAACTCTTGAAAGTCATTGTAAGATGATTTCTACAGTACCATAGAGAAGATTTAAAGAGTCCTCTCATACAGGCCGATGACACTGTGCCTATGAGAGTGGCTGCAGTAAAAACTATAACAACCAGCTTTAAGCAACATTTATCCTGCCCTCATTGCTTCTCATACACTAATTGCATAGCTCAGTTGGGTGACATCTCATCCTTTCACCCTCAAGCAATGAATTTAATGTCCTTTGGAACTCACATTATGAATGTTGCATATAAAGTCAGTGAAGACACGCTGAAAGCTGAGGCTGTGGTGCACTCAGTCAAGACTAGTTACTTTTATCTATAATATATTCATGATGAGCTGCAGTCATCGCTCGTTTGACACTAACAGCAAGGTACAAGATATACTGGAGTATTTAAAGGACCATGCTGCTGCTTTACATCATTTTAAACCCATTTGGAGATTTGCAAGTATAGCATAACTCTGTATTTTGTATATTTACTATTAAATGGTTTTACCAAATACATTCAATACAACTATAATGATTGCATGCTTGATACCAGAGACTGAGGTCAGAGGAGGACGGTGGTTTTGGTTGAATTTTGCTAAATGAAACTTGTCCTGTCTCGTGCTTCATGCAAGCATTTACCTCTTTAATATTTAACAAAGACCATCTTTCCCTTAAATTAAACAAGTGCTTACAGAGCCATAACAATTTGAATCACGTTTTAGTTGACACAGTGGATATACTATATGTAGGTAATCAAATAAAATGAGTTGTAAGACATTATTTTGAAAAACATTTGGGAATATGTTTCATAAAAACGTTTCCTCATTACAAATCAGTTTAATGATAGCAGCAGTATTATAATTTGGTCATCATTTTGAAGAGACGGGGTTGATCAAATGCACCCCTTCTCCTTTTTCATAAGTGTCAGTCTAAAATCTCTGAAAATGTTGCCCTCTAACTGTCCAACTATCAAACTCCAGATAACAGAAAGGAATTTTTGCTTGAAAGGCTGCACTGACCGAGTGATGAAGAGCTGAAAAACTAACATTACCACATCCTTCACATTTTTCAGGGAAAAAAACATTTAATATAATTATGTACTAGGGACAATTTGTGGTTATAAAATCCTCATAAAAGAGGCTACAACATCAATCAAAGCTAAGGCCATAAAAGACAGCACAACCAAAACCTGTTTTCTAATAATGATTGGTCCTACAAGTTAAGAGCGTTTCTACAAATGCTATTAAATGTCTCTTAAAACAGTACTTTACAGCAAGTGCATGCTCTTAAGAGCCTCAAGTTTATTATATCAAATGTCACTTAACAAAGAACACCAGTGTTCATGATAAAAGTAGCCTATACAGTATCAATAAATAAGTCAAAGCATGGGCCACACACGTATGCTAACACTTCAAGCTACATACTGTAGTTCCATGTGTCGATGCTTGACTTAAGATGGGAAACAAGCCCCAGGTGTCTGTTTATAGAACTCAATATGAATTTAAATAAGGTTTATGCATTAAACTATGCATTGGCATTTGTACTTTAATACAATACTCAATGTGGAAATGGTTATTGGTCACTGTAACAATTTCTTCTCCCAATACTGATGTTCCAGCTGTTTTTAAAGATGGAGGACTAAATCCACAGCCCTCGTTCTATGCAAAAAGACATTTGATATGCAGCCAAAATGAAGTTATGGCAGTTACAGTTAGCTAGATTGTGTCTGTTTAGCACTTTTGTTTTCCTGTAATGTTGTTTCTCACCAAGCTGCAGCAGGGGGAAACACTGTCATTACTGCTCTGCCATGACATGAAGTGCTATGTTCAGTCTGTGCTTGATCAACAGCTGCCTCACATCATTTAGGTTGAATGACCTCACATAAGTCCCACAATGATCCACCCAACTTCAACCTTAGCTGAGGTCTAATCACAGTGATTGGAAACACCTGTGAGCATGTCTGATAGTCAACAGCATTGTTCATACTTCTGGTAGACCACTCTTATCTTATCCATATATCCAATTTCATCGGAATGTTTTATTTGCTACAGTCATTTCAATAATGCAGGAAATAGCAACATAGTTTCAATTTTGAGCCCAAACTTCACATACATAATACCTGTTTTTACTGCAACTGTACGTTCAGATTGGTTAATATAGTGAAGTCTGTATTATATCACCACACTATAATAACTTTGACAAGTTGATTTCCATACAATGGTGACATAAATCAAATCAAATGGCTGCTGGAAGGTTGGAAAACACATTAGAAACCATAAAACACCCACACAGGGTTTTGAGAAGTGTCAGCAGTAAAGTACACATGATTTGTAAGGTTATGATTTGTATGGGCTAAAACATGACAAACGTTGATGCCATGCTTTCAATTGGTTGAAATGGATTAGGATGTTGTGTTAACGTCTTCTGATGAATGGGGTGAAAATACAACCCTCAGACGACGTGCTAATAATCACCCTGCTCTTACCTCATTTTGCAGATGCCACTGTTTTACTAATCCCTGCCTGCCAAATGCTAATGCACTGGGAAAATTAGCTAATGGACAGCAACAGTTTAGTGCCAGTGCAAATGATCCTGGCTGCATCTTGAATAAATAGAACCATTCATTACTCTTTTTCCTAGTTTTGCTCTATTTTGGTTGGCAGTGTGGTGAAAGGAACACATCAGCTGAGAAGATGGAACAAGAGCTGATGCCAAGCACAAAAGCTGTGAATTATTAACCCTGATTTTTCATATCTGCACCTCTGTGCCCTCTTACAGCCATGTAATCTTCTACCTTCCTGTGCCTTTGCCACAGAGGGCAGGAGGTCCTGCCTGCTAGGTTTATGAGTTGTTAAAAACCCAGGAGCCATCTTGTAAATGACCTATTAAATGAAAAGAGATTGTGAGGGACTGCATACCTGCCCGGAAGGAACCATAAAATCTAATAAGAAGGGTAAAATTTGGGGCATGCAGGAGGCTCTACTGAGGATAATTGCAGCTGAAGAATTCACCCTTGCCACTCCATCCCATCCCTGCTCAGGACCCCTTCAAAACACTGAGCTGGCAGTGTAAAGCAGGAGAGAGGGGGGGGGGATTTCATTTCCCACATTTTCATTCACCAGGCAATGAAGTGAGCATGGCCTCGCTGGTCCAGCTGGATGTGTTCAGCCTCAGGAATATGGATGAAATGCTAAGTCTACTCAGGGTGAGGGATGGGGTCGTCAGCAGCGAGCGAGGAGAGTTGATTATATGTTGCATACATATACAACCAGGTGCCATTACCTTGACGGCATGAATAAATGAGACAGCAGCAAACAAGAAGTGCTTTTTGCTTTGCCTTATATTTGCAACACAGGCATGGCAATGTTGTTTTAATGCGATGGTCGACACAGGGCAAGACACAGCCAGTGATTGTTCTCTAGGATCACTCATATTGCTTGGTATACATTTAAAACACAAAGTGTCACACATGGCATACACAACAGGCAGCACAGACACAAAGAAAATCAGAGTAATACTGTTGGTTCAAACATGGAGGGTCGTCTCTGCACATCTGCAAGTAGAGTAAAGGGAGAAGGAGGAGGGGGAGGAGCAGATGGGTGGTGGGAGTGGGGGGAGGCCCAGGACTCTGATTCATATTCTCTTCCCTCTATGACACACACCCAGCTGTATGCAGTAACACTGATCGCCTCACTAAATCTACAGGGGCTACAGCCGCGCCTTGTCTGCACAATCCATTCTGTCCATTTGACCAAGAGGCAGTGAGGGAACCAGGGGGACGGGGGGAGGGGAAGTGTGTGTGTGTGTGTGTGTGTGTGTGTGTGTGTGTGGGCGGGGGAGGACCCTCCTCATAAATACTGGGTGCATTCAGAAAGGAGACGATCAACAGGAGGGGGTGGGGGGGGGGGTCTGCCTGTGTTCAATACAAGCTAACACTGCCTCAACCAGGAGAAAGACAACAAACAGAAACAGTTAAAGGATTGTTCCGCTTCATTACAAATTGGGTGTCATTTGCACGCTGTTGGCCATCCTTCCTATTAGTAACAACAACATTGTAATCAGTTCATTGCTGCAGTGTGGGAACATGGTGACATCACAAATTTGGACAGTTTTGATAGTGACTCTGATTTGGATACAGGCAATATTACCTCACGTGCATTTCCTGCTATGCCATCAATTTGCATGGGAGTTGTACTATGTTAATGTAATGTACTGCGTTTTAGTGTTTTTTTAATGAAAAAATAGTTTTGTGCATTTTAAAATGGTTTGTTTTTATCATATATCTGCATATGAATAAAATATCAGTGCTCCAGGGATACATTAACCATGTTGACATTCTGAGCTTTAGTAATGTCAAAAGAAATGCAGGGAAAAAAGATAATATTAGTAGATTGAGGGGCCATCCACACGGAGACGCTTTTTGGTTTAAACGCAGATGTTTTGCATCGTTTTGGCCGATCGTCCAAACGAATACTGTAAACGCCTGAAAACGAAGCTTTCTGAAACCTGGTCCCAGGGTAAAACCTGGTCCCAGGGTGAAACCTGGTCCCAGGGTGAAAAAATTCGCAAACGCAGCCCTTGAGTGTTCGTTTGGATGGTGAAGACGCATACCTGCGTTTCGATGATGTCATCGCCACACCCCTCGAGCTTAGCCTTCCGCCTCTTCCTCTCCGTTTTTGGTGAATTTCTGAAACTGAAACAGCGCCGCCTATAGGCCTGGAATATGAAGTAGCGTGTTGAGTCGTGTTCAGATGGATCCGTTTGTACGCAAATATTCTTGAAACCATGCCAGGTAAAACGGAGGGGGAAAAGATTGTTTCGGTACGTGGGACTTGGCCTGAGTACTGTTATTCTTTGTCTTTTATTGAGGATAATCTAGTGCTGGAGTCAGTGTGAGTTAAGCTATATATGATCTATACATTCTGGCAGACTGTCAGCATGAAAAGTCCTGCTGAATGAACTATTAGCACTGAGATCATGCATGTACAGAAAATGTTCACTGATTAGTGGAGCGCTGGAGAAAAGCGTCCTGCAGTTATGAGGAGCATCTTTTTTACACAGATTTCTGTGTTTTTATGTGATCACAACATTTCAAATAGTGTAAATCACTGTGCCTAACATGATGTCATCATGTCATTATGAAGGCTGTTAAATGGATGACACCTGAACGTGTCATCACTTATGGTCACTGAGTCACACAATGTCCAGCCACTGATCTACAGAATATGTATCTGTGCCACACAGTGCTTTGCGCCTGGTGTTTGGTTGCAACTCTGAACTTCCTTGATCTTATTTATGTATTCTTTCACTGTTAGATTTATCTACATTATCCATATGTGATGTTTGTTTTAATATGTAAATAATGTCCATTGAGCAAACCAGAACTAAATTATGCTTAATGTAAATTACCAAAATTATTAATTCAAACGTAGTTGAAACATTGGGTGTATTTAGTTGCTTGTTCCTGTGATGTTGTGTGCATGCTGGGGGGGGGGGGGGGGGGGGGGGTAAGGGTCTTTATCAAACATAAAGCCCAGGGCCCATGGTCTGTGTAATCTGTCCATACGAAAAAAAGGTGAACTGCATACTGATTACTCAAACTGTCCCTTTTAAACAAAGTTTAAGCATAAATTTTAGAGGCATAGAGACAGACAGTTGCAGCAGTGTCATTGTGTTTCCAGTTGTCAGACATGAACTGATATTGTAGACCTGATGGCCAAAGCTCTGAAAATAAGACCCAATCTGAAATAAATTGGAATTATCTTATGACTAGAATTACTTCCTCTACAGATAAAACCAACATAGATATTGCTCTGCATAAGTATTAAGATGTAACATACTGTATATCACTACCATGCATTGCATTTGGAATATGGGACCTCAGCTGAGGAAAAAGTCCCGTTTTTATATACTATTTGCATTTGTCAAGAGCTGTTAGCACTTTATGGGCTCAGGAGTCCAGGTAGTTTGATTCAAAATTGTTTGCACAGTGAAAACAATTCCCCGTCTTCCTGCGTCCTTCTATCTCTCCTCCGCTGAGTTGAACACATCCTGGAAATAGGCAAACCCTTTTTGGCATTGAGATATGAGTTGATTTCTCACATTGCTGCCAACCCAAACTGCAGAGGTAAACAGTCTGTCAAATTGGTTCGCTCATCTGTGACAGTGTAGGGTCTGTGTTTTGTTCCTCTCCTTCAATTATATAAAAGATTTGCCAAATCCACCCGAGCAAAGAGCGTAACCACTGTGTATCAGTATTCCACTGAAGATTGAGAACAAGCTCAAGTTTTGGAAGATCCTTGCAGAGAAATACTGTAGCTCCAAATGGTTCAAGGAACAGTTTCTGGAAGACAAACTGAATTTAAAACCAAAAATATAGTGCTGTTTTAGAATCCAGGGGAAATATCATTACTCCTTGGTTGTCATTGTGTCTGTATCCAGGAGTATCCTCCGGACTGTGAAGCTGAAGCAGCCGTCACTGGAATGGCCCTGAGCCAAAACTCTTATCCCACTGAGAACACTGCTGCTCTAACCGGTCCAGCAGTTTGTCCACCGAGTCCTCTTTGTTCTCCAGTTTCAGGTACCGCCTCCCACCGCCCAGGTCTAACCGAGGCCAGCTTCGATGTGTCTGCTCCTCCGCTGCATCCACAACCTGCCCAGGAATGTTCACACAGACCTGTGAACCAGGTTCTCTTCTTGAGACTGCTGACTGATTAGTTTGACCCTCGTGTCCGGGAGTGTGGAGGCCTTCCTCCAGACACACTGCAGTTTGGGCTACGTAAGGTTTAGTCCTGTA
Organism: Scomber japonicus; assembly: GCF_027409825.1. Taxonomy (NCBI): domain Eukaryota; kingdom Metazoa; phylum Chordata; class Actinopteri; order Scombriformes; family Scombridae; genus Scomber; species Scomber japonicus. The sequence goes on from NC_070592.1 coordinate 29,658,134, forward strand.
GCTCATACTGTGGCAGCGCCTTGGCTGAGCAGCTGGAATGTCCACATCATCCCCCCCCAAGGTGGACATAGAGCTGGCAGACACCAGGCAGTTATTGTGATTGATGAGTGGGGCAGGCTGGGAGTTGAAGCTGGCACTGCCCCCATGCTCAGGACCAGACTGTGTGTTAAAGTCTGTCTGACTGGAGTTACATGAGTTGGTGTGGATGGAGTTAGATGAGTCAGTGTGGCTGGAAGGTTGAACCTCTGACTCCTGGTGATGCAGGGCCTCTGTCCGGAGGACAGCTTGCTGGTAGATGCCCTCCACACTGTCCTCCTGGTCATTGGACTGTCTGGTCTGCAGCAGGGGCTCAGAGCTGGTCAGCTGCTGCAGACAGAGTATGTTGAGGTGGGCAGCTGGCAGACTGCTCACCCACTGATAGTGTTTGGCCATGGAGTTGGCTACTGCTATTTCTTTAAGGTCTGCTGAGGGCACAGCAGCAGACACAGAGCAGATAACACTGCGCATCTGAGCCAGCAGCATCTGAGTCTCTCTGTCCCTGTTCTCATACAGGACTGTATTGGCACAGATGAGGATGAAGAGTCCTACCCCCATGATAACGGGACCCAGCAGCTTCATCCGCTCACTATGGATGAGGCTGGCTGTGGACAGAAGGCCCTTGGCACCAAGACTCCAGCCTGAAGGCTGTGACTCCCCCCCAGAGGCTCCCAGGATAGATGACCTTGATATCCGGTATGGCCAGTATCCTGCCACAGCCAGAGCAGTGCCAACAACCACGACAATCACCCCCAGCACCAGGAAGGCTCCTGGCATGGAGCGCATACGAAGCTTGCCTTGAACAACACCATCTTTCTTCTTTCTGCTTCGTAAAGTGAAGAGAGACTTCCGCCTGCGTGAGGGTGAAGATGGTGAACCACTTCGAGTCTTCATGGCACCAATCAGTCCAGAGCTGTGGCTCCTGGTCACACTCTGTCAGAAGGCTGTGGGAATGGAGAAGTTCATTAATAGGAGTTAATACAAAAATAATGATGCAAGTACACATTACATCCACTCATTCATTCATCAATTATTTCTTTTTTATTCAATAATAATCTATTTCCAATCAAATGAGTCACCTATAAGCCAATCCTGAATATATTTGAAGGAATGGTACAGAATCACAGTTATTGGCTTTCTGTCAGAGAGTGAGATGTTCAGATGGATATCAGTCTTGTGTGTGTGTGTGTGTGTGTGTGTGTGTGTGTGTGTGTGTGTGTGTGTGTGTGTGTGTGTGTGTGTGTGTGTGTGTGTGTGTGTGTGTGTGTGTGTGTGTGTGTGCATGTGTTCAGTATGGAGCTGTAGCTCCTCAGGTTATTACACTTCAACACAATTTCACCTGTGTGACAGAATCACCTCAATTTAGAAACTCTGTTTGAAGTAGTATACTGTATGTAGTGTATTCATTTGAATGTAAGTGTGGACCTTCTCCTGTAACAAGCCTTATGTTCTCTTGTGTGAAACATAGGGTAGACAGGTATCCCAGCATGCATTTCACAACAAACAGTGACGATGGGAGTTACCAAACAGCCAAACCCACAACTGTTATTTGATTTGCAGCTGTTAGCTGCTGAGATGATACAGTCATATATACAGTAATCACTGGAAGATAAACTTTGTCTGAGAGTTTAAATGTGTTGCAGTCAGATTGGTGTGTCTGAAGACAAAGTTCAGGTTCATACTTCATAATGAGTAATGATATCCAATAGCGCTATTATTACAACAATGAAGAACATTTTACACAATGTAAAAGTTATTATTTCGTAATATTTTGTTATTCATATATACATGGAGAGCATACTTCTTAATTTCTCACCTAAACATTCTAAAAACTACATTTGGTTGTTAACACATTGTTAAAGATGATTCTTCCCTCAGAACTTCTCACATGCTTTCATTTCAATAAAGGTTCAAATGATCCAATATTTCGGCAAAGATCAAATATTTATCTGGTGACTACTTGGAGGGGCCTGACCCTTAGGTTGGGAACCACTGGACTAAACTAGCTAACTGTATATGAAGCAGATTAAATTAGCTCACTGATACACATATGCTTCAGTCTTAATACTTTAATTCAACTGAATAATATAATAATATAATTGAATTAGAATATGTTAGTGTAGTGGTATTGGTACTTTTACTTAAATAACAGATCTGAAAACTTCTGCCACCACTGGTTGCAAAATAACACTTGTATAAAATGATAAAGTGATATATCAACACTGTCTGTTGCTAAATAAATGTTGGTGTCTACCACAGGGTCACATGCAGTCAGCTCCAGGGCATCACAGATGAAATAGGGCAAAGCAAGAACTGATGACATTTCACAAGAACATAAGAACAGACAGGAGCGCAGATTTAATAAAGGATTTTTGAGATAGAGATGAGAGCAACTAGGAAATGGCTATGTTAAATCTCACAGCCTCGCCACAGCTCTGACATAGAAGCACATATCTGACTTTAGTGTACATACAAGCAAAAACCTTCTTTCAGAAATGCATGTTATCTGTCATCATGATGGAGACATTACACATCAGTGGATGTCTGGAATCCAGCACACTTAAAGCTTACTTTAGTCAGTGCTTGTTTACCACACACCACACATATAACGTTAATCACCGCTGAAAATAATTAGGCTAAAACTTCTTGTGCTGTTCCAAACCTTCCATGTCTGTGGGGAGCTTGTAAATTCAGCAAGGTACAAGCAAAAGCTGAGAAACACTTGCACATGTGCTGTTCTTCTTGAGTGCCCACATGGTCATAAACAAAGTGGAATGAAATGGAAAAACTGCTTCAAACGCTTTCACTGCAATTACTGTACGGCCCTGAGCATGTTACCACAAGTGTAAAGTAAGTTCTCACCATGCTGTCTAACAAATAACTCACTGCTAACTTATTTCTCCTTCTTCCTTGTGTAAATATTCATGCACAGATGGGGCCAGGCCTCATGGATGGAGATCAGCTGTCCAGCTCCCTGGGTTCCAAACAGAAGACTGGCTGTTTTTTGTTTCATGAAATATCATATGGGACATTACAAACTGGTAGATGGTGCAACTGTCTTTAACTAAATCATTTCTTTGACTAAGCTGAGAGAAATGACAGTATCAGCAGTTATTGCAAGTGCCCCAAAATGACATCAGCACCCACACAGCTGTAGAGATGATGACAGATGATGCCTGGAAGTCAGGCAACGTTATTATGTAATGACAAAGTGAGAGCAGGAAGCAGGTCGTCGGGTTGGATGGATTGGTTAAACAAAACATTGGATTTTAATATGAAAGACCACTGTTTGTTTCCTGTTTCTAACCACAAGTCATACAATAACCATAGTGTTTGTAACAGAAAGAATGTATTTTGTCATTTGATTTGGAGGACTAAAATTTGTTAACTTTTGAATAGAAATGTAATGAAAACAGTACAATGAATTATGTAGATGGTGAAAGAAAGCTTTGGGTTGAGTGTATTTCTAATAGTTTTGACACCAGTTCCAATACAATACCAGGAGTTTAGTGGAGACCAAAACCGAATTAAAAGACAGTGACTTACATTCACCAGGTGAACAGAAATCTGACTCCAAATGAATGATAATATTAACTCTGTGTGTAAATAAATGTGTTTTGAGAAACTACATATTGGAAAACTACATATTGTTTTATTTGTGCATATATGCACAAATAAAACTGTCTTTCTAACGCCTCCACTGGTCACTGAGAACCTGCTGAAAGCTCCTAAAAAGATGAATACATCAATCTTAAATCAAGATTATTTTCTCAGGCTACTATTCCCAAACAAACAGTAAAATGTAAAATGACAAAGGTTTAACATGTATCAGAATTCATTCAAATCATTTTGGATGTCCCTCTGTGCCCTTGGAAACAGAGAAGCATAATTAATATTAAAAAGCCATACTGAAATTCACTTTGAACAGAGTCTAATGACTGAGCAGGAGCATGAATAGAATACTATCAAGTACTTACTCAAAGTCTGACTGGATTCTGACCTATGTGTTGGTCAGAGTCTTTCGTCCTTATTCTTTGATACAAACTTAATAATTCACTTTACTTTAAACCCTCATATTAAGCATTTATAATCAGTATGTTAACAGCAGCTATAAGCAGAGTCAACCTGTGTGCTGCTGTTAGACATAATGAATGACAATAGAAGATAACACAGTTGTAATAACACGTCTTCATAAAACACATTATAATTGCTGACTACTGTACATTAATAAACACATACAATGTCCTTATATCTGCTTAGAACTACATTATAGTGAGTTATAAACGATGTATTAAATAAGTGTCAACTTAAAGTAAAGTGCTACCAGTTCATTTCATTAGAGTGGGAGTAAAGAAGAAAAATATTCAGCAACAATTATTTTATTCAGTGTAATTATAAGTCTCTTTTAACCTAATCTGTTAAACTAATGAACATAGCCTGATCCCCCCCCATCCACACACACACACACACACACACACACACACACACACTCACTACAAATCAAAACTCTTTGTGTGTAACAATATAAAAGTGTGCTTTCAATTGTTTCCATTAATTGACTTATGGCCTACTGTTACAACAAGCATTGCTGCTGTTTGCATGTTTTAATATTCCATATTGCACTTTATTGCCCTTATAGATTATCAGTGTTTCATTTATGTCTTAAATGGTTTGTAATTGTCTTAAATATTCTTATAGTTCAGAGAGTGCTGTATAAATCTTGTTATATTGTTGTCTGACCCTCAATGTAAGGACTACTTTGTGTTCTATAATGATAAAGTAAATAACTTTGGGTTTGGGACTATTGGTCAGAGTGTGGGACTCTATGATGGCCGTTTTTACCAATTTTCAGTTGACATTTTATGGACTAAATAATAAAAAGAGAAAAGGATCGACAGAACAATCACTGTAGTGGCAGCGCTTCACTTGTGAGCTGAATGTCAGGTATGATATTATCTCCTGTAACAATCACACAGAACACCCTGCATTATTCCTGCAACAGCTCATCGTGTATTTGGAGTCAGACTGCAGTAACACATACAGAGAGGCTGATTCACTGTGGATTGTAATCACCAGCTCTGACACAAGTTTCTGTTGGCAGAAGCACAGCGGGACTGTACCTGAGTGTAAACACACATCTGATCCTCAAGATGCTCTGATGAACTCATCCAGTCGCAGAGGAATCCTGGGCTCTGTGTGTGCGCGCGCGTGCGTGTGCGTGATGGAAACACTTGGATTCAATCTAAGCTCGACCGAAGCATCACAGGCTACTGTTCATGTGGAAGCTGGACTGCAGCCAGATCACTCCGGGGAAGCTACAAGTTGTGGCTGATGATGGAAGCAGACAAAGTGTATGGAGATAACAACACCGTGTGATAAGCTTCCAGCAGGGTGTGGAGGGGTGGAACCATGCCAACAACCAAAAAAAATCTCTCATTTTCTCTAATGCCAGTGCACCAGCAACGCGCCGTTATTTAGTAGAGCATGAAGCAGAGGCTGAATGAATGCTGCTATAATAAAAGCAGCATGAAGCTTCTCCAGTCGACAGAATAAAAGAGGTTATTTATCTTACTGATGGCCAGCTACACACACACAGGAATGTGTCTCACTGACCGTGCTGCTGCATTCCTCCACTTCCACACACCAGTGACAGTCAGCACACAGCAGCTCACTGAAACACGCTGTCAATTATTAAACATAAAGTCATAATCATAACCCCGATCATTCTATCCAGCTGTTGCGACTATATCACAAGCCTCCACACACACTCCTGTCAGCTTAACTTCTCATCCAGCTGCTGGTCACTTCTGGAAACTTGCCTGTATTTCTCGGATCCTGTTGTAGCTTGTTCATAGTTTGAAGACACATGAGATCCTGATCATTTGGGATGACTTGTCCCAGCAGGGTGCTACAAAATCCAACTGCGATCCTTTTATCCGACAGACAAGACAGGAGAAGAACAGAGCGTAGTTTCACACAACTCCTCCGGGACGTCTGACACCAAGTTCATCTCATCATGAAGTGAGTGAAATCCAGCAGAGCTCAGTCCGCAGCCCGCAGCCCGCATCCTCACGCAGCTCTGTAGTGTGTCTGCAGCCGCTTCAGCTGCACAGACGCCGTGTGAGCAACAACCGACCCCTCCCATTCACAATACAGGCTGTGATTTTCAAAATAAAGTACTCAGGGCCCACACACACAGGAAGAGGACAACAATGTCCCCATCCCTGGAAAAGTCAGAAAAATGTATGAAATGATGTTAACTGAACTCAGTGGTGGAAACATGATCTGTAGGCCTAAATAGCCTATACTAATTATGCAGACTTTTCACATTTTGTTAATTATACTTAAAGGACAGATTCACAGTTTTTCACAGTGTGTCTAAAGATAACAGCCAGGAGCCCAAATGAAAATCAATAGCCATTAGAAGATCTCTTCATAATACACTTACAATGGAAGTGATGGAGGACTAAATCCACAGTCCTCCTTCTGTGTAACAATGTAGTTAAAAGTTGATGTGAAGCTAATATGAAGCTTCAGCGTCCAAATGAATCAAATCTTCATCTTCTATGTTTCAACGTTACAGTGTTTTTAGTAGCAAAGTCTTTTTGTTACTATACTTCCACCACAGCACAACAGGAAACACTAAGAGGGAATTTGATACTAAACAGACTGTAAATGTGTCAGATATCACTTGATATGACTAACTCACACTGCTGAAGCTCAATAGAAGCTGATCAGAGACTTTAAATGACTGTGTGGACACACTGTGGATTTAGTCCTCCATCACTTGAAAGCACATGTGAAGAAGAACTTTTGTGAACTTATTCTTAATACACTATTACACCTCAGCAGTACAATTCTAAGGGAATTATACTTTAATTGAGTATTAAAGTTGTGTAATGTATTCCTCTAATTCATCACATTTCACAGGGAAATATAGTTTGTTCCTCACTAGCTACATATAGTGATGTGTGCAGATTAGTTTACACATAGAATAGATACAATTGGCTCCACCTTGTCAAGAAGGTTTACCAGTTATTTAAACAGCCAATAGCAATGCAACATTTTTAAATAACTGGAAATGATCACATTAAGACATTTGGCCAAATAATATTCCATACTCCTAGGGAGCCCAACAGTTGACACATGGTATTGTGCACTAACTAGATATTAACTAAACTATAAATGTTGGATAAAGGAAGCTCCTCTTTGTCCTACATGAAAGTATTTCTGTCAGTTGAGAGAGAAGACTCACAACATGAATTATCTGAGGAAGACACATCACATTTATAGAGAGGAGTAAGCCAGACATCTGTGTAAAGAGGAAACATCTCTTAACAGCGGAATAAAGGGGATCACAGTCAGAAGAATGGAGGGACTCTCACACACACTGTTTGTTTACAGAGGATGGATAGTTCATTGAGACTTTAGCTTTCGTATGTCTTCAGTTCTCAGTCAGCACTCATATATTCTGTCACCTCCATCACCTCCATCACTTGCACCAGCGTAGAGTTCTTGTGATGAGTCAGTGTGAGTAATTTAACAGTTTATCAGCATATTAAATCCATGCTTCATCTTACATAATACTTAGCTTCTCTAACTACAGCCTGTATGACAGAAGACATCAGTACAGTAGAGACACTTTAACTTGTATCCATACAAGAAGCAGATGAGAAGTAAGCTTCAGATAGTCTATGCATCAAGTGGGACATCATAATAAGTGGCTAAAAAGATTATTAGTCTGCTGAAGTGTTTCCTCTAACCCTAACCCTAACCCACAGATGGGACAAACTAAGGTAAAATCTGAATAAAAGAGTGGAGAAGCATATTAAATACAGACACTTGGGTGCAACAGCGCTCAATGAATGATTAGTGAGTATTAAAATGATGTGAATAAAATGTCAAGGCCTTTACAGTCACATCTCAACACAGAACACCGACATGGAAGATGTTGGATCAACTTGCAAGACACAAGTCCACCACCATCTCCAGAAGAACAATGATAACCTTCTAATGTGTTCAGTGATTTCTGTGATTGTCACTGATGCTATATGTCCTGTTATGAAATAAAGGTTGTATATATATGTATATGAGGGAATATATTGTGGTGAAATTGTGTTCATTCCTCCAATAGAATTACACAAACTGGGCAAGGAGCACTTGAAGCTGTTGTGGAGGCTCATGGTAGTCTGACTACATACTGAGACAATCCATGTCACCCAACAAAGCAGTCATTCTGCTGCATAAGAAACACTTGTACTTGTGTTATTTTACTGATAAACCTCTACATTTTTAATTTTAATTTTACATGTATTCATACACATACCTAACCCTTACATATTGTTTGGGTCCATTTTGACCAAAATGTGACATTAGACAGCTGTAAAAACACCCCAAATGTCTTTTACTCCTACTCCTTTTCCTACAGTGGCCCAAAATGCACATAGATGAAGATATTTCAAACCTATACTTTTATATAGATGCTCCAAATGTTTGTCCATTGAGTGTGTTCTGGGTCAAATGATCTCTGTATCTATTGACATGTGTTTATGTTAAATGAATAGTTCATAGTTTGAATCATTCTTTTTATGATGTAGCAGTGAAGACTGATGGCTCTAATGGTTCTACAATAAACCCCACAGTTCATTTTCACTTTACATTAAATACATTTCCATCATTATTGCTATGTTATATTTTCATGTCTTAGGTCAAATAGGACATGATATTGTGTGATAGGAGCTAAAAAATACACTCTCTCTGCTCTCTGAAACATGAATCAAGGTTTAATCACATTTATTGATCAGTCAGATCCACTATTGATGCTTTCTAAACACATCTGTGCTTCAACATTTGGTATAGACACTTTTTATGAGGGGAACATACTGTGATGGTGTAAAATATGAACAGTATGTAAGGGTTAAATAACATTTTTCAAGAAGGACTTTTACTTATCACATTTTTAGGTTGTTGTATTGCTTTTGCTGAAGTCTCAAACTGCTGGGTCTCAAAGTATGTTATGTTTTCTGAATTGCGTACTATTCTTCTGGTATAAATGACCATGTCCAAAAAGCACAAAGTATATCTTGCAGAGTATGCTATTCTTAGATTCCCGCAACAAGTGAGAGCAAAAATGTAGTTAGTCCTGAGGGTGCTATGTATGGTTATTGTCTGACCTGACTCAGATTGCATCTAAGATGAACTTTGCCAGCTTTAGCTGCGTTCAGAGGTTTCTCTGCACAGCCAGGAATACAAGTATGTGGGAGACATTTTGAAGCCTCTATCTATTTATGATTTTGTTGGTCACTGTAGTCACACTTCAACATAAAATATTCAGCTTGTATATAGTATATTACCCACTACATTACCCACTACGTTTATGGTTTTTTAATTCTTCCCAAGTTCCTAAAACCTCACTAATTCACCATAAAATAAAATTATGACCTCAATTTCCACATTTTTGGCTACAGCTGAACATATGCACAGCTGGTTGTTCAGGTTGAGATGATAGCGTATTTGATTTGATCCATTTAGTTCAGTAGGTATCTCATTTCTTTTTCTTTTTCTGCCTCTTATCTTCTTCAGCCACCAAAGGTCCACATCCTGACAGCGTCAACTTTACACTGTCAGTGAAATACTTTGGTGACCCTTTGCAATTGATTCTGCATATCATCTCATTTTTTTGTGTTTCGGGCTCATGCTCTTCATCTCTGTGTTATTTTATGTGAGGAGTCTCTGTAAAGGATTTGATACAAACATCGGATTCCTTTTACATTTACATTTAGTCATTTGATATAATATACGGATAGTTATAATCCAATATAATCTCAGTGTGGTGAATAAAAACCAAACAACTATGAACAGTTCATTCACAGTGACTGTTTTCAGTAAACTATGTCTTTTTATTATGTGTTGCTAATCTATGAAAACTACTAATACCAGAGTCAGCAGAAACAGAGATGGCCTTTGTCTCCATCTATGGGTGAAATAGCTTTATTACACACTAACTGGATTTAAAGTCAACCAGCTGTCATTCAATCGTTACTTGTTTTCATCTATTACTGTTCACATCTGATGGTTAAAAAACAAACAAACAAAAGAATTAAAGTCCAATCCAAATGTTATTGAACACACTTAGATTTGTGTGGATATTTAGATCCAGACTGTAGATCTTGCTGGATGTTTCTGGAGGGAGGAATGTGGAAAACTCTACATAGCCAAAGTCTGTGTTCTCATGGCACAGCCTTTTTAATCATGCTAAGTTTGGGATGATTTAGATTAGATCAGACATTTATTGACTATGTGCTCAGAACAATGAAAATCTGTTTAGCAGCATAAAATAACAGCAAAGTTAAAATTTCTGATTTTTACTATTTTGTTGTTGTTCAAAGAAATATAATCAAGTGAACTTTAAGACAACATACAGTACCTTTCCCTACCTCGTTACACTAACAAACACATGAAAATTGATTTCATTCATGTAGATGCAGCTGTGAAAGCTGTGTGATTGTCAGCTTGTTGGTTTCAGAAAATGACAAAAGTTGACAAATATAGCCATCGGACCATGTGAAGTCTCCTCCTGGCTGTGTCCTTCAGCTTGTGTGTTTTTTCCACATTTATTGGTGCAAATTATATAAGGACACACAGCTCACAACTGAGTCTTCTCAATTCAATTCAATGCCTTTATTGTCATTGCACAGCAGTGATCTGTGGCTAATACATATAATAACAGCAACAATGAACATAAACCAGTACAAAATGAGACACAAAATACACTATAGAGTAAAAATGAAATGGCAGTAATCGATAAATAAATATAAATACAGATGCAGTTATAAATTAGAGCAGCAGGGAGAGAGTAAAGCCGCTGTGTCTGAAAGCGTCGCCATCTTGCCATCAATTCTCAAAGACATTCATGGTGTTGAACTCAGCTGTATACAAGAAACCAAACAAGACTAAAGTCTGCCATATACTCAGAACTGCTTTTCAGACATTCAAAAAGCTTCAGAAACCTATGTACATTTCCAATGTTGGATTATAGGCTTGGGTTGTCCCACCATTTCTGTAACTTAGTGGGTTTAGGTGGTAGTGGGTGGGCTAGCAGATGAGCGGTAGACCAGGAACACTGGATAGAGAAACAGCAGTTTGCACAGATCCAAAACTTGGAAATGTAACTATAAGCAAGTGAGATGGCTGAAGTGTTAAGCTACCACTGATGTAGGAACAACAGTCTGGCAAAGAATGTGTGAAGAGCCACAGTAGATATACTTCAAAGTGATGGATGAGAGGCAGGTGAGCAGATAGGGAGAACAGAGCCAGGGGCCAGGTGAGCCATGCCCACACACACAAAAACAAATAGAGAGAGAGAGAGAGACAGACAGGGGAGCACCAGGAAGATAGGGAAGGGGGAAACACAAGGAAACACTTGAGTATCTTCTGGCACAGTGTTCCCCACCCCTCTCATCAGGTGCCTCCAGGCAACCCAGCAGGCTTGTCAGAGTGCTCACAGTGAGTCCCATACCAGGGATGAGTTTAGGTTGAGCCACTGCTCCTCAGGGCCACACCCATCCCAAATGACACACTGCCACAACTCAACTGAGCTACACTGTGGGAACCCTGATGAATTTACAAAAGATGCTTACTGATGTCTCTACCCCTGACAGGGTGATCAAAAAGTTATCATAAGAAGAAGAAATGGAAGGTGAGTTATCCCAAACTGCTGCCCCCAAAGCTTGACCCCCCCCCTGTAAGTAGTCCTAGTGTGAGCTAGGGTTAGGGTTAGGGTTAGGGTCAGACTTATCTGTGGAGTATGTCAGAGGCTGCTGCTCAAACACAAGGAAACAAAAAGGAGCTGCACATCCCCAGATCTCCATCGCAACATTCTGGTACAGGCATATGAATCTGTCTTGGCAGGAAAGCAGACATATCGGAGGGTTCAGTGGGAGCTTCTCCAAAATCTAATGTGTTGGATTTTGTCTCCCAATGTAAAGAGCATTTGCATTGTACATCTTCATTGGCAATAGAAGCTCTTTCCTTTTCCCAGAGGAGTATGAAACAGTAGTTTGACAAGAAAGAGGTTGAGAGGCAGTTTCAACCTGGTCATCAAGTTCTGGTCCAACTGCCAATGTCTGGCTCAGCTTTTACTGCAGGTCTTTATCTTGTGGAAAGTAAAGTGTCTGACACAGATTTTGTTATCCATAGACCTGAATGCAGAGTAGCTGCCCTGGGTAAGCTGGTCTGGAAAAACCTGGAGAAGTCATAGTGCAACCAACGGGTCTGGTATGATCAATCAGCTAGATAGGGATCTTTCAAGCCAGGTCTTCTCAAGCAAGTCCTTCTCCTCCTCTCCACCACTAAGAACAAATTGCAGACAAAGTAACAAGGTCCTTATGCTGTCACCAGTAACCTGAGAGCCACCATCTATGAAATCTCAAACCTGCCACATTGAACCCTGAACTAAAAATCCAGTTGATGCTCTGGGTGAATTTATTCCAAAAACCCAATCAGCAACCAGTCTTTTTCTTTCTCACCTCTCTTCCACTTAGCAGATCGAACTCCAGTCCAGTATCCCCCTCGATGCTTCCAAGTTTTCAGAACTCCTCAGGGCTTCTGGCAATTAACAAAGATGCCTTTTGGCCTGCAGGTGGCACCTGAATCCTTTCAGAGGCTCATACTCATGGCAGGTACTGACTCTACAGCAATGGCCTCTAACCCTGCTCCTGGAGAGCTACTGCCCTGCATGTTTTAGGTAGCTCCTCTCTCTAACACACCTGATTCTAATAATGAACTCATTATCAAGCTTCAGCTGCTTGATAACAAGTCAATCATTAGAATCAGGTGTGTTAGAGAGAGGTGAAACCTAAAACATGCAGGGCAGTAGCTCTCCAGGAGCAGGGCTGGAGAACACTGATCTACAGTAACTCCTAGATTAAACATCTCATCCACCTGAAGGAGGTCCTACAGAGGATCCAGGAGGCTGGTCTTACCATCAACCCCAAAAGTGTGCCTTAGCCCAGGGGGAAACCAGCTATCTAGGCTTCATACTTGGAGGAAGTGTTATTTGCTATGGTAATGTTATTCAAGTCATATACTGAATGTTTGGTATCATACTCAAGTAAACATGTGTTATCAAAGTGATATATAATGTATATGTGTGTAGTAATGACAGAAATGCTCTTACATGATTCATTGTGTTGAATAAACTGAAGTATGAATGGGAACTTTTGAACTTCCTTGTATAACTCTTATTTGCATATTTGGTCAGCCTTGTTGGCTGGTACAGGTGGTTCATCCACAACTTTTCAGTATGAGCAGCCTCCTTGATTGACAGGAAAATCCTAAAGCAAGTTTGTTTGGGGAGGGGACCTAAAGCAAGCTCTCTGCAGTGAGCCTGTGCTTCAGAGCTCAGGTTTATGCCATTTACTATATAAATGAATTCCTCCTTTAGGCAATAGCAGAAAATACCACAGGCCTATTTCCAAGGGAGATGCACTTTTCTGCTTTGGAGCTGGATTGTCTTGCTGTAGAGACAGGTTACACACATGCATCATGTAGTGCAGCTGCAGGCCTTTTAGAAGTTAAACATTCTGCTTGAGCACATTCTAACATTTCAGTGAAACATGCTCTCTCCAAAAGCAGATTTAATTGTATGTCCTGCAAACTGAGTTGAGTAATTAGCCACACTGTATATATTCACAATCATGATGTAACATTTTGTATGTTTTATTGCTTAAAGGGAAAATTCACCCCTGTGAATATGATAATTTCCTAAAAATTGGTTGACTATGTAGTAGAAATGCACAATTATCTTTCAAACGAGTGTCCTTTGATTATAGAATACTGAGGAAAGGCTGTAGATTCCTCATACCAGCATGAGCGGTAATCCTAAAACAACCAGAATGCATTGTACATATCTTGTCCAATCAAACTGACTGGCTTTACTGATGGTATGTATATGGGCAGCAGAGCACAAAGACTAAGTTAATGAGCAGCAGCATTATACCTCTTTACTGTCTGAGGCTTATTTTCATATAGATAACATTTGCATTGGAGTTAGTTATATTATGTGGATCAGTGCTGTGTGGTACTGCTCAGTGCAGCTACAAGCTACTAGTCCCTGTTCTGTATTCATAGTTGTCTGTGAGAAAACAAGTCAGGTTAGTTGTGTGTGTGTGTTAGTGTTAGGATCACAGAGAAAGTCAGACTGTAACATTACATTATGTTCACTTCTTCTTCCAGACTGTTGTCTGATTCAACAGTGCGATATTCGGCCTTGTAAGTTGTTTTCTTCCAAAAATACAGATTTTAATTTTAGTGTCTGCTTCTCCCTGTCACTAGTGTAACATGGTAAACACAAGTGTTTTGGGGAAGGTAAACTTTGTTCATTTGCATAAACTAGCCATATTGTAATGATATAGTGCTGGTTGAAAATTGGCAAAATTCTCCTTTTAAATGTTATAGTTTGTCTAGACCTGATCAATAAGAGCCTTGAGATGACTTTTGTTGTGATTTGGCGCTATATCAATAAAGATGGATTGATTAATATAATTTATATATTTGTGTTGTTAGTTTTCTTTTGCTCAGTGTCCCAAAATATATTCTTTTATATTATTTTAACAGCCACTGTGTCATTCATGAATAGATGTTCTAAATGTTTATTATGGTACATTTAGATGAAGATTTTGATGATATTAGTCATTTTCATTCTACTATAAAAATCATTTTCTGCACAGGAAGTGTTGATCATGATCCAGCTAACTGAATAATCTTTATCTGAAGGCTTGCTGTTCTGGAAGCAGATCAACTTAAAGCCAGCTTTAAAGAACAGAACAATCACATCATGATGATTTCATTTTCTGTCTGAAGAATAAAAAGCCTGGAAACAAAGAGATATTTAGCACAGCTGATTTACTGCCAGCAGTTAATAGTACTGTAGCTTATAGCATATTTCACTTTCCATAAAACTAAACAGACACATTATTCAACACTTCTGCGATGATGAGAATTGTGCTCATTAATAAACACATTAAATCAACTCAAATGTTTGCTTTTATTGTTTTTAATTTTCTGTAGTAAAAGACATGAGCAGGAACAGAATGAATTCACTGAAAGCAACACACACTGCAGCAATCTCACCACTGATTGTTTCATTCCATTAGAAAAATGCATATTATCAGAACAGCTGTTATATGCTATAATCATGTTCAAATTGTACACAGGTGGATTTTGATGGCCGTGCAGTGTATTAGGGTGTACTGTACCAACAGCCAGCGGTGTCATGTATAGGCTGTTTAACACTGACAGAAGGTCAAAAGGTCAATTCATTATATACAACATACACTGTATTATTTCATTTTATGTTATGAGTGTCTCTTTACATTTTGGGACCATGTGTGAAATAAGTTTGACTTAAACACATTTCCATTTTATTTCAGTGTGTTTTGTACATTCATAAATCAAAAAATGTATTTAAAAAAATCTCTGAGGAGAGTAAATACATAAAAATGTCAACACTTTCATTTTGCTGTAACCTGGACTTGTGTGCACCAGCAGTACACTTCTACAGGTTTACACCATAACTTAGTTCCTTTATGTTCTTCAAAAAAATAATTCATACTGTCAGACTTTGAGCAGACAGCTGTAAGCAGAGTCCAGTTTCAGCAGTAAATAGGTTCTGGTAGACTTGATGTGATACAGTCCTGTTCTGTGGAGAACTCTGCTGGCTGCCAGTGACACTCTATCATAGCGTCATACAGTTCCTCACTGAGCTCCATGTACTTCCTGTTGGCTTCCACCACGTCTAGCTCCGGACTGGGATCTGCAACACAGGACAGTTGGTTACTAATAATATCTGAGTCACAGGGCACAAAATGCTTTAAAAAATAAGAGTCAGTAGTGTTATATGTTGGCTTATAAACTACCATGCGTGTGTAGTCTACAGTAGTTCTAGTCTCAACATTTTTTCACAGCATGAGCTTTGAGGTTGATTTCCTAACTTCCAGGAAGATACTGCTTTTAGTTCATTTCAATGTGCGATGAAACGAGGTCAAAGACAAAACCTTTTGGAGATGCATCATAAGGAACATTTCACCACTTGTTTCCACTCAAGTTACATTTTGTGTGTGATAATGCAGGAGAAAACAAGGACTGTTAGAACTCTTGATTGAAATGCTCCACTAAATGGCACTGTTCCCCCAAAACCACTGCTTTGTTGAGCTAAGTGGATTTATTTTAAAAAATGCACCAGTGGAATACAAGATGAAATGATCATGTGAAAAGAAACATGTGAATTAGATCTTCTCCTGCAATGAAAGGTTTCCAGCAGCTCATTTTATAACTCTTGAGAATAATCTTAAGAGTTTCCAAACAATCCTAACTTACCACTGTGTATGAATATGTCTGACATGGAAAAAAGCAGCTGCAACTTGGACATATGTCACTTTTTACTCTCCAAGTAGTTTTTATACTGAGATTGCTGAAGAGTGAAAATCCCTCTAAAGTATCCTCCTCAAGATATTCAGCAGCGAGGTGTTACACATTTCTGATCTATAAGCTAAAGCATGCAAAACCAGAATTAGAGGTCCTTTAAAGCCAAAGGAGATGTAGTAGTATCATTCTTAGCTGTGCATTCTTTGCTAAATTGTCTCTGTTGTATTTAGTTCAGCGCTAACATTGCTTCTGTAGCTGAGTGGTTACTGCACATGCCGCCACTGCAGCATCCTCTCTCCCTCTCTCTCTGTTTCCTGTCAGCCTCTATGTCATGGTACTTTCAAAAGAAAGGAAAAAAATAAAGCACAAAAATAAAGCTTTAAAAAAAATTAAATAATGTAAATAAATAAATAAATAAAACATCTAAATCAAACACCTTGGCTCTAGTCAATTAATAACAAATAAAATCAACAGGTAAGTCAAAAGTGAAAATAACAGAAGCATCCCTCCAATCCCCACACACACCTTCAACTCCATCATCTTCTGCCACAGCTTCAGTTTCCTAAAAAGAGAAGCACATGGTTGAATGATCCACGTCTGCTGATAATGATCAATGATTATCAATGATAAGCTGTGGCTGCGTACCTGTGGAGGGGGATACTGTGTGTAGTCATACTGCTGATAGTTGTAGCCGTAGCCTCCAGTCTGGTCGTAGCCCCAGGAGGGGTAATAACCAGGGTATCCCTGCTGCTGGTACTGGCTGTACTGGTCGTAGTTGGCTCTGTACCCGGAGTTCGACTGCCACGACTTCTGCTCTGACTGCTGCTGCTGCCTGTTCCTTAAACTCCAGACGGAGACACACACTGTTAAAGTCTGGCAGCCATGAGGCTTCAGGCTGCAGGTAGACATGACTTCAAGAGGAACTCACTTGTTAGCAGCCAGGCTCAGTCTCAGAGGTTTAGCACCCAGTCCTACAGCACCCTGACACTCCTCCAACGCCCGCTTCTGCAGCCGCTCATCTGGGAACTGAACGAAGCCACAGCCCCTGCACACACACACACACACACACACACACTCATAAGTATGAGATCCAAGAACACACTTCACTGGGACAACTAACAGATTTTCTCCATATTGTGTGCTGACATGTTGAAACACTCACTTGGAGTTGCCCATGCTGTCCAGCACTACCTTTCCTCCTCGACAGGAAGGGTAGCGGTTATAGAAGAACTCATAAAGCATCCCATCATCCACCTCTGGAGTTAGATCTCCCACAAACAGAGAATACATCTGCCTACAACAGCAGAGGAGAAGACATGCGGTGTGTAAAGAAAAGAGGGGAGCAGTGAATTTAGTTTGATACCCTGCTGCACCGCTCACTGAACTCACCCGCTGTCTTGTTTCCCAAAGGTGGCTCTGTTTAACTTGAATCTTGTGGGCTGTGAAGAGAAACATTTAAGTCAACACTATTTCACAGGTTAAATGTATCTACTGTGAATAGTAAGTGCTCTTCATACTGGATTGGCTCCCGGTAGTGCTTTTCCATTGATTTTGCGTAGACACCTCTCAGCCGTGGCTTCATCTGTCATCTCCACGAAACAATAACCCAGAGCACCCCTGGGTGATGACACACTGTTTAATGTCAGAATACAGTCGCTTCAAAATGAAGAGCTTTTTGTAAACGTGTTACTCACCCTGTCATCTTGTTGCGTATGATCCTCACGTTGACCACCTGCTCCCCCATGGTGGAAAAAGCTCTGGTGATGAACTTCTCATCCATGTAAGCCTCCAGCTACAGAGCAGCAGAACAACAGCAGCAGCATTGAGTCAGAATGGAGTCTACAGGGCAATGCTCATAGTCTGGTCCAGGTTAGAACCTGCTCTGTGAAATAACACTAACATTACCTGTTTCACAAATAGGGTTGTACAGGGGCCAAACATTTCCAAAACATTTCCAGTACATTTCCGGAAACTTTCCATGGGAAGATAAGCTGGGGAATTTTGGAAATATTCCAAGGTGGAAACTTTTCATGGGAATTTTGGGAATATATGGGAACACATGATAATTAATTTAATTTGGGGTAATTTATACAAACTATATCAACTGTATAAAAAACATAAATATAATATTTATAATTTATATTTAAATATATTTAGTCATAAACAGACATGCAAACTAAAAAACAAAAAACATTGACTGATTTATTTGTGATAAGAACTTTAATCAATTCTTTCATTGAAAGATACATATTCCCTTTGACCCCACCCCCCCCCAAAAAGTCCCATTCAAAGTGTAAAATGAAAGGAACCCCTTCCCTACCAAAACAGTCCCATGTGATGGAGGAATGTACAACATGTAGAGAGTAATGTGTTATGTGCATGTGACTGAGGAATAGAAGAGATATTCAACTGGAACATTCAATCTGGTTGTTTTAACCAAGATTATGCTACTAAATATTTTTTTCTAACTACATTTAAGTTCCCTTGTATGTCTCCAGTTTATTTCTGTTAATTCCCATATATTCTGATTAATTCACATGCAAAGTTTCCAACTTCGAAAATTCCCAGAATTGTGCAACCCTCGTCACAAACATCTTCATACTGTATATGTTAGTCTAGTCCAGGTTTGACTTATCTAAGCACACTGGGCTTTAATGTAGACCTGGTCTACTGAGGTCAAGATGGAGGCAAAAACTGTGACATCACCTTTTTTCCTTTTTCACAAGTTTCCTTTGACCAGAGGTCAGCGTTTAGATTACACCATGGGACAATTTTTTCATCTTAGGTGAAAACAGATGTCAGGCTGTCTATATAGGACTGTAACTAATGATTAGTTTCATTATAGTTCCAACTGCTGATTATTTTTTACTTTAATACGTTGATTGGTTGGTTATGTAAAATAATCAGAAAATAATGATAATAATGATAAATAACATAAACTCATTCACTCTGCACCAGCTCACATCTAATGTAACACCTTAACTCCTACACGTCCACACATTTAAACAGACCCTGGGTCTGTATTTTACCAATCATTTGTTTCATTACTTCCATTACTTAATATAAATGATAGATGAAATTGTTCCTTTACAGACTGTATCCAACAGCAAGTCATTCTTTTTATTAGTGAGTGAGGAACAACAGAATTACAGCAGCTTATGTTAATAAAAGTTTAACAAACATAGTTTCACAGTTTTTGATGTAAACTATAAAAGCGACTAATCCAACTTTCTACAGGGGCCAAATGTTTGTGCTGCAGGGCCACACTTGAGCTCACGGGTCTCCTATTAATCTCTCATTGTGTTAGAGCAGTTAGAGCTGCTAGTTAATAACACACGGTAGAGCAGAGCAGAGTCACATGACTGTTCACACTGCAGCTCAATGAGAGCTCCATGTTACATCAATGATAGACTAACCAGCAGTAGCTCACTCTGTATCAAGTATAATCTAACTATGTAATGTTAAAGTGAGACTTCTCTACAGAGTTGTGAAGTGTCATTCATACAGCGTTGTTAGGACAGCTCAGTGTGTTCACATTAAATGATTTATCACGGTAAAAACTAGACAATAACTCACGTTCCCCATCCATAATGTGCTCATGATGTCGCAGTAGATGTGTAGATTCCAAACACAATTTATAAAACAGAGTAAACTTTTAATTAAGTAGAACTTTCAGAGCTCCACATGCTAGCTAGCAGAGTAGCTCAGGAAACTACACTAACATTACGTGCTTACGTCACTAAAACGAGAGCCTTACGTTCTTATTTCCGTTTTTTGACGGGTTGCAAAACCAACTTATACCGCCACCTATTGTCCGGAGTTATATTATATGATTCTGGAAAAGAAATGTTTGCCTATAGTAATGACGTTTGTATATTAATACATAAATGGCTGCTTGTGAAAATTCGCTATGCATATGCTAAGTGATATAAAGGCAATATATGAATTGTATTCTTATTGGAATAGGAGGTATGATAAAATGATGAATTGGTACAATTTTCCAGTCATGTTGTATTGTGATCATTGTTCACTGTTCAAGTATCCTAACATAAAACATACAGATGTTTAAATCTCATTATGTGGACAAACTAATGAAACTCCTATTCATCTATTAATCTGTGCTTCACAGAACTATAAACTCTTCATGTTTAATTACTGGGCTCTCTGCTTTATTACTGATACACATTCTCTTACAAATGATTTAAACAATTAGAGATTTGTACAGCATTCCATTAAATATAAAATTAAACCACTTTGACGACAAATTAACTGATTTCCAGCTGTGTTTGTGTGTGTCCCTTTTATTATAACCTCATTTGCATCGTCTATATTTTTCATTATCATTCATTCTGTTTTCAGCTCATAATGGTCAAATGTGTCTTTTTAGCTTGGTTTGCTGTGGGAGGCCAGAGCCAAGAGCTTGCTCAAAAATACAGACTTGCTTTTGTCATCCTTTATTTGTTAAGTGAACTGAACTATTTATTGTATAGCCCTGTATGATGCTTTAATGCTGTTGAATTCTTCATTTATTTGTAGACAGTCTAAAAACATTGATAATCACCATGTGTGTAAACTCTCACCAGAATTCCCAGAAACAACACAGAGGAATGACCTCGGTGGCAGTTCCGGCCCTGGTTGTGGACCTGATACAGCATGCACATGCACTGTGAACGTTCCATGTTAAAAAAAGAAAAAAAAGAAAAAAAGTGACCAAAAAAGGAAAAAAAACATTATTGTGTGTGTGTTCACTGGAGTTTATTGACAATTACAGAAACCACTGGTAGAAGTCTGGTTCTGGAAGGAGAGCAATGAAGACTGCTGAGGAGAAACACAAGATCATTTACATGTTCCACCACAAACTAAATAAGTGACTCTGGTTTCATACCACTGTTAGGACTGATAGAATGTTCTTTATAACTTTAAAATGATACATTTATACCTCTACAATCCCAATGTTCCTAACATATGACACTAGAGGGGAGCCTACACACATAAAAACACCAACATCAGCTGTACTAGAATATTGTTTTCCTTTCTAAATCATTAACATGTGCATTGCATTCAAAACAGGGCCGTAGACAGGATTTTATAAATACTGAGGTTGTGATTGGAAGGCCCCCCTCTAATGTCCCACTCCCTATCAGGAACACTTCAAAATGGATTCTTATTATTTGGATTTCATGTTTAATTTCTTATAAGATTTAAATTGTAGAATGAATTCCCTTTTAGGTTCCCCAAATCTCCAAATCCCCCACCAAAAAAAAAAGATCAAAAGCACGACCTCAGTGTCATCACTGGAAGCTACGACCCTGGTTCCAAATGTAAGTAGTGTGTTGTTAAAGCATAGATCATGTTATACTTCACACACATCATTCTACACCTGTTCTTCATGTCACAGTAACATATTGTGGGCTTCATTCTTGATTACGGTTACAAGCAAAACAGATGCAAAAACCGTAGTATAGATATAATGAGCACACTCAAAAATAAACTGAAGTATACTGCATGACTGTGAAATCTGCAGCTTCACCAACATGATGGAAAGGAAACATCTGATCTTTGACTGTATCGTCTCTTTCACCCTGTTTCATAACATAAAGAGAGTAAAATGCATTTTTTAAAACATACTTCAAATAAGGTGCTGTTGTCTGTCACTGCTTTTCCAGATAAAACCATCAGTTCCACCCCCAAATTATATTACATCTATAAATACAAATATCCTTTTCAAATGTACAGGCATGACAAGGATATGTTCATGAGACAGATTTCACCTACACTGTACAAAGTTACATGTGAGCATGAAAAGTCATTTTTGATGTTGTGAATAAGCAATTTGACAAAAACAAGTCTTAATTCAAGCTCCCCTTGCTAGCATCCCCATGACAACCGAGACAATAACTCAATTTACTAATTCAATCATGAGATTCAGCCGAAAACTGTTGTTGGTGTACTTGAGTGCATTATACTGAAAAATGTCCCTAATATTTTGCTCCCCTCATGTATGTTAATAGAGTGTAGGGCTAGGTGATGTAGATACAATCAAATATCATGATATTTTTGATTAAATACCTCGATATTGATATCACAACAATATTGTATTGATGACTATTGATGCTTTCACTAAATATTTTATACTAGATTTTTGATCAATAATCATCAGTAATGTGGATATAATGATAAAGTGGGTAAAAGGTAAATAACAGAACTGCTAGAACAATCTGATAAGTTCAGAAAATGACATCTTTTACTGTAATGTAGCATTTAAAAGCAGAAAAAGACAACAGTTCTGTCTTATCATCACGATATTACAATGTCCAAATTCTGAGACGATATCTAGTCTTATATCACAATATCAATATAATTTCCATATTATTACCCAGCCCTAATGGAGTGGACAAAATATTTGGAACACTTTTTAATATAATGCAATCCTGTACAGCAGCACCATCACCTACTATTACCTCAATAATAATCACAGAGTAGAATTATCAGCTTTCTGACAATGTCAACAATAACTGAAAAAGTAGACTTTATGGCAGAGCTGTTGTATTGGATTGCATTAGATAACACAGATCTTTACATGATGTAATCTTGTGTTTAATTGATCCTATTTCCACATGTTATTACTTTGTTCAGTTTTTGTTCCCAAGTTATAATATACACAATACCTTGTTTCCAAAAGTTGTCCCTAACCCTTTTCATACAAGTTATCTTTATTTGTGTGCATTTCATCTAATGTTATATAGTTAAGATAGACGTTGTCCATCAAAGATCCAACATAGTCTTTGAAAAGCTAACAATGATCAGAGTACAGTTAGATAAAAGCTTCACTAAATGAACAAGAGTTGAAACCTCATGTACTCACTCACTCATTGGCTTGTGCTACTTGGTATGACCTGATAGACCAGAGTTCTGACTGAAAACTAACACCACACAACCTGAATGCTGCTGAAATCAAATCATAAACAGTACAAGAAGGCATGATGAGTGATTCCCCTTAACAAAAACAAACTAAACTAAAATCACCATGAGAGGAGGAAGGTTTTTAAAGCCTAACCAGATCTGAAATGATCATAGGAAAGGTTCTAAATGTCTGTGCCCTCTGCACTGAGGGGCAGGGCTCAGAGTAAGGCAGTGATCCAAGACTGGAGCGACTTTATCCCCAAAAACCTCTGTGAGAAAACAGAACCAACTGAAAGCACTGATGAACAGATGCATGGTGGACTACAGAAGTCCAGAGCCTCTGTGGTTGCTGAGTTTTTACATTTAAAATCCCAATTTAATGAAACATTACTTTGAAATCTCATATTTGTAACATAAATATTGTTTTTGTGCTTTGTAAGAGGATGCTGACTGAATTATCTTGTAGATATTTGGTGGAGGTTTCTTCCAAGGTGCACGGAGGAGGAAAGAAGCATGTAGTATAGCAGTGAAGTAGTAGTAGTATAAGTGTTGCTGGAGCTTTGACTTTCTTCTGATAATTAGACATTTAAAAAGTGCTGATGATCACAAAACTAATTCATGACCATAAAAATAAAGACAATCTTTGATAGGATGGATGCAGTTGTACACATTATTGTGAGTCAACTAAATGAGTGTATTTCTTATATTATTGGGAAAAAGTGACCAGCTCCTAACAGCTGCTGCTGCATCTGTAAATGAAAAACTAAACTAAACTAAAGATGCAAGCAGCGATGAGCGGGCCCTCACTCCCCCGCCCCAAATTCTCTGCAACGCCACAGCTGCCAGGAATAACGAATGATCTTCATAACTTTTCATGTCTAAGGTCTTAAAACATGATACAGAACAAATTCGTTCGTTAAAGTATGTGGTGTGGAAATGGCAAAAATGGCACCATAATTGAACATTTGATTCAAAATGGCTGACTTCCTGTTGGAGTTAGGGTATGGGACCAAGAGATTTTTTTGTGCGTCTTTACATGATGCGCATGTGTACCGAATTTCGTTTGTCTAGGCCAATCCGGAGCGAGGGGCTCAGTTTTTAAAATTTACAGCCAATTCTGTGATGCCCATTTCCACGTACAATAACATTTCATATTTTAACCGGGTCTGGCATGTTCCATGACTTTTGGGGTATGTTTAGGCTGTTAAAATGCTTGGGCCCAAATAAATACTCCATGGAGCTGCATCAATCTCATTCACACTCAATTTTGTGGCCTTTTTTCTGTCAGTAGGACTGTTTCCACTGCAGGAACTTCAGGGTAATTTTACGGGGCCGTGGCCGTTGGCACATGTCTCCATAGCAGGAACCATCCCTGAAGGACAATCTTCCAGAACTTTTTACAGGGGTAAAACGAGTCCTTGCCTTAGGGTTAGTACCGTGTGCAGCCCACAAAAATTCCTGGGTGGGGCTTGAGGTTGACTTGGTGCAGAAAACAACAGAAAACGCCAAAATAAGCACCACTTTTAAAAACCCAGCAGAAGAGTAGTAGTAGAAGATTGAGATGGACAAGAAGATGTATGATAAGTGGACTGATGATGAGTTGCAGGCCCTGTTGGCAAACTACAGCAACAAGGACATTCAGAGGGGTTTTGAGTCCTCACGGCAAACTGTCGCACAATGATTACGTGACAATGGAAACTGTAGCAGAATGATTACATCACCTCCAGAGTCTGGTGGGTCCTATCAAGGTCCTACTCTGCTATGGAGACACAACGGCTGAGAGGACGTTCATGTAAAGTTCCCACCTCCTACATTTTACCCAGAACTTCCTTAATGGAAACAGGACTACTCTCTTTAATAAATGTATTTAAGTAGCTATGCAGAGGGAAGCCCATTCTAATCCCACCTACAAAGCTCCAATTAGTCAATTGTTTCCCAAACCACTGAAAACACTGAATGAGCACCACACTGGACCTGTTTTAATCACTGAACATATCAGAGACATGTGTGGTGGAAGCAACCACAGACCCTCAATACATGTAGACACATCATCAATATGCAGGCAGATTATCTCATAGTTCTCCAACGTGAAAAAAACCCCCAAAAAACATGATGGTGAGGAAAGCACTACGCCCCTGCTACAACAGAATCATCATGCATACTCTCCCAAGTTAGATTCATAGGAAGACATATTATTCACTCTTACTCCACCTTGTTACATACAGATTAGCCAAATATTTATACTTCAAAACGAATGTTTGTAAGGCCTGGTACATTCATATTCATAATCTACATGTACATACTATAGAGAGAGCTCCATTCATCAGTTAGACACAACATACAGTATATGGTTCAATATGTGCATGTTTAAATGCCACATCTGACTCAGACTGTTTAGGGTTCATTGACATGAATCATCTGTTTGGGATGGATACAATTACAGTAAGTTGATTTAAAGCTGCACTAATCAATATATTTAAATGAATGAATTTAATGAGTGTGTGTAATGTGAAAAGGGTTATTCATGGTGTCCAACTAACAGAGCACCATCACCCAGCAGGTTTTTAAGCCTCTTTAAGGTTACTATTTTGGTTTGTAAATGTGCACTCATCAACAGCAGCAGCTCTGATACACACACTGAACACAATCTGCTCAGCATCCAACACACAAAGTTAGAGACTAGCTGAGACAGACCTTTTCCTCAGGCATTGATGGAGACCAAAATAAAAAGATGAATGGGATGATAATGTTGCTCTGTGTTTGCTAACATGTTCTTAATATCAATTTAACATGCTCATAATGTCAGATATGTCCCTGTTGCCTCCCTGTAGTCAGTTCAATTCATTAATGCAGCTTTAACTAGAAGATGTGTACCAAAGAAGAACAGAAAGATACTTTTGAATTAAGAATGGTAAACGAATAGGATCATTAGCAGTAGAGTATAAAAATTACAATTGTTGTGGAAACTGTAAAACGCTGTAACGGTTGCGTTAAGTGACATCACTGAACCTCACACTGACAACACCAACGCAGAGATTACAGTCTGAGGAATGTGGGAAATTAAATGTAAACCTTGTGCAGGAGTGTGTGTGTGTGAGTGAAACATGTCACAGACAAATGAACCAAAAACTGTTTGAAGCCTGGGGGAGGTATGGAGGCAGCAGATCAGTCTTAGAGTCCAGACCTGGAGAAGAAGATGGTGAAGATGACGAGGTATATGAGCCTGCTGGGCCCAGCTGCTCCTCACACACACATATACGATATTCAGTCCATCTTCTCCTTGTGAACCAGTTTGGGGGCGTCCACAAAGTCTTGGCCGTTAAACAGGATGATGGTGGCTGTGATGGTACTGGCGGCCCCCCAGAACATCACGTAAGCCAGAGTCTCCGTCCATGTGTCACCTGGAGGATAACACACAGTCAGTCAGGCAGCATATACACTCACATGAAGGCCCACCATTCAACAGAGGACAGTCTTTAGAGACACAAGCAGCTTTATCACAGCTTTTTCTGCCATCATCTCAATCCTTTGATTTGGTAATGCCCATGTTTACTGGGTCTAAACCAACGGTAGGCAAATAGTGGCCCGTGGCCCAAATTCGGCCCTACAGCAAATATATTTGGCCCTCTGATGAAAATTCTGACTTTCCCAAATCCCAATTATTGTCATATATCCTTGCTACATCTAATCCTGCCCTCACACCAGCAAAGACATTAAAACTGTCATACTATCTTAAGTCCAATAAACCTTCCAGAAATTAAAGTTTAATACGTGAATTCAACTACTTTTAGCAGTGGAAGAGAAATGCTGTGTTGATGATAGTTTCCCTTTTAGATAACATCTTTAACTGTGTTGTAAATCTGATTGATTCTTTAATGAATTAGAAGAAATAAACATATAAACCTGCATTTCCAATGCATCGATTAACCCCCCGTCCCTCCCCCCTGAAAATCCTGAAAATAGTTGAACCTAACTGTTGAGCCTTGGTCTAAAGACTGTAGAAGACAAAACTTCTGACATAATGTGAAAACATTTGCAAAATCCCAAATGAGGATATTTTGGTCTAAGCTCTAACCCAGGTTTTACATTTAAAGGCAGAAAAATGAAGAATAAACAAAAAGAACACACAAACAGAAAAGAAAAAAAATGAAATATTTATACCTACTAAACACTCATCAGTCATATGTACATGTATGTAAAAAAATATTTCAGGAAGGAAGAAGAAGAAAAAAGTTGTGTGTGTTTATAGATGTGCTTTTTAATCCTCCAGCTACACACAATGCACACAAGCAAATGACTGACGCTGTTATGTCAAAGCTTCCAGTGGTGAATGCTCAAATTCAGTCACCTGTCTCATGCATGCTTGTGTTTCACTCACAGTTATGAATGTAACTATGACCAGAAGCTCCATATTCTTCACTTTTATGAGAGTAGTTTCATGCATGTACTGCCAAAATGTGACCTACACAGCAGTACTGTGGCTGAACAGAGCCACAGATCACTGATGGAGGACTGATGCTGCAAGGCTTGCTGGAACTGACTCTCACACTTCCCTCATTTGACATAATTTGCTTGGAATTTTTATGGAATTAAATCCAAACTGTCCTGGCATTGCTATAAAAGTCAAAGAGCCATCATTCTCTAAATTGGCAACTGTTAAGATTGTATACATGAAATAATCTAAACTAAATCTTTAGGAATTAAATAATAAGAGCTGCTTCGTTAAAAAAACATAGATCCTGAGTGCAGATGGATGAAAAGAGAAGAACTTACCAGCCATGAGAAGACATACGATGCACATGGAAAACGCCACCAGCATAATGATGGGCAGCTGCAAAAAGAACACATTTCACTGATTATACTGACAGTCTAATTCACTGCTGCTGCTGGGAACAGAGAAAACACCAACATACTGACCGTGAGGAACTTCCAGTCCTTCTGCACACGAAGAGGAGTGGGTCCCTCAGACTCATCGACAGCAAAGTTACCCAGAAACAGGTCAATGGAATCCTAAAACACACAAAAGCACACTGACTCATGGAGCTCAACTTAGTCTGGCTGTCCCTGGGTGATCTGCTTCACTGAGCCTAACACTGTACATCCTGGAAAACCAGCATCATGACGTCTGTTAACTTTGGCTTTTCCTTTCCAGTTATGAGCACATTCACATTAAAAAGGTGGAGCTCTTTATTACAACAAAATAACCATGAGTGCAGTATGAAATAAGATTCAGTTCTAGTGGCAGCAAAAAGTGACCAGGTTAACCAGAACCTATCTAATCTGAGTAAAGATAGAGATATATGAAATGTATCCTTGTCCTAGGCATGCTCCACTCAACTATCCTTGTCTTAGGTCCTAGGCATGCTCCACTTAAGTATCCTTGTCTTAGGTCCTAGGCATGCTCCACTTAAGTATCCTTGTCTTAGGTCCTAGGCATGCTCCACTTAAGTATCCTTGTCTTAGGTCCTAGGCATGCTCCACTTAAGTATCCTTGTCTTAGGTCCTAGGCATGCTCCACTTAAGTATCCTTGTCTTAGGTCCTAGGCATGCTCCACTTAAGTATCCTTGTCTTAGGTCCTAGGCATGCTCCACTCAAGTATGCAAATGTCAGATCAATTGAGTGTGTCACCTGAAAAGCTATAGAACATCTTCTGTGTTGTCAGCAGTACACATTCCTCCAGAGATGCCATGTTAGTTTACTGCTATGGTCATTGACACAGTCTGATTATCTTTTACTAGTCTACATTGCCTCCCAGAGAACTGAAACTGATCCACCTGTGTAAAATGAGTAAGTTCATTGTTGTATTTTTGTGTTGGTTGGGTCATATGTGTACTGGAGCATGTTTATGGCCTCAATCTCCAAAAGATTAGGATGCAACTTGATCACTTGAAAAGCTCTGTTATAAAGAAATGTGTAGTTATTAAAATCAGGTGATATATCTTGTCTTCTTTGCTGCTAAATCCAACAAAAGGTTTGTGATGTTTAATGCACCTTTAGATGTGTAATCATGTAACTTTAGTGCATTTCGTTTACAGCTTCTGTATTTGTACATGATCAGCAGCAGTCACATTATGAGAATTTGGTCCTGCAATTCTGACACTATATTTCTGACTTTTGCAACAGGGTGTCCTTGGTCTCTAAAGCTCCAAATCGGTAATAAGTGGATCTTGTTTTGCACTGATTACCAAAGATTTCACCATGTTTCTCTCCCACTTCTCAGACAACCCAAAATCACAGCGAGTGAACGGGTCAGAGCTGTCTGAGCACACTGTGATGGAGGCTGAGCATTGTACTCATTCCTTAAATGATGATGTAGCTAAAACAACTCCTATCATGAACATCATACTTGTCTGAAGCCATCAGAGAAGTTGTTTTTGTAATAGCGGATCATGGAGTTCCAGCCATCCATCAGCAGCCCCCACCGGGTCCTCTTCCCCGTCCTGAAGGAGGAGACATGAACTTTAATAAAATAACAGCCATGATAATAATATTCACAATGATAAGACTGGAGGGGAAGTGCAGAAGATAACATGTCAGCTGACTGATGTGTGGTGTGAGGTGTTACAGTACCTGGTGAAGTCTGTTTTCAAGGCTCCAGTTCCTGCGTACTGTACAGCGCATGCATTGGCATTGTCAGCCCATGCTGGTTAGAGAGCACACACAGAAGAGTGAGGACACAGTTGCTGCTAGGGCTGGGCCATATGGATAACATCAAATATCACTATATGTTTGACCTAATACGTCGATATCGATATCGCAACAATATTGTAGAGATGACTGTATGTCCTTTCACAAAATATTTACACAAAGTGATTTTTGATAAATAATCATCAGTAATGTGGATATAATGATAAAGTGGGTAAAAGGCAAATAATAGAACAGCTAGAACAATCTGGTAAGTTCAGAAAATTACATCATACTGTGAGGCCGCCTTTAAAACCAGGAAAAGACGACTCTTATGCTGTATAATGATATTATAATATGCCAAACTAGCCAGTCAGTTAAACCTAGGGAGGGCAGAATAATAACAAAGTGGGTAAAAGGCAATTAAAGACTGTGTAAAGTGAATTCAGACATTTTCTTCTAAACACATTAAATAGGTCATAAATGTATTTCTAAAAAAAGGTGTAAAAAGCATTTCAACCATTTAGATATGAATTGTGGAGCTAGGCTTCACAAACTGTGTTTCAAGATTTCTGTGTTCAGGATTTAGTGGGCGGGTCTGAAAATCACTGGCGGTGATTAGCAGAAACCCGACCCTGCTGCTGTAGAGGTATAAATACATTCAGCACACACTACTACTACTACAGTCTACAGTTAGCCAGTTAGCTGAGTTAGCAGCCGAGTTAGCAGCAGAAAGCTCTCAGACGTAGCGTCCATGTTTTTGGTAGAGGTGGTGACTTTGATTGACAGGTGACACTTGGTAGGGGGCGGGGTTTCAGTGAACTCGGCGGGCACTCCCACAGCGTTTGGGAAAAGAGACAGAGACTGAGTATACTGGTTTTACACAACTTTGAAGCCTAATTTCATATATTTGGCGATTTTTTCAATCATTCAAATTTGGCAGGGTGGTTAAAGGATAATTACAATTTTTAACAACTTTCGCTTGGACGAAATTAGCTCCAGTGGAGCGCCGCGTACATCTGTATAATGAGAGTACACAGGGTACCGAAGCGTACCTCTCATAGATAACCTCTATGTCTGATCTGACATCATCTGAAATGACATCATCCAGATCAGAGGTTAGTAGGTCAACCTACAGACCCCGGATGTTGATAACATCCGGGGATAATAGCACTAACGTATCATAACTAAATATTGGTGAAATGAACTAGTTTCGTGGCAGATAATGCGTTATATAGAGGCTGCGCTTCAGTGCCCCGTGTACTCTCATTATACAGATATACACAGCGCTCCACTGGAGCTAATTTTGTCCGAACGACTCCAAATGACACCAAAGTTGTCTGGGTGAGTAAATGATCGCATTTTAGGTTGTAAAAAACGGAAATTATCCTTTAACAACACACTTTTCTGTGGTATGTCAAACTCAGAACACATATTTATTCTTACTTTACACAGACTTTAACAGCACAGCTAGAACACTAGGGAAAAACACCTATGCTATATCACGATATTACGATCCAAATTCTAAAACGATATCTAGTGTCATATCACAATATATCGATATAATATCGATATATTGCCCAGCCCTAGTTGCTGCAGTTACTAATCACAGAACACATGCTAACAATATTACCGTTCTTGTAGATCTTTTCAAAGTCAGCCTGCTCTTCAACCCGCTGGCCCACATTCAGAACCCCCATCCTCTGTGGACACACAGGCAGAAACACACGGCTCAGTACAGGTCTGCCTTCTCAATATGAGCACAACGTGGAAATCCATTCTTGGATGCTTCCCATAGAAAAGTTGAGTGAAGCAGCTATATTGGAGGTGGGAAGTACAACATGTGTTTGCGTGGGTGAGCTGCAGTGTGTCTCATTATGTGTGTACCTGCAGCTGAGACTGTAGGGAGCGTCGGGCCAACAGGCTCTGGATGACGTTGGTCCTGTCCAGACAGTCCATGCAGTTACTGCGGAATACTCCTTTCTGCTGGGCCAGCGTCTTCCCCTCAGAGTTCACCATGAAGTAACTACACACACACACACAGAATAGATTTGACTTGTCCTTCATTAGGCCTAGACTGGGGATTTCCCATAATGCACTGAGCTCCTCTCTGCTCCTCTCCATCTCTACGCATTGATGTCCCATTAAAGCATGTTACTAAGTTAGTATCTTCCCTGTAGTTTTGTGCTTTCTTGTCTGGCAAGTATCTCTGGACTATTATACTACTATTATTAGTTATATTTCTATTACTATTCTTCTTATTGTTTATATTCCTATTGCTGTTCATTTCTGTGTTTCTCTCATTCTTCTCTCTCTTTATCTCTCAACCGAACCGATCAAGGCAGATGGTTCTGCTCGATAATTCTTCCCTTTAAAAAGGAGAATTTCTCCTTATTAGTGCTGCTGGGTCTCTGTAGATTAAAGAGTATAGTCCAAACCTGCTCCATGTGAGAAGTTCCCTCAGATAAATCTTGTTGTGATTTGGTGCTATATAAATCAAACTGATGTGACCTGACTTCATGGTATACAACTAGATATGAGCCTGAGAGCAGCAGCTGGTGAAGTTACCCATAATCATCCTGTGTGTCAGCGACATCATCCACCAGGATCTGGAGACGGTCCCATCTCATGTGGCTGCACTCTTTGTGGAAGTCGAAGGCGATGTAACTGAGGATAGAAGAGAAAAGAAATGTGTATAGAGTGTTTTGCAACTCTCAAATGTGACCCTGAACAGTATGTAAGGGTTAAGTGGATTAATTAAAATGTCTATCTCACAAAAATAGATACGACACAGTCAATGTAAAACTCAGGAGGATACTGAGTGACACTTACTGAAGCATTCCATTGTTCATACCAGACACCATTTTGGCAAAGGCCTGTTCTAGTGGCTTTTCTGAGCCCTTCTGATTCACCTGTCAAAAAGAATACACACATTGGCTTCAATAGTTTTTGCTTGCATTTGCTTTTAGAAGAATCATATAAATGAGGAGTCTCACCAGGTTCAGAATGGTTTGCTTCCCATAGATGAGGAGCTGAGAGTCAAAATGCCTCTGGAAACCATCCAACTGTACAAGTTGTAATAGTGGTTAGTATCATAACGGTCACTGTTAAAACAAGCACACAGAAACTAGAAAGATGCTCTTACGTGATTGATGGTTTTGCTGATTATAGGTTTGGGTTTGTATTTGAGGTTGGGCCTCTGACTCCAGTAAAAAGGCATGGACCCTCGTGTCTATGGGAACAGAAAACATGTTATTTCTTACACCTCTCAAACTTAGATACATCTGAAGTCAATGCACAGAGAAGCGCAGAAGAAGCTGGGTATACATTACTCACCTGTACAAACGAAGCCTTTGCTCCCTCATACAAAACAATCTGCTCAGTCTCCACAAAGTTAGCAGCGTGGCCTTCAGAGTCGATGCCTGTGGGGCAGACAGCAGAGCAGCAAACATCCATGATCCCTTCCTACAGCTACTTCCTCAGTGAAAACCACCACAATGAAAACAATGCTACGGCTGCCAACTAACATTTATTTGTATTATTCATGAATCTGTAGATTAGTTTTGAGCATTCTGAGCAACACTCCAAAACCCAAAGACAGAAGAGCACATACTTCATATTTTTATTTCATCAATATAATGAAACAAATAATGCATCTTTAGAATTGTTCATTCATTTTCAGTCAATCAACTAATCAATTAATCAACTCATTGTTTCAACACTTAACATAGTTCAAATCCCTGAATGTTAAAAACAAACTGTATGAAACACACACCCAACTTCAAACTTCCATTGACAAAAATGGGAATGGTGTTGCATTGTTAGTAAAGCAGACACCAGGTTTAAAATGTATCTTTCTGGTTATACTGCATCAACTTTGATGCTTTTTTAAACTGTCAGTCATGACCATGTTATAGTAGTGAAATGCTCTTTTAGGAAATAACCTTTAGTCCCTATGCTGTTGAAGCTTGACCTGGTGAAGACATTTGTGTCTGGTTCCTCTTCTTCCCTCAGGTTGGGTTTAGTATAATAATTGAAAACACCATAACACTTTACTCCTTTTCTGTCAGCAGTGAGGGAATGTAAAGTGTATTTTTAAATGTAACCACTGTTCAGAGCTAGAGATATCAATCTTGACTCACACACCACCACAGAAACTGTGTGTGAAGAGTAACTCCAGACTGTGTTTTTACCTCTGACGTAGTATCTGACACCAGCACGAAAGCAGCTTCTCCTGGATATGAGGATCCACTCAAAGATCTTCCCATTTATACGGCATGGCTTCATGACAATGACTGGACCAGGTGGGTCAAGGGGTTTAACCAAAGCACAAGAGTGAGATCTATCATATTGTATCTTTTAACAGGCTTTAACTTATTACAATGGTTGCTGTTGTTTTCCTGCTTCTTTGCACTTTGTCAGTTGTTGTATGTTTTTTTATGTTGTGTAATTCAATTCAGTTCAGTTCAGTTCAAGGATACAGCCATGGACAACAGGTAGCGCAAACTTGTGAAGCTGTGGAAAAATAGAGACAATTAATGTAAGATAAATAGAATAATAACACTAATAGTAATAATACTAGTAATAATAATGATAATAATAATAATAATAATAATAATAATAATAATAATAACAATAATAATAATAATAATAACAGTTGACAGTTGTATATGTTTACCTCTGGCTGTGCAGCCAGTTCTCTCAGCAGATTTCCATTCCACATAAACCTCTGATCCGCCTGAAAACAACAAGCAATATGACTGATTCATCAACAGGTTATCATCAGTGGAAGAGGCAACACACGTAGTAGTCACTCAGAGCTTCTGTGAGGCAGAATATCAGATCCCTCACCCTCTCCAGCAGCGTCATCTCCTGGAAGTCAGGGCTGGTGTTGGCCAGCCGCTGCAGTGTGTGTGTCAGGTCGTAGTCAGTGCAGAAGTAGAAGCCGTCTGTAGTCAGCACATTGTTAATCATGGACAGGAAGGTCTTATTCTCTTGAGACTAAAGAAGGACAGAAAAAAAATAGCCTTTTGAGTTGCGTGGAAAAGTCATGATGATGCACTTTACAGAATACCAGGAAGTGCACACTCATATGTTGTACTGTTGTGTTAAAGATAACATTCTGATGCAAAAGAGGTGAATACTTTGAATACATTTTGCATGGAAAATATGTTTTCATTTAAAGGAAACAAACACACATTTCTCTGTGTTCTACTTTGTTCCTTTTCATTACTACTACTACTACTGTTCTTTTTTTATTTTCTTCCTCTTCTGATTTATAACCATTGTGTGTGCACAGTGTGGGGCCTGAAAGAGGCGTACACTACTTCTTGTGAAAAAGTTGTTATCTCTAAAACAACCTTGTGCAAACCTGTATGTAAACTCTGACCTATGCATACAAACATTATGGAGACAGGGAACACAGCAGCAGATGGTGAGGTGGTGAACTGAAGCCAGATTGTTTAATAATCCTCACACATTTATATCAAACTTTTCTAACTAACAAAGATCCACATTATCATAAACACTGATACCAGCAGTGTTATCTGGACTTGTACTGTACATTTTATTGACACCAGCACACTTCTGCAGCACCATATTTGGTTACCATCACTTTAAGCTACTACCTCTAATGGCTCCTCGCACATCTGCTCATGATTTCAATGTTACTGATATTCTAAGTGTAATATCTTAAATATTATAATTGTGATTTATATGTTTTATTATTGTCCTTTTTATGTTCTCATTTTATTTTCATTAGTTTTTTATTGTATGTATTTTGTACTTTTGCAATTATTTAATTTTAAATGTGGAAATATAGGGTTCTTATTTTAAAACTCACAGAACTGGTGCTAATCAGCTAGCTGCAGCTGATAACATCTGGTAACCAGTTGTCATTTCAGCAGAGAAAACTGATGATCGAAGAAGGGTTAGAAGGGGTGACACGCAGAAAGGTTTGCCAGCCGGGACTGGAACCAGGGTCGGTTGCGTATATGGCATGCGCTCTTAAACACTTGACCACCTGTGATGAGGAATCTGTCATTGTTACTTCTGTGCAAATACATGCCTCACTAGAATGAAAAACTTCTCATATCAACAGTAACTAAGAGGGGCCTGGACTTTATGAGGGGTCAATTTAGGTCTCATTCAGAGTTTTACTTCATGGATAGCTTTTGTTGATGAGTAGTGTAGTACTTAGTGTACCCTTCTGCCAATCCATTCAGTGTTATAAGGAGGAAAGCAGCAGCAGGGCTACAGCGGTGCCTTTACCTTCCTGGTTCACCAGTGACTGAACTTCTAGACTAGTCTGTATTTGCTGCTAGTGTATAAAATGATTGAAAATGGATTGTTTCCATAATATTTCTACTTAGCATGATTCATACATTTTCCAGTAAAGGCTCTTTGAATCAGTGTACCATGAAGTGAGGCAGCAGCAGATTAATAATGCACTGTCTGCTTCACTGAAATCAGATAGCAGTGTAGTTACAAACAAAGATCTTGAAACATGAGGTCTCACTGGATGCCACACACACACACACACACACACACACACACACACACACACACACACACGAGCTGTCTAAAGTTCCACTCAACAGTACTGAGCACGACAGTCTTATCTATGAGTGTATTAGACTGTAGCAGTGGCCTGAGAGCAAGTATAACCAACCTTTGACTCACTTTTTTGTTTCGAGTCTTGGGAGGTTTTGCTATTATTCATGTTTTATACATCTGAACTTGAACTTGAACTTGCATTACTAAGTGTAATTTACACAAGCCAGCTGATTGAGACCTACCCTCTGTGCAGTCACTTTACACTGTGTTTAGGACCTGTTTGTGAGGTCAATCAATGGAACTGATAACATTAACAATGACTGTTTTCTTCAAGTGTCAGAGGAAGCCATACTGGTGAAGCATCATGCACCACACACCTGGGTCAGAAATGTGGAAAAACTACACAGCCATCATTAAAGTTATTTATTGTATCTGTGCTTTTCCTGCTTTGACATATCAAACTGGGTCTGTCCCAACACATAGGGCCCTATCTTGTGGTCGGTGCACAGCGGATGGCGCGCATGGCGCATGTGTCTTTGTTAGTTTCCCCCGGCGCAGTTGCCATTTTCTCGCCCTGCGCCCACATTGTCTAAATACCATTTTTCCGCTGTTAAAATAGCAAAAGTGGATTTGGAGCCGCCCCAAAGGCACTTGCGCCACGCCCTTCACGCCATGCGTTATAAATCGTTAAAATAGGGCCCTTAATGTGCATTCTTGTACTACCAGGTAGTAGACAGCTGTGTTCCATATATGAAATATATACACTAACAAACATGCAGTTCACTTATTAAACACCTAATGCACACTTCTAAACACTTCAAAGCAGTATTCAGAGCCTAGTGTATCCTACAATCCAGTTGTTTGCATTACTGTGTCTATAGGTTCAAAACATATCATTAAAATAATATTATGTTATGTGTCTTTCAGTAATCCTGTGTGTTTCTACATCACATCACTATAGTGCTGTGTTTCTCCTCTCACCTTGTGAACCTTTGTTTTATTTGTAATGTACTCTTATCTGATTGTAACAGTAACACTGTTTGGTTAGTTAAGACAAAGTGTGCCATGTACAGAGAGTTCCAGTCAGCTCTGATAGCTCTCATATTCTTGTGGTCTGAACAGCTACTTTGCATTGTGGGACTGTGGGGTGACTTGCAAATACTGTTAGTGTGGACATCAGGATGGACCCAATGTGTGCTATATCACCACTGACCCACATACACAGTTGGCACAACCTCACTGTAGACACAAAATAAAGACAGCTGTTGCCATGGCAACCTGCTACAGTGAGGTCCCTGAAAGGAACTTATCAATATAGATATGTAACAGTGATAGCTGCTCAGAGCCTGAAGCAAAGAAATATGTTGCTTTGGTTTGGACAAGCAGGACAATCAGAGAGAAACAACTGTCTGACCAATCACAAGCTGACATCAATCAAATCAATATCCCTGTATTCATCATTTAATTTTAACTTCTGTTATGATTTGGTATTATATCAATAAAAATGGATTGATTGATAATTTTCAGTTTTTTGTTGCTACATTTCCTCACTGTAAGAGCCAGTTCAGAAGTCTCATTCTTACATACTACATATGTGGCTGGTGTTGTTTTACCCTACCCCCATTCATCAGCTCGCTCTCTGAGGACAAATATGCTAATGACTGCACTAATATGCTGTCTGTCCCATGCACCTGCCTACATACTAGGTATCGTTTCAAAAAATGACTAAACCATTACCAATCCAAGTAGCCTTAAAATGATACTGATACCAACTGA
Source organism: Scomber japonicus (assembly GCF_027409825.1). Taxonomy (NCBI): domain Eukaryota; kingdom Metazoa; phylum Chordata; class Actinopteri; order Scombriformes; family Scombridae; genus Scomber; species Scomber japonicus. The sequence goes on from NC_070592.1 coordinate 29,696,454, forward strand.
GTACTTCATTAGATACATTACACATGTAGGTCTCTGTCTTTTATCAGTGGAACAGTGTGTAGTGTAGACACACTTTAGAGTGTTTATCTTGGCTGATGAACTGCTGAGCACGCTGACTCATATTCACCATGACTTCACCACCATAGACAGGTTGTAGCTACTCTGGCAGTGGGCCAATCACATGTCTCATTAAATCGAAGAACACTTGCTTTGATTGGCTGTGAGCAAACCCATACAAAAAGTCATATTTTTTAACTCTGGGTGCAAAAAGGATAGATTGTAGGTATAGTTTGACGGGATACTTCGATACCTTCAAAGTATCGGGTACTGATACCCAGACCTACTAAACGCCTGTCATGATGGAGCTTTTTGAGGTGTCGCCCCTCATCTATGAAATGCTCTGCCTGCACCCTCACAGTCTGCTGATTCTGTAGATTCCTTTAAAAAACAACTAAACACCTGCAGCATTCTATATTTTTTATTCATTGTGCATTGTGTGTTTCAGTTTAACACTTTTTAATCATATGTCTTTGGTGTTCTCTTCATTTATTATGTTTTCTTTCTGTTTCGTATGTTGTTGTATAGCTTGTGACCATACTACTATTTTGTAAAGCACTTTGTGACTAATATTAATGATAAGGGCTACAGTGTTCAAATGAAATGTACTTACTTCTTTATAAGGAACAAGGTAACATTTAAAAAACATTCGTCTTCATGAGCAGATCAATGTGAATATAAAACTGTGTGTCTGGTACAGAGGCAGGTGTAGGAGGTGTTTAGATTTGCTGACCTGGATCTCAGACAGATGCAGCACAGTCTTCTTGTAAGAGATGATGTCAAAGTCGACTGCCTTCCACACAGCATGACCCATGAGGCTGCCCACGTTCCTCTTCCTGGTGATGACGATCAGGTACATCCCTGTGTGGTGTGGAGAGGTCAGTCACAGCTGCTGTCTGTTCCACTGTTCCACTGTTCTATGCTTTAACACTGCACTACCTACCTGCTACCAGACGGATGGTTCCCATGATGCCACAGATAGGCCTGGTGACCGCTGAGGGAGGAACATCCTTTTTCCCTGACAAAACAAAACACCACAATTCAAGCTGGATTCTCCACTTCCTGCTGTGTCCTTTAACTGAAATATCAATATTCCACATGAACTGAAACCATTTATTCCTTCTTTTTTAGTCAAATATAGTGTCACTGTGTTATTTAAATGTATTGTTTGTAGTTTAGTAGGTTTGGTGTACGACTTATAGACTGACAGAAAACACATCTTCTTTGTAGTGTCAATGGTGCAAAGTCATCTAACATTCTAAGGCTTTCTACCTGTGAGGGTCATCTCATTGGAGACCCTGTCAATTGCCAGGACAGCATCAGCCCCCTCATCACAGGCCTCGATGAAGAACTTCTCTGGGGTTGTGTGCCTGGGAGAGAACGTAGGAGATGTTACAGTTTTAATTAGGGCCCAAGCCATACTGGATTGTTGGGTCTGATGCCGATACCGATATTAGGGAGTAAAACAATTCTGATAGATATATAGAACAATGTGCTTACATATACATAAACGTATATTTATTGCAATGGTCCCTCAAATTTGGTTACCAAACACTTTCGACAAAGATATGTAATGGAGGAATGATGTTTTACAGTTTAAGAATAAATGTAATAATGTAACTGTAAACTTCACTTGGAATTTAATATGTATATATTAAACATGAATTAAGAAAAGGATACATGGATACATGGATACATGCATACATGCATACATGCATACATACATACATACATACATACATACATACATACCATACATACCATCAGACAGCATAAACATCACTACTAATATATCATCGGTAGGCCAATATCGGCCGATAATACTGGTTGATTGATATTGGTTGGGTTCCTGCTCTGATCCCAGACTGTGCCACAGATACAGCTTTGTGAAGTTACTCTTCTCCAGCTGTGAGAGCAGCTGGCAGCAAACAGAGTGAGAGGTCAAATGATGCAATGAGCGTTACATCACTGTGTCTGCTTTGTTACACAAAGTTCAACCATTTACAAACTGTTGAGTGTGATAAGAATAGAATACAGACAATATAGATATTGTAAACTCTCAAATAGTGTCTTGGCCATTAATCCTCCTCAAATGCACAGAGACCAAGACCTGTATGTGATATTTATTTCTTCATGTGTTCCCAGCTTGATTTGCTTTTAATTCAAGCTCAATAGTTCCTCCATGTTTACATGTTGTCTTGCTGACTTGAAAATAATTCCCTCCCAACTATTTCTCTTTTAATACACAAATATTTCCTGTTGCCAACACTTCGCAGGTTTTTAAAAAGGAGCTTTTAAGCTGCCCTCAATGATACTCAGCACTTCCTGCACAGATAAAAGACCTCGAGAGGCTCAATCTGATGATATCTGCCTTTCCTAGAAATCACTGTAGTACATCTGCAGGAAGTTTTACTGATAATAACTTGACAAGGTTCCAAAAACAAGAAAAAATACAATTTAATTAGTGAATGAAAACAGTAAATGTATTAAAGGACAGGTTCACAATTTTTAAAGTGCTTTTCTAAAGCAGTAGTCAAGTGTTCATATAAACAGTGAAGAGGTTTTCCTCTCTGTAATCATTCCTCCTGTTCATATTGACTTAGGACTGGGCAATATGTGGCTCAGGAGGTAGAACGGTCGTCCTCCAATCTTCCAATTGGAGGACGACACTTAACCCCAAATCACTCCCGTTGCTGTGCCAACGGTGTATGAATGAGAATGAATGGTTACATTCCTCCTGATGAGCAGGTTGGCACCCCTGCCATCAGTGTATGAATGTGTGTGAATGGGTGATGTAAAGCAAGGTCGTAAAGACTAGAAAGGCGCTATACAAGTACAGTCCATTTACCATATGTGAAGCTTCTATGAGTCTTCAGCAGTGTGAGTTAATGATATCTGACACATTTACAGTCTTTTTAGCATCAAATTCCCTCTTAGTGTTTCCTGTTGAGCTGTGGTGGAAGTATAGTAAGATTTGACTCAACTTTTAAATACATGTTTACACAGAAGGAAGTTCTTTTTAAGTTCTCCCACTTAAAAAGATGAGAGGCCTGTAATTTTCATCATAGGTACACTTCAACTATGAGAGACAAAATAAGAAAAAAAAAAAATCCAGAAAATATTTATTTCTGATTTTTAAAGAATGTATTTGCAGATTATGGTGAAAAATAAGTATTTGGTCAATAACAAAAGTTCATCTCAGTACTTTGTCATATACCCTTTGTTGGCAATGACAGAGGTCAAACATTTTCTGTAAGTCTTCACAAGGTTTTCACACACTGTTGCTGGTATTTTGGCCCATTCCTCCATGCAGATCTCCTCTAGAGCAGTGATGTTTTGGGGCTGTCGCTGGGCAACACGGACTTTCAACTCCCTCCAAAGATTTTCTATGGGGTTGAGATCTGGAGACTGGCTAGGCCATTCCAGGATCTTGAAATGCTTCTTACGAAGCCACTCCTTCGTTGCCCGGGCGGTGTGTTTGGGATCATTGTCATGCTGAAAGACCCAGCCACGTTTCATCTTCAATGCCCTTGCTGATGGAAGGAGGTTTTCACTCAAAATCTCACGATACATGGCCCCATTCATTCTTTCCTTCCTTCACACGGATCAGTCGTCCTGTTCCCTTTGCAGAAAAACAGCCCCACAGCGTGATGTTTCCACCCCCATGCTTCACAGTAGGTATGGTGTTCTTTGGATGCAACTCAGCAAGTTGAGTTTTTACCAAAAAGTTCTATTTTGGTTTCATCTGACCATATGACATTCTCCCAATCCTCTTCTGGATCATCCAAATGCTCTCTAGCAAACTTCAGATGGCCTGGACATGTACTGGCTTAAGCAGGGGGACACGTCTGGCACTGCAGGATTTGAGTCCCTGGCGGCGTAGTGTGTTACTGATGGTAGCCTTTGTTACTTTGGTCCCAGCTCTCTGCAGGTCATTCACTAGGTCCCCCCATGTGGTTCTGGGATTTTTGCTCACCGTTCTTGTGATCATTTTGACCCCACGGGGTGAGATCTTGTGTGGAGCCCCAGCTCGATGGAGATTATCAGTGGTCTTGTATGTCTTCCACTTTCTAATAATTGCTCCCACAGTTGATTTCTTCACACCATTGCTTACCTATTGCAGAGTCATGCTTCCCAGCCTGGTGCAGGTCTACAATTTTGTTTCTGGTGTGCTTTGACAGCTCTTTGGTCTTGGCCATAGTGGAGTTTGGAGTGTGACTGTTTGAGGTTGTGGACAGGTGTCTTTTATACTGATAACGAGTTCAAACAGGTGCCATTAATACAGGTAACGAGTAGGGCTGGGCAATATATCGAAATTATATCGATATCGTGATATGAGACTAGATATCGTCTTAGATTTCGGATATCGTAATATCGCGATATGTCATCAGTGTTGTTGTTTCCTAGTTTTAAAGCTGCATTACAGTAAAATATATTATTTTCTGATCTTAACAAACTGTTGTAGCTGTTCTGTTATTTACTTTTTACCCACTTTGTCATTATATTCACATTACTGTTGATTAATTATCAAACATTTCATAGTGTAAATATTTTGTTAAAGCATCGACAGTCATCTCTATAATATCGTTGTAATATCGATATCGTGGTATTTGGTCTAAAATATCGTGATATTTGATTTTGTCCATATCGCCCAGCCCTAGTAACGAGTGGAGGAAAGAGGAGCCTCTTAAAGAAGAAGTTACAGGTCTGTGAGAGGCAGAAATCTTGCTTGTTTGTAGGTGACCAAATACTTATTTTACCGAGGAATTTACCAATTCATTCATTAAAAATACTACAATGTGATTTCCTGGATTCTTTCCTCCCATTCTGTCTCTCATAGTTGAAGTGTACTTATGATGAAAATTACAGGCCTCTCTCATCTTTTTAAAAGGGAGAACTTGCACAATTGGTGGCTGACTAAATACTTTTTTGCCCCACTGTATGTTCACATCTAACCATCTATGTTCACGTCTAACTATCTATGTTCACGTCTAACCATCTATGTTCACGTCTAACTATCTATGTTCACGTCTAACCATCTATGTTCACGTCTAACCATCTATGTTCACGTCTAACCATCTATGTTCACGTCTAACCATCTATGTTCACGTCTAACCATCTATGTTCACATCTAACCATCTATGTTCACGTCTAACCATCTATGTTCACGTCTAACCATCTATGTTCACGTCTAACCATCTATGTTCACGTCTAACATCTATGTTCACATCTAACATCTATGTTCACGTCTAACCATCTATGTTCACATCTAACATCTATGTTCACATCTAACCATCTATGTTCACATCTAACCATCTATGTTCACATCTAACATCTATGTTCACGTCTAACCATCTATGTTCACGTCTAACCATCTATGTTCACATCTAACATCTATGTTCACATCTAACATCTATGTTCACGTCTAACCATCTATGTTCACATCTAACTATCTATGTTCACATCTAACATCTATGTTCACATCTAACATCTATGTTCACATCTAACCATCTATGTTCACATCTAACATCTATGTTCACGTCTAACCATCTATGTTCACATCTAACCATCTATGTTCACATCTAACTATCTATGTTCACATCTAACATCTATGTTCACATCTAACCATCTATGTTCACGTCTAACCATCTATGTTCACATCTAACCATCTATGTTCACGTCTAACCATCTATGTTCACGTCTAACCATCTATGTTCACATCTAAACATCTATGTTCACATCTAACATCTATGTTCACATCTAACCATCTATGTTCACATCTAACCATCTATGTTCACGTCTAACCATCTATGTTCACATCTAACCATCTATGTTCACATCTAACCATCTATGTTCACATCTAACCATCTATGTTCACATCTAACATCTATGTTCACATCTAACATCTATGTTCACATCTAACAATCTATGTTCACATCTAACCATCTATGTTCACATCTAACCATCTATGTTCACATCTAACCATCTATGTTCACGTCTAACCATCTATGTTCACATCTAACCATCTATGTTCACGTCTAACCATCTATGTTCACATCTAACCATCTATGTTCACATCTAACCATCTATGTTCACATCTAACTATCTATATCCAGCCAAAACATTGTTTCAAGTTCAAGTCAAGCTTCACATCTGTTTGGATGCCAAGGAAAGTTGCTGATGAGAGCACACTGACTCTGTAATAACAGAACAGCTGCAATGTAATGACAGCTTTTGCATCATGAGTTGATGATACAGTCTGTGGAGTAGATATTTTTTATGGAGTAAAAAAGAGATGCTTTCATCAGACCACAACCAAAACACCCTCTTCCTCAAACAGAACAGTATTGGCGCTTTTCCACTACACAGTTCCAGCACGACTCGGCTCGCCTCGGGTTTTTTTGTGTTTCCACTAGGGATAGTTCCTGGTACCTGGGACTTTTTTAGTACCTGCTCTGCTGAGATTCCAAGCGAGCCGAGCCGATACTAAAATGTGACGTCGACAGACTGCTGGCCGCTGATTGGTCGCTGGAAGAGTCATGAGCCGTCCCACACAAGAATCAAACCCGGCATTTTCAAATACCGGCAACAGTGTCACAGCCATACGGCTCAATTTTGTTGCTTCGTGTGTGACAGAAAGCCACATACAACAGCAAGTACACCATCACCGCCATGTCCTCCATTGTTTATGTGTTTATGTCACGTATAAAACAAAGTCACAGCAGTTTTGCGGAGCCGTGCTATGAGTAGGTACTTCTTTGTAATGGAAAAGGTCGTTCCTGGAACCGAGGTGAGTTGAGTTGTGCTGGAACTGTGTAGTGGAAAAGCGCCATATCATACAAGCTGAAATACAGTTGGGAAGCAATAGTGAAGAGATGAAATTATTACTAGAATAGTTTAGAGAATACCTAAGTGCACAATGTAAGCATATGTTCAGGAGCACAGCAAATAGAGCCAGTGTTTGTCAGTGTATTACAAGCCTTGAGTTGAACATTTGAACACAATGTCCTTCATAAAAGGCAGATTAGCTTCATGCCTAACTACCTCAGATCTGACCATATGTTTACCCCCACCATTCTCATCAACACAATATATCTGAATGACAGATGTGCATTTAAATTTAGAAACAGAAGAACCAATTGTTTCAAACAGTACTGTAAGGTGAAACATGGCTGTAAGAAGGGTTTTTATGCCATCAAAAGAAACATTCCCATTAACATTCCAATCAGGACCTGGCTCGAAATACTAAATTCAGTAATAGAGCCAATAATGTTACATGGTGGTGAAGTGTGGGGTCCGTTAACCAGCCAAAATATGAACAATACTCTTTAATTATTCTAATTCAGAAGCGAGCAATCACATTTTATAAACCCCTCCAATGTAGTGACCCCCACTCCTGCCACTACAATGTACCAGTATAAAGGCTTTCAGTGCCAACAGCTGAACAAAGGTAAGAGTCTCCTCTGCCAGTCGCTCCTGAAGCTCTGCCCACACACACACACACACACACACACACACACACACACGCACACACGCACGAACACACAAAAATCTGGCCCAACCACCATCATCTCAAAACAAAATGAAAATAAAGAGTACATGGTGGCAGAACACCTGACTACTGTGACTGACAGTAACCTAAGGAGAATGTTGCAAATGCACAGACTGACAGTGTTCACTTTGTCATGAAAGAGGAGACAGAATAGGGCTGTTTCCACCGCAGGAACTTCGGGGTAATTTTACGGGGGCCGTGGCCGTTGGTTCGTGTCTCCACCGCAGGAACCGCCTCCAAAGGACAGGGTTCCCGGAACTTTTACAGGGGCTAAGCGAGTCCCTGCCTCGAAGTAGTTACTCAGAACAGCCCAGAAAAACTCTTGGATGCTGCTTGGATGAATACTCAAAGCGGGAAGTGGCGTTATAGAAAGTCACCTTCTATTACACTGTGAGAAATATAAGGATCTGATTCTTTGACTAAATAATAAATAATATTTATTGTGAGTTTATGTCCCTGACCCTCAGAAACGGCCCTATCTATGTGAAGAGACGAGTCAATGTGCAGCAAGTGAAACAAGCTATGATATTTGTATAATATTGCATATGTATCACTAATCATCTGTCAAAATTAATTTTCTGTACTGTTTTTGCAATATAGGTTTCTGATCTGTCCTATCAGTGGTTTGAGTTGTTAATTGGTCCTGCTCTCTCTCTCTCTCTCTCTGCTTTAGTGCTAGCTAGCTTTACCTTCAAAAGTCTGATGAGGTTTGTGTGTTGAATGTTTTTCCTCCATGAGGAGTTTTCTTGATCACGCCTTGTTGTTTTGCACCTGGTAAAACTGCCAGACCAATGAAGTCATTTTAGCGGCATATGGATAAATTGACTTGTATGTTTTGTGTCATGTGATCAGCTTTTCCGACTTGCCTTTATACAGACCGCTGATCAAACTATTCAGAACATATGTCGGCCAATAATGATTGGTGGCTGATCAATTGGCGCACCCATAGGTAACAGTACAGGTCACCCTCATCACTGACATTTGCTCCTGGCTTGTATGAGCACCTTCAGGTTCATCATAATGTCCAAGAGCTCACTTCTTCCAGCAGCTGTATTAAACTGACTTCAAACTGCTCCAAGCTGAGACATGCTCCTCAAACACAACAACACTCCCAGAATCCTACAAAGCTACCACACCTGTTAACACTTCAACCACTCCTGATGGGATTACAGAGGATCAAAATACAACACAACTATGTGATGTTTCATAGCAAATGAAGATGTAGACACACAGAGAGCTGTTTAACTCAGCCTATGAAACACAACACAACTCAAGCAAGTAGTGACATGTGATGTCCCTGTTGCCTCGTGTAATCACCTGAGCCCCAGTAGAACTCCAGCTGGGTCCTTTTGTCATGCTCTCCTCTTCATCTTTACCCATTATTCCTTTCTATGTCTCTTTCCAACTACTGACCAAAGAAGGGTTGTAACTAAAGGTTATTTTCACTATCCATACATCTGTCAATTACTGATTAATTAGATGACATCCTCAAATGTCTTGTTTTGTAATGACTAACAGTGCAGAAATAAAAGATGTTCATTTTACTGTCACAGAGGACTAAAGAAAGCAGGAAATCATATTTAAGAAGCTGGAATTTGAGAATATTTACATTTTCTTTAACCCTTACATACTGTTCGTATTCTACACCATCACAGTATGTTCCCCTCATAAAAAGTGTCTATACCCAATTTTAAACAACAGATGTGTTTAGAAAGCATCAATAGTGGATCTGACTGATCAATAAATGTGATTAAACCTTGATTCATGTTTCAGAGAGCAGAGAGAGTGTATGTTTTAGCTCCTATCACACAATATCATGTCCTATTTGACCTAAGACATGAAAATATAACATAGCAATAATGATGGAAATGTATTTAATGTAAAGTGAAAATGAACTGTGGGGTTTATTGTATAATCATTAGAGCCATCAGTCTTCACTGCTACATCATAAAAAGAATGATTCAAACTATGAACTATTCATTTAACATAAACACTAGGGGTGGGACGATATGCTTTGGTCACAATTCGATTGTATCACGATTCTTGATAATTGTGATTCGATATAATCAATAATTGCATTTTTTTTCTTTCTTAAAAAACTAACAAGTTGAATCATACACTTCTAGAGATGATTAACCATGAATGACATTCTCATAAACAATGGACATCAGTCTGTGTCAATGTAATGAATTGTTCAATAGATTAACCAATATGTTTTTAAATAATAAGTAAAGTGCTCTGACTACTCAGTGCTCTCTGAAGTAGTGTTATGTCTGATAGCTTTAATAAAATAACATACACATGTATGCTACACATAAAGAGGTATTTACTGTTGTTCAGTCGAGCTGAGCTGTTGGAACAATAAATAAAAGATAAATATTAATAATGGTTTATTTTTGTAGTTACCAGTTTTACTTTTTCCATCAGTAGGCTTCCATACTAACTATGTGTGCTAGATTCCCCTGCTGCTCTCCTCATCTCCTACTGTTGACTGTGAGATCTGAGCAGGTAGAAGCTGATAGTTCACTTACTATAACCAGGGAGCACACTGCAACAAGGTTAATGATCCACACAGTAACATGATATCATTGATATGACGCGCAAAAGCCATAGGAAACCCATTGTTTTTTGTGCATGTGCATACGTGCGCAGGATGCAGCACACACTTTCTAGTTTTATGTAGTGTGAACTGCTCCTACACTTTAGAAGATTTAGGTGCGATTGGTCCAGCAACACAGATCTATCAGGACGCTGTGCTCTCACACGTGCTGCATTGATAGTCACACACACGCACACGCACATGCGCTCAGTCACTCTAGTGCATGCTCTTGCTTGGTTGCTCCAGACTCCGGGAGATTGTGTCTCTTTTGCGGGCGTCATGGAGCCGCTATCAATATGCTGGAGACTCACAGGACGTCCAGGAGAGTTGGGTTGTCTGCTTTTATCCTCCCCTACTTCAGTAGCTTATGAAGGAAGGGGGCAGGTTGTGTTATGAAGCCTACACCGAAGCCAAAAGCGAAGTTATATGGTTAACTAGCTGCTAGCAACTTCTAATGAAATCGAGCAAGTGATCAACAGATTTAACATCAGGTTACTTCAAGTTCAAGCACAGTCATTTTTGTAGCGGTGCTGAGAAGGTAGTGCTGTAAGGTAATAAAATAAAACACTTGGCCAAAATAGAGCCTCTAAAATAAAATAAAAAAAATCGATTCTGGGGTGAAGAATCGATTTTTAAAATCACCCCATAAAAATCGCGATATGTACATGAATCGTCCCCCCCCACCCCCACCCCTAATAAACACATGTCAATAGATACAGAGATCATTTGACCCAGAACAGACTCAATGGACAAACATTTGTAGCACCTATATAAAAGTAGAACATTTTAAAATATTTTCATTTTAGTGCATTTTGGGTCACTTTAAGAAAAGTCACCAAATTCCAAAGGTAAAAGACATTTGGGGTGTTTTTACAGTTGTCTAATGTCAAAACGGATCAAACCTGACCTGGACAGTATGTAAGGATTAAAAAAAAAAGAAGACTCAAACCGATCAATTATCAAAATAGTTAGTGAATAATTTAGTAGTTGTCAACCAATCGATTCATTCATCACAAAGCAAATAAGGTAATCTGAGAGAATGTATTGATTATTAAGCAGCTTTCCTTCATTCACTATGTTACATGGAGCACACATCATGGCAGCAGCTTTCCTTCATTCACTATGTTACATGGAGCAGACATCATGGCAGCAGCTTTCCTTCATTCACTATGTTACATGGAGCAGACATCATGGCAGCAGCTTTACTTCATTCACTATGTTACATGGAGCAGACATCATGGCAGCAGCTTTACTTCATTCACTATGTTACATGGAGCACACATCATGGCAGCAGCTTTCCTTCATTCACTATGTTACATGGAGCACACATCATGGCAGCAGCTTTCCTTCATTCACTATGTTACATGGAGCACACATCATGGCAGCAGCTTTCCTTCATTCACTATGTTACATGGAGCACACATCATGGCAGCAGCTTGAGTAACACTCAGCTTTAAATCCCTGCAGCAGAGAAATGTGACCTCCTGTTTGGAGCTCAGGGTGATGTAGGGAAACACTCAGCTGCTGTTGCAACACAGCCACACAGACATGCTATTGTTGTTCATAATCTAGACCACACCAAGACTGCCTGTGATACATCAACACACAATGTACCATTACTGAGTAGTACACAACTGTTAAAGGGCCACACTCAAGTTTAGGATGTTTTAACCCATTTACTACAAACTGTGTGCACTTTACATTACTTATTATTATCCAGACCATGACTAAATGTCAACTTTTGCTTCATCCAACATTTAAAGAAACAACTGGGTTTAATGTATCTGTCTGTGGCATCAAAATCTATTTGCAGAGACCTGACACTTTCTTAAATTCATCACAGTAGTCAGTTGTGTCAGTGCAACATAGGGCTAGGTGATATGGGCAGAATCAAATATCACAATATTTTTGACCAAACACCTCAATATCACCTAATATTTTGACAATATTGTAGAGATAACTATCAGTGCTTTCACTAAATATTTACACACTGAGTTAAATATAAAAACAGATATCAGTAATGTGGATATAACGACTAAGTGGATGAAGGCAGATAATAGAACAGTCTCTAATAATCCTGAGTACCTATGAGATGTAACTGTATGTGTATTCTACTGAACTGTCACAATACAGCTACATCTCTAATGTGTTCTCAGGATTATTGAATATTTTCCATGTAAAAGAATTCAATAATCCTTCACTTACTCCAACGTGCAGAAAGATTATTCTAGAGCACAAGTAACACCTTCATTGTCAGTGTATTTCTCCCTCTCTCTTTCTTTCTTTAACACTTTCATGTTGCTGTTATTCTTGCCCCTCCATCTCTCCATCACTGCCAGTCTTCACAGATTCATCACTTCATCAATCTCATCAGCCACCACACCACCAGTGTCTGGACTCCACAGGGGGATTTCACTGCTGCTCAAGACTGATGTCTCCCCAAAATCTCCCTGTAGAGTCTCAGTGCCACAGACTTTTGATAAGACTAGTTGTCAATATTATCTGTACAATTAATAATTATCTTTGCTTCATACACTTGTCTCTCCTGATTGAAATAGTTTTGGACAATCAGGACCAACATGTTATTAGCTACTGAAACACACTGAACTGTGATCCCTAAGCAAAGCCTTGAACTGTGTGTGTACCATTACCCTCTCGGTACATATTGCTTTTAAGCAGGGGTTCAGGCAGAGCTGTTGCTAAGATTTCATAAATCCCTTGACCACATTATGTCTTCATATGTTAAATAGTCTTTCATTTTTTAGATAATGTTTTCCATACATTTCATTTTAGGCACAATGGTCTAAACGTTTCAAAGCAGCTCTGCAATGCCAGAAATGCATTCAAGTGAAGAAATACAAAACCCCCATTATTTAAACTTGTGTTAGTGCTTAGAAGTGACTGTAGAAACATACAGAATCAGTCTTACAAACACCCCATGTGAACGTTTATATAACAGGATCACTGCATCCTTTAGAGAGAGAGAGAGAGAGAGAGAGGAAGTGTGTGTGTGTGTGTGTGTGTGTGTGTGTGTGTGTCTGTGTCTGTGTGTGTGTGAGAGAGAGGAGCTCTCTCCATCCTAACACACTGTCAAACCCCTGAAGGTCCACAGTCACAGGACAGGTGGAGTGAAGAACTGGTTCAACTGGGTAGTTCACACTTAAATGAGTTCCAGTATGTTAACCAGGGTGTGTCTGCAGGAGTACAAGGCGCTGCCAACTTTCATAAAAGTTCTAGCTAACGTTTAATTACACCAAGTCAGTGTTGGTTTGAATGAGTCTTCATGAGAGTAAACTAAACACCTTACGTTTTAAAAATGGTCGTCATAAAACAACAGTCATATTGTAACCCTGCATAGAGCTGACGATAGTTCCTTTCTAGCATGATATAACTGACGTCAAACCCATAAACAATTAACCCTCTATTGCTAGCTAAATAACTTACTGCCACCATGTTAGCACTAACCGGCTCAACTCCTCATTTCGGCTGTAAGTGAGCATAGACATAAACACCGTGTACAGTGTCTACATAATGATGCAATAAAGACATATTCTTCATATGAATGAGTGTGGAGTGAAACTTGACTGGTTGCTGCTCCTCCAGCCGCTGTGTCATCTATCAGTTAGCTCATCGCTGCTTCTTAACTTCAGCTCCTGTTTCTCTCTCTACCTTAACGCTGCCTCCTGTTTACACTTACAAATAACAAGACGGCTTTAGAAAAACGATTAACTATATTATATGTACTTACAAATTGTATCTCTCGTAGGCGGTCGCCATCTTCGCTCGGTCTACCTGACCTCAGTGACGGCAGCAGAGTGTGTGGAGGTTGCCAGATGGAAGTTAGAGAACTGGTTTAAAAGCAGTGGAGCTTCAAATGCAGCTTTTCATTCCAACCTGGCAACCATGAAAGGCGTGACGCTGCCTGCTATTTGTTGTTCGGTCCGGTGGTTTAGTGCTTCCGTGTGTGTTTGGAATATTCTGTATATTGATAAAGACTGGAACGGAAACATGGCTATTATCCAGGATTTTTATTTGTTTCAAATTAGATGCGAGAGATGTCTTAGAAGATATCGCACAGATGTTATCTGTTTATTAAATGTAGTAAAACACTTTGTTCCTTCTGTCTCCACACAGAAACCCAAACTTACTGTCTTAATTTCCCACTTAAATCCTGACTAACTGGACACACTTAAATCCAAATCTTTGAAAACTCGACTCTCATGTAATGAATGAATACGATTTTATAGTATTTATTATCTGTAAATATTATTTGTGTTTAATTTTAATTTTGTTTATGTTTGCTTTTTTATCTTGATTTCTTTATTGATGAATTATGATGTGAACATACATTGCTTTGTTACTATTTCTGGTAAAACTGTTTAAATTTAATTGTGTAAATAAAGTTTAAATAAAATAAATAACTGCGCAACTACGCCGCCCAGCGTTTGCTTGTGGTAAATTTAGGGCCCCTATAATAAGTGAATAAAAACGAACGTGAAAACTACACATTAAAGGCAATTGTTTGTTTGAAAGTGTTCTAATACTTCCTCTGTCTTGTATGTATATTTCATTGGTGGTATTTACTGTATTTGGAACACAGTTTGTGATACAGTGGTTGATGTTGGTGTGCGTCAGAAACAGGCAGTAGTTAGGACACACCTGAAGCACGCGGTGCTGTAGAGGAGGACCCTGGTATATAAACCATGGACAGACTCGTGTTCAGCCTCTGTGTGGCGCCTCACCCTGTAGAAGGACACAGATATCGACCTGCTGCCATCTTTAATGACTTCTAATACCTCGTGGGCTATAGTAGAAGGTACATTTAATGTACGTTGAATTGAGTTAGTGTGTGTGTAATAGGACGAGCAGCAGTAGTGCTAACCTTAGCATGTGGTTTGGCGCTCAGACTGCGCTATAATGGAGGAAACCTGACGTGTGTGTGTGTCCATTTTCTTCCCTCCACAGAGAGTAGAATGAGGCCCCATGAGTCTGCTGCGCCAAGAAAGTCCTGGAGAAGCAGATTCAGACACGGCTGAACGAAGTGAGTTATTAAACTGTGAGGAAACTAGCAGTTTTCAAATAGAGCACAACGGTTTGATTAGGTGCATCTTTAAATATGAGTTAGTAGAGATGGACAATGCTATAATCTTTAACCACATTATAATTTCTTAGAAAAATACATAAGAACTAATTTAAGTCAGTCTAGATCAAACCTGACTGCATGACACAGATTGGGTACCAAAATGCCTTGATTACAACATTGTATGTGTAATTGTACAGTTTTTAAAAACTTGAATATTTAACCCCTATGATAATAAGAAATGACTAGCAATACGACCTCAGTGTCCTTATTGTTTGTGTATGTGCACACAGTTTACTTGCAGATTTAAGTAAATTTACACCAATGAGAATAACCCACCCTTGTGTTTCAGGATCACACTGAAGATGGGCACAGCTGCTACAGCAGACCCTTGGATCACTGAGAGGACATGATGTCGTCTAATGCACTGAGTGCTGCTCTCCTACCATGCATGGCTGCATTTGGAGCTGCAGCCATGTCTTTAATAGTGAGTGTTGTGTGATGGGATCTAACTGAAATGATAACCGTATGCTACAATGATGATTCACTAGACTAGAGTCTCTGATTATACCATGAAGCTCTTTCACAGTGCACTGAACCTACAACATACATCCATACTGATTATCAATACAGGCTGAAAAGATGGAAGTTGGAACCTATTGTGATGTTTTTGTCCTCATCAGGTGTGTGTAGTGGGATGACTGGAGACAAACTGAACATTTGGTGCTACAGCTATGACTTGAAGGTGAGTGTTTTGCAAATGCAACTGAAATATTAACAGTATGCTACAATGATGATTCACTAGACTAGAGTCTCTGATTATACAATGAAGCTCTTTCACAGTGCACTGAACCTGCAGCATGCATGCATACTGATTCATACATACTGAAAAAACAGAACCTGTAACATTATGTTTTTGTCCTCATCAGGTGTGTGTAGTAGAGTGACTGGATACACATTGAGCTTTTGGAGCTGCAGTGATGACTTGATGGTGAGTGTGTGTGATGGGATGCAACTGAAAGTTTGTCAGTATGCTACAATGATGATTCACTAGACTAGAGTCTCTGATTATACCATGAAGCTCTTTCACAGTGCACTGAACCTACATATAAAGGGATTCTTAACACTTTCTGAAAAGATCCTGTTGTAACATGTTTTTGTCCTCATCAGGTGTGTGACGTGGGCTGACTGGAGACACAATGCTCCAAGTAAGTCCTGAACTCATAAGTAGCTGTTCTGTCATGTGGGATGATGATTTCATAGACTAGAGTCTCTGAATAAAGCATGAAGATGTCTTCACAGTGCACTGACCACAGAGATCACAACAGTACTCTTGTATGTTTTAACCCACTTAATGCAGACTGTCTTCAGCATGTATTGCTGGAGAGCATCATCTTTTATTCCACATCAATGAAACCATCATTCTAGCTGATTAGTGCTTCCTCATGTACAGTTGAAGGACATGACTTATTCCTCTACTAATGTGAAGTCTAACTATTAAATGGGTTAAAACATTCAAAGGCCTGTGTGTTTCTGGAACTGTAGTGTGTTGTCATGTGGTGATTATTTATCATTTTGTCTTGTAGCTCCTCTGCACACTGACAGAAGCAGCCTCAGTTCCACAGCTGTGTAAGTATGAAGTCATCTGCATGTTGAGCTCTATTAGGAGTTAGATGTGTAATGGGACAGAACAATGGATTTATGGAATCATTAGTCAGCGTTCCCACATTCATGAAAACCTGGAAAAGTCGTGGAACTTTTGTTTTTCTGTAATGGAATTAATGTAAAGGTTGTAAATGATTACAGAAATTATATTCTAGATCCTTAAATCCTGGAGAAGTTTTAACATTTTATCTGAAATTGTGGCAACACTGGTTAGTGTATATTTGGGACAAATGTAATGCTGGTAGCAATCGCCCAGCTACCTCCACAGAGGAATATATCCCGTAAGAATGAAGCTTTGATGTCTGAGTGGTCGATGATGATTCATTTTTCGGTTCGACTGATGTTAACTGAAGTTTACTCGCAGCGCACTGAGACACTCGGACTGTAAGAGCTTCTGTGGAAGAACTTTTAGAACTTTCAGATTACTGATGAACTCTGAATTTTCTCTGTCAGGTGTGACTGTACCAGGCCAAGCTGGATAACACTGACAATGCAATGAATCACCAGGTTGGTATTTTCATGTGACAGTTGGCTGAATGGAGTTTCCTCACATAACTCCTGTTTGTTAGACTGAGTGACACTGAGATGTTAACCTGAAGATTCAATGTCTCCTCACAGGTGCTGAGTCAGGACTACAAGCTTCAAACTCTACAAAGTCATCCAGGAAATGAAAGCTTTGTAACTTGGAGGCAGGATTCATTTTTAATATCAGCTTCTGAGAACAGACTCTTCAGTATGTTGAAGTACCTGAGCTTTCATGAACTGTTCTTGTTCTTGAAAGCTTTACCCTCCATGAAAATGTATTTATGTGAATAAATAAATGGTTGACAACACTGAGTGAGATTTTTATTGATGGCATATTTATACCAGGTGGTGTATGAGTATGTGAATGTTGTACAGTGTTACAGGTGAATGGGACTTTGGGGTTGTGTCTAATGTAATTTTAAGCAGCTGGTTACATGTAGTAGAGGTTTTTATGCTGAGTAAAGAATGTTAAACTTCTGGCTAGTTCTATTTGAAGTTTTAACTTGCAGCACATATTGCCTCAGGTCAGGTTTTTAAAGTCTGAGACTGGGGGCCTTCCTTCAGTCAGAGACAGCCCCACCCTTTTGTCTAGTATTGGTGTAGTATTTCTGGATTCCATGGAATTATCATTTATTTTGATCTAAGACACTTGAGCCCAGATGGCCTACTCTTGCTGTTTGACATAACTCCATTTATTAGTTTGACTTTGGGAAAGAAGGAAAAACACAGCCCCGAAATGTATCTATACCTGAATCACACTTGCAAAAAAAAACAAACTAAGATTTGTAGAAATGTGTGAAACTGTCTTGACCTGAACCAGTTGCTTCTTATGTTCAACTCAAGAGGCTCAGATTTCTGATTCGACCACTAGTTAGGTGTATTTCACTATGGTAAAGTTGTATTGTATCCAACATTATTAGGAGCGGGTTGGTGTAAAGTTGTATTATGTGTCTAACATTATCAGGAGCGGGTTAGTGTACGGTAATTAAATTCTTCACTTGACGCTAAAGCAGTAGTCACAGGATGAGGCAGATTAGATGACTATAAAATGATTTGTACACGTGGCTAGATGTAACTATATTCCAAGATCATATGTATGTTCACACACAAGATCCCTGTAATGTCACTGTCAATTAAAGACTATACATGTGTACATTTGGAATAAGGTCAGTACTAGTAGTGAACTTTACAGCTACCTTTATGAATCGATAGTGATTAGAATATTACACGCATACAAATGATCAGCCATGGTTTTATTTTGAAGGTTGGAACTGAACCGGTAGTTAGTCTTCTTTGTTCTTGTTTTTAGGTAAACGCTTCAGTAACCTGCAGGAGGACCTCACTGCTTCTCTGCGGGCTAACAGTCTCACAGCTGGCTGAGGCTGGAAGTGGACTTATTTTCAGATGCAAGGTATGAAATATCATTGTGAGCTTTTTACACGGGGACCCGAACTTCCAGAACCCGGTTTGTGTGTGGAGTTTTATTATTTATTATTATCTGACGCTAACACGGAGAGCTAGCCGCAGGCTGAACAGTAGCTAACGTGAAGAAGCTGAGCATTCAGAGCTCTATATTATCATTATTAGAGTAGTCACCATACCTTAAAGCTACATGTATTAACTTAATGATGTAGTTAACGTTAAATATGCTGTCTAGTGATAAGCTGCAGGTTAGCTCTCATAACTAATAGACTGTGTAACAGCAGCTAACTCTGTGATGTTGACGTGGAGTTAGAAAGATGTCATTCTGAAACTAACTGTGAGTATATTTCCTTTTGTTTTCAGTGGGAACAGTAAAGCAGAGACACTGAAGAAACTCTGAAAAAGTTCGACAAGTTTGTGAAGCAGCGACGATAGCTAGCTGACGGCATTAAGTTGAGGCTTTGCCCTTGGTCAACTCTCTTCACTTACTTTAGCTAGCCTGTGCTAACTGCTCAACGAGGCTACCTAATGTTAAATGTACAGAAGTAACAGAGGTAGCCCCAGATGTTGCCAAGCTAATCCAAAGACATGTAGACCAGAGACATGTCTTATCACTGCTGTCATTTCATTTAGGGAGTTGTGGGTAATGAAAGGGGGGGGGTCACCCCTTGTTCCTGTTGAACTGCTGTAACACACCCACAGGTGTGTCTGTGGCCTGATGACTGCCTTTGCCCTGGCCTGAATCTTTGTGAACAAGTATTACAACTTGAGTGAGCTGGCAGTGCATGCATGCTTTCCCACTGAGCTCATTATAGGCAGAGGAGCTGAGAAGTGACTGAGATTTTAATTCAACTGCAACAATCCTGGTGAGAAACCATGACAGCTGTGGTAGGCAAAGCGTGGGGGTGGGTGCGCTCCTGGGGGGGCGGTAGCAGTCAGTCAGAGGAAACCACCACAGTGATAGCCCAGAGCCAGAAACCCAGTGGCATTAGCTTGGGCCTCAGAGGGTGGAGCTCTTGGATCTGGGGAGGGCGGAAACATCAAAGTGACCAAAGCAGTCCAGTAGAGGAGTTCTGGGAGGCACAGGAGAAGATTCAGCCCATGGAAATCGAAGATCTTGGTGCAGGGAAGCAGGAGAGAAAGGCAAACACACAACAGATTCCTAGATGGTGGAATAAATATCTTCCAACTACCTACTTGTCCTGGCCAGTACAAACAGAGCCAAGCAGACTAATACGACGGGATCGTGATGTTGACGGGGATTATTCAGACTACGGAACGCCTCCTCCATCACCTACGCCTCCCTCTCCTCTCACGTCTCCTTTTCGATTCTTTGCAGAAAGCTGGAAGCTGGAAGTTGTACCAGAGCACTACGACATCTGCTTCAACTTCTTGCGCCACTTGTTTGACCTGTTTGTAGTGGGCTTCCTGTGGACTGTGTCCCCTCCCACCAAGCTGGTCCTGGAGGTTTTGGGGGTCCAGGGGGCACTGAGGCTGTGGTTCCATGGTATGGCCATGTTCTTTGTCTCCACAGTAGGAATGGCAGGATTACTGTGGCTGATCCAGGAGTATCTCCCTCAGTTTGCTTTGATCTACGGCATCGTGCAGGCGCTGGTGATCTCTGTGAGTGTGAAACAGAGTGTGATCCTTGGAATGGAGGAAGAGAAAGAAGAAAAGGGAGAGGAGGACAAGGACATACGTGAAGTGAAAGACAGTAAAGAGAAGCTTGTGTCTGCAAAGGACAAGATGAAGACAAGTTAAACTTTAGGTAAGCTCTTTATTCATATGATCTAATAGGGCTGGGCAATTATGGCAAAAATGTAAATCACCATTAATTGAACTTTTAACCTGGATTATGATTAATGAACGATTATCTCCACACATGATGAACAGTTATGTATTTTCACAGTTTCTTTAGTTTAGTATTTTCCACTGCTGCCCTCACACATGAGGATCTTTAGGGAGGTAAAATAAAGATGTTTTAAGGTGTGACGCTGTGGTTAATGTCTAGTTTACTTGATTACAACTATGTAAAGATCATGGTTTGGGTTCAAATCATCACTGGAGACAAGTTTTCATATTCCTTAAAGATATGAAACCTTTGCTGTCATGGCAACAGTGAACACCACCATTAATTGACATGAGCAAGATTAAGTCCATTAGAGTTTCTAAATGTCGGTTTCCATTGTTTTTCGATTAATTGCCCAGGCCTATGATTTGATGTTACATTCTGCTGCGTGCTAAAAGTAACCAAAGTCTGTATTCATGTTTTGTTTCTATGACAACATAAGCTGAAGTGAAAATACACTCCCACATGAAAACAACTTCAGAACATTCTCTCATGATGAAAAACTGCAGAGCAGAAGTACAAAGAGCTGAAGCTGTAGATCAGTGACTTTAACCAAGATCTCAATCACAGTTATTTTATGATATCATAAATGATCAGAAGGTTTTCCCATAGCTTTAATTATCCAATCAACAATCAACGCTAAGTAGTATCCAAACGTCTCCCGTCAAACTATACCTGCAATCTGTCCTTTTTGCACCCAGAGCTAGAAAATATGACTATCTGTATGGACTTGTTCACAGCCAATCACAGCAAGCATTCTTTGATTTAAAGCAACACTACCACATTAGCTATAGCCCAGGTTGAGTTAGCGTGCTTAACAGTTCAGCAGCCTACATACCTCTTAAACACTCTAAAGTGTGTCTACACTACACACCTGTTACACCACCTGTTAGACAGAGACCTAAATATGTAATGTATCTAATGAAGTACTCAGTTTAAGGCTACTTGGATTGGTAATGGTATATATTTTTTAAAATCCCAGCCCTACTGTTGATGCGCTCACTAACTCTTCTTTGCTCTAGTCTGAATCCATGTCTAGACTTTAGTTGAAGTGAGGTAAGCTCTCTAATCAGCAGGATACGTAATGAAGCTGGAGGAGCTCTACATACACATACAGCTCTGCAGTCTGCACCCACACTTACTATTATACATGAACCAATGTTTCAAGTATCTGCATGTCTTTAAAATCCTGCTGTTGTCTTCATTGTGTCCATAAGAGAGTTGATGTAAATTAGAGGTAGGTGGAATCAGGTTGCAGATGTTCATGTGTGCACATGTGTCAGCTTTACACAGTTTGTCAGCCAGAGAGAAAAGTAGATGTGAAATGTTCTGCTAGTGTTTATCTTGGTCATTTAAAGGAGCCCAAACAAGATAGTTTTATAAGGTAAGATTCACTTTAGTGATTCCCCTTGGAGGAATTGACAAACCGTAGTCTTGTAATGGCGAAGTGATTATAAAAATAAAATATACATGACATTTTGAAATAGAGATAAGTCAGCTGTTAGACATCAGAGGACAGTAGCTCATTACAGTACTTAAGTGAAGTGTTTCCTATTTGTGCTGCTTTACTACACTGCACATGTTGTACTTTTCACTCTACAGCTACAGTCGATTAGTCTCAATCTATTGAATTATTCATTCAAGAGAAAAATGTCCAAATTCTCTGCTTCAAGTTCCAGCTTCTCAGATGTGAGTCAATCTTTATTTATACAGCGCCAGTGATAAACATTTTATAAACCATTTAATGAAGTAAAGAATTGATTTACGACTACACTTACAACTTCCATCTAAGATGATTATAGACTGAACTACCTGACACTATAGACATTCATCTAAAAGCTCTTTGTTAGCTAGCACTGTGCAATTCTGTATATCCAGTTAGCTGAAGAGCTTTTCCACTTCATCTCATTGATCTTATGAGTGAAGAAGTGACAAGTGCCATTTGCAGTCAGGGGTTAACTTTGTCCTGAAGGCATGGTTGGCATTTGTGTGATTGACAGGGTTGTGGTGATGTAGAGGTTAGACAACTTGTGGCTTTGCATGTCAGGACACGTTAACGTCCTTAGAAACAAGCATCTGATACGATAAAGTGGTTTAATGTTAATCTGATTGACACAGAGGAAGAGGAAGAGTCAAATGTGAGCTGGAACACACTGAGACTTTCTTCAAGCTGTTCTGATGGTGTAACCATAGAGAAAGAAGTGTGACATTTTGTGAGTGGTGTGAAGCTGCTGAACCACTGACAGAGGAGAAGCATTCCTCTGAGAGACACACACATAATACAGTTTATTTGCCTCTGGCCTCTGATATCACACAGCTTCCTGCTTTCACACACACACCAGCATCAGTCCACTGTTGAAAGCAGCATTAGTCACATATTAGTCACATATCAGAGATAACGGAGGTTTATACTCATCAACATGTGGAAGGTTACTGGTTTTTAAATGACTTCTAGCGTTGAATATACCATATCATTGTCACTTTTTAATCAACTATAGATCAAAATGAGCGTTCCATTTCAATCAGAATCAAAAGAAAGATCTTGTTGTCCCTGTTTTTATTCTCTCCACCCCCACCAACCTGCATCCGCTGTGCATCTGAAGGGAAAACAAATCCTCCTGCTTCCCTGAAGTCTCCAGTGTGGAAACATTTAGCCTTTCCTGTGAGCTGTGGAAACAACAAAGCTCACATGGATAGAAAAACTTTATAGTCTATAATAAATAACAAAAAATGAAAAAAAAAACACATTTGAACTTCCTGGATCAATATCTCATAAATAAAACAACTGTTGTTTATTACTGTAACAGTAGACAATGAGCTACTACATGATCTACACCTAAATGAGCTGGACAGTGGCTGAGAGAGGACTATGCAACACAACTGCTATGGAGCCCCAATTCAGTCATTATTCACTTATGATAAAAGATATTATGAAATAAATAAACATTTAACATTTTAATTCAGTCCATTATGATGAAATGTTTTCCATTATTATGAAATACTTTTTAGTTTTATGAAGTATAATAGTAAATGGAAATACAGCATTCTGTTATAAAATGAACTGTTATTGTAAAAATAAGCCAGATTAAATTATGATAAAATTATATTTTATAAAAATGGGAAGTATTTCATAATGTCAAATATTTCATAATGGACTGTTTTAATATTATATAATATATATCATCAAAATTGTTTTTATTCAGTTTTATTCTCTGTAAGGTGACCTTGGGTGGCTTGAAAGGCGCCATCAAATAAATAGTATTATTATAATGTATTATATAATAATCTAACAGCTGTCAGTGCTGATCAAGAAATGTTTAAATCCAACCAAATCCTCACCCTAAAACTGAGAAACTACTACAAGTCTCATTATTTACATGATTATTTTCAGTCACTAACACATTAGAAAGCAGTGGACTGTGATGTTCCAACACCAGCAGCCAGTTCTGTTGATAAGAAACAGCTGTTCAATGAGTCAAATGATTAATGTTGTTCACATCAACTCATCATTGCAGCTCTACTCTAAGATTTAAACAATAGAATGAATAGAGAGAAGTGATGTGTGTGTATCTGGAAGAGATGCAGATGTTGACTTTGTTCTGTTTTCTAGTCAATTATGTTTGTTAAACTATGTTTCACTGTATTCTAACATATAGGCAGATATATATTTACACACTAACAGGTCATAAACTAGTTTGTCCAGATCATCTCAACCACTCTATCTATATTCTCTGTATATACACTCTGTATGCTCACTTTCACTCTGTTTGGAAGTGAAAGTGAGCATGTCTGAAATGTTGCTGATATCATCATCTTCTATTTCTTGGTTGAGCAGGAAGTGCATCTGCAGACAGATAGGCTTTGATAGACCACCTTTGTTTTCTCTGCTGAATACGTTGGTCTGATTTAGAGGTTTGTTTCCAACATGCCTGATCTGTCATATTTGAGTTGATAAAACACCTCCATGATGAAACCCTGCAGGCAAACTGTGGCACTGTACACAAAACATGGACTGCACTGATGTAGCACTTCTCTAGTCTACCAAGCACTCTAAGTGCTTTACAACACACACACACACACACACACATAGTCATATGGGTCAGTGAGGTTTGTTTGTGTCCATGTGTTTTGGTCAATTTAAAGGGTTAAAATGTGAAAATAAATGTATGAATAACTTCACACATTCTTTTTTGTGGACCCAGCATCAAATTTCTGCTTTTAATCCATTTTGAGAGAATATATTAGAGGATTATGGTAAAAATGTCTAAGTGGTGTAACCATAAAAACTTAAAACCAAATAATTTAATTTGATTAAAAACAGTAAATAGTCAATAAAACACCACATCAACTAGTTTGGCATGATCTTACATTATAACTTTTATATTAAATAAAGCTAATGGAATACTATTGTTCTAAATATTACATTTCATCTGGTAACCATGGAGATCAGGAAACATTTACATTTTATTTTTAATAGAAATCATTATTAGTATAAGTCCACTTAAATACTCTGTAGGTGGATACAATATTTAATATTCTAAATATTACATTTTAGAATTTATGGAATTTAATTTATAGAATTTAATATTCTTTTGTGGTTACACCATTTGACTTTTTCAGGAGCATTCAGTCTGACTTTTGGTAAAAAATGGTGCAAATGTCATTTAAATGATATAAAACCAACAAAAATACTAAATGTACATTTTAACAAACCTGATGCTGCTTTTATAACTAGTTTAACTGGTTTATGAATTCATCATCTTACCAACACTTATTTGTTACTGAGCCATAAACTAATGGCACAGAGTAAAGAGTTATTAAAATAAAAAATATCATACACACCACACACACACACACACACACACACAAACACACACACACACACACACACACACACACAGAATGTAGTTTAGTTTGGCATTGATATATCTATAATGATGATTACTAAGCATGTTTTCTCCTCTACAGGTGGTGAACTGTTGCTCTCTCTTCAGGAATCCAGCTGCAGGTCATGACATCACTGCAGCAGGACACACACACACACACTGTTTTGACTCCACCACTGTTCTGCAGCGTGACTACAGAACTCTATTGCATATTCATTAACAACTCCTACAAGTTGTACTTCTGTCACTTTATGTTCAACACTATTGATCTACATTATATATATATACACACATCTTTCCTCACTGGATCTTAATGTTGTTACCAGAATGTAGACAGTGATGGTTCAGTATGGAAAGTAAAGTACAGTAATACTATAATCAGGGTCCCAAACAATCAGGAAATGCCTGTTAAGTCAAAAAGAAATGATCCTGTTTACATGTTGTATTGTGTCATGATAAACCATGAGACAAGTGTTCCTCTGAGAAATACACAATAAACTTGGCCCAAGATAACCAAAGACAGAATGAGCAGAACATAAGCATTCAGAAGGAGGAAATAAGTGCAAACATTACAAACCACTGCATCAAATCAACTAAATCATCTGTAGAATTCAAAGAAAACATTGTAAGAGATGAAAGGAAGTATTGTAAGAGGACAGAAGAGGCTTCAGATAGGCTTGCAGCCAGTGTTCAGACAATCCTTAGTTATAGTGCTCCTGATAGCTCCAGCTGTGTAAGAAATGATCTATGAATAAACAAAATATTCAGCCTGTGAATAGTGTTCATGTTAGAAAGTAGTGTACCATGTATGTGAGCATGTTGTCACATAAAGTCATGTTAACCTTTTTTTTGTGGGGTAACCCTGTATGGTTTTGATGGAACCTCTGTATGCTGTCCCCATTGAAATGAATGAGAGGTGTTCAGACTTACTGTGATTAATGACACCACAGTAAAGTAAACCACTGTGCTTTACTGAAGCATGAACAAGCACAGTGATGGTTCAGGTGTTGCTTAGCCATGAGTCCAGTCCAAAGGGAGGTGAAGAGTTAGACTCTGAAGTACACACTGTATTAGGTGAATTTTGGAATCATAAGTTTTATAAGTGCAATTCTTCTTAAAGGCTGAAGTGTCTGTAGAGGCATGCTCATCTTTTAATTCAACTAAAGCTTATATTGGACAAATTCAACTTTCCTGTTTCTTAGTCCTTGAATGTGTCCGTCAGACAGGAAGCTGTTAATATATCACACCACTACACACTCTGATGCACTGTGTTTGGAAACAGAAGCATTATTCCATCACTGTGTCATCCCCTACTTTTGTACAATATTCTAAACTGCAATATAGCTCCCATACACTGTCTGCAGTCTGTGATTGCTCAAATTAATATTGTTACAGTGGCGTCCAAACGTCTGAGAGCAATAAAGATTGATTGATTGATTAATTGATTGATTGATTGATTGATAAGAGCATTGTTCAATTCAAGTGGATGAACTATTGGACACCACTGTATGTAACCCACATCTGACCTGTGACATCACCTTCCTCTCCAGAGCAGAGAGGTGGAAGGAGAGATGAGCAAGCAGCAACCAGCACTGCTATCATTTAAACACATCTGTCAATCAAGCACACACACACACACACACACACACACACACACTACAAAATATGCTGTTCTAGAAGCCATAAATCTGCTTAACTCACTAATTGAACCTGTGTATTTTAGGCTTCTTTTTTTAGGACAGTGGCTTCAGCAGTGATGGTTACAGCTTGTTCTCAAGTATGACTCATCATTTGTTCTGGTGAAACACTTTTGTACTTTATATATTTTCACATATTGAAGTGAAGCTAGCAGCCGTGTCTGACCTGTGGAATGAGAGGCCTTTCCTGCAAACCTCACCACGTCAAGTCGCATTAAGATTCTTCAAATATGAACATGATGATATTGTTGTTTGTCTGTTTTGATGTATTATTGACACATAATACCAGCAGCACATTCTGATGTGTTCTCTGTACAAACCTCTTTTTTTTTTTTGCCTTATGTCATTTTTTTGTGCCACGATAAAACATGTTTGACACTTTATTATTACTGTAGGCCTCTCGCTCTCCCTCTCTCTCTCTTTTTCCACGAGGACTCATTTTGGTGGAATTCTCCTTTTAGACCCAGAGGCAAAGATTCAGAAGACCAAATATGTTTGGTTTTAGCGTGCAGTAGCCTGTTTTGCACTCCACACTCTCTTTGTATGTAACCACACTTGACTTGCAGCAGATTTATTCTCTATAGCATGTGTTCAGATATATATGAATTTTCAGTTTGCTTCTGTGTCACAGCCTGAGAGATGTGGACATCAGCGGCTGATTGGATTCAAATGAAATCACTTGAAATGCCATTTTCCATTCATGTGCACATGAGGTTTTACATTAGAATTAACAATGGAATGAATTCTGATAGTAATGATTCACTTTCAAACATGCGAGTTGTGTTTTGAAGTTTTTTGTCACATGCACACTAATGAGAAAATGTCAGTTTGATTGTAGGATTTGATTTTATTACTGGCAGCCAAACAATGTAGAAACTATGTTGGGCTTTTTTTGTTTGTTTGTTTGTTTTGAACCAGATTTCTATGAACAGTCCCAAAAAAAAAGTGACACAGTATCACAAGTCTTTGTTGCCTTTATTCATTGTTTGCTTAAACAGAGCTTTTATGGCAGTGCTATTGATAATCCCATATAAGGGAGCTATTTTTATATAAGCAGCCTAACAAGTGCTGGATCACTGTTGCTACACACACTCCTGTCCTGCTTCCTTAAATAAGGAGGACTGAGTACACAGATACCAGAGGTGTAATCAGACCTGGGAAGGAGTAAAGGAAGGAAGGAAGGAAGGATCTGCTGTGACCTTTTACTGAACTTCTCATTTAAACCCAACAACTACACTGAGGTTGTAATGTTCCCACTGGCTCAATAAAAAGGATGCTCTTTTATTCATCTGTCTGAGTTTTCATTTCCTGCACATTTACTTGGTTTTTTTTACACTGAATGAAAAAGAATGCTGTTCTCATGTTATTTGTTGAGGGAGACCTCTGGAAATACTGTGACTCCAGTCAGTCAGGGATATCACTGTCTCATGTTCCCATTATGTAAGGATATGTGTGTGTGTGTGTGTGTGTGTAGATATGTATGTATATATATGTATGTATATAGTATCGTAATAGAATCAGTACACATAATAGACACTGAAACAATTCATCTGCTAAGACATCATTACAAGCTAATTAAACTAGCACACAGCTATAAATGGTGGCTAAAAAAAACATTTTTAGTAAACACTATAATATGGAAAGGGATGTGAAGTATCAAGAATATTGATTAGTTATGTTGTTCACACACACACACACACACACACACACACACACACAAGAGGAAACAACACACAGCTTAGCTGAAGTGACTGACCAGCAGTGGAATACTGACTGATTGGGTCTGGCCTAATTACCAGTTAAAGGACAGGTTCACAATTTTTCAAGTGTGTGTTAAAGCAGTAGTCAGGTGTTCATATGAACAGTGAAGAGGTTTCCCTCTCTGTAATCATTCCTCCTGTTCATACTGACTTAGGACTGGGCAATACAGATAAAATCATAGATCACCATATTTTTTACCAAATAACTCAATATCAATATCAACAATATTGTATTGATTACTATTGATGCTTTACAGAATACTTACACAATAAGATTTTTGATAAATAATCATCAGTAATGTGGATATAATGATAAAGTGGGTAAAAGGAAAACACTACAACAGCTAGAACAATCTGATAAGTTCAGAAAATTACATAATTTTACTGTAATGCAGTATTTAAAAGCAGAAAAAGACAACAGATATCATGATATTCTCATATCATGATAATGTGTAATTTCGATATATTACCCAACCCTATACTGACTATTAAAAGATCTCCTTCACATGTGCTTTCAATGGAAGTGATGGAGGACTGTATCCACAGTGTATCCACACAGTCATTTAAAAGTAGATGTTCAGCTTCTATTGAGCTTCAGCAGTGTGAGTTAGTCATATCAAGTGATATCTGACATATTTACAGTCTGTTTAGCATCAAATTCCCTCTTAGTGTTTCCTGTTGAGCTGTGGTGGAAGTATAGTAACAAAAAGACTTTGCTACTAAAAACACTGTAACGTTGAAACATAGAAGATGAAGATTTGATTCATTTGGACACTTTTTTTTTTAAAGAGCCCAGGAGCAGCTGTGGGGATAAAAATAAGCGTTAGTACTCTCTCATCCCTCCCAGGCTCCTTATATTTTAGAGTGTAGGGGGACTTTAAATATATCCTAAAAAGAAAGGGGTCTCTGAGGAGCTGGCAGCTTCAGGCTGGTTTGTGCTACCAGGTCACTAATGTACAACACACATAAAGCACTTTAATCACAGTTCAAAACTTTATTCTTCACATTAAATCTGCTCTCATTATGCTTAATAGTATATACAGAAAGGTGCATTACCAGTACAAGAACAATGTACATATGTAACAATGTAAATGTGTCAACAATACAGAAAATGATGGCATAACTGAACTGTAAATGAAGTGTAATCTACAGTACTGACACATATGAAACATGAGGATGAGGATGATGATTGATTGTGTTTCAGGTGAGTTTGGGTCATAGCTGAGACATGAGTACAAAGCCTGAGGCAGCAGTCATGCACCTTCATAATCCAGATCCAGAGTCACACACACATAGGGTTGCAAAATTCAAGGAATTTTCAAACTTGGAAACTTTCCATGGGAATTAACGGGAATTAACAGAAATAAACGGGAATTAACAGGAATAAACCAGGAATTTACTAAACTGAAGGTATGTTCTTATTAGGGAACTTTAATATAGTTGTGTAAAATAATATTTTAGCATAATCCTGACTAAAACATCCAGATATCATGCAGTACAGCTGAATATCTATGCTATCACATGCTCACATAGCACACTGTTTACTGCAGGGCTACTGAGACCACGCCCCCTAGATGTACTGTGCATACTGAGACTCCGCCCCCTAGATGTACTGTGCATACTGAGACCACGCCCCCTACATGCACTGTGCATTCCTCCATCACATGCACAGATGATTTCTACAATTGTGGAGCACACTTTTGAGCCCAGAGCACACAACTTGAAGCTGCACAGTTGTTTTTGTTCTGTTTGATTGTTCAACTTGATCATATTCAACTTATAAATAAATCTGTTTTAATTGTATTATTTTGCTTATAACTAAACAATTACTTTTGCTTAGATACCTTTCCACTTAAATTACCCTCAACTGCCATAAATTCCCATAATTCCCATGGAAAGTTTCCAATTTGGAATATTTCCAAAATTCCCCAGCTTAACTTCCTATGGAAATTTACCGGAAACTTTCCGGAAATTTTCCACCCTTTTGCAACCGTACACACACATCAGTCACTCTGCAGAAAACAGCAGGAAAAGCACAAACACTCAGAGTTGACAGAGTGGAACTGTACATTTTTAGTTTTATTCTTATGACCGACATGCAGCTGAATTAATGACAACCTTTGGGTGCTTCTTCATCCAATGAGATCAGTGAATGTGTGCATGTGAACAGGAATGAACTTTTCTTATTGGTCTAATCATTTTCCACTCTCACCTCTGCAGGTTGATGCAACATTTCTAGGATTGTCCACACTGGAATCTATTTATCTAAAAACCCATATCAATCAAGCAAATGAAAGCAGAGGATTTAGAGGTTCTCAATAAAAACACTCATTCTGCTAATGAGATTTGTTTTTATTATTATTTTTTATGTATCTAAAGCTGTAGTGATGTGATCATTAGAGCCTGTTTTAAAGGTTTAACATGAGAAGCTTTGGGTGAAGGAGAGAGAACCCATTCTTCATACACAGTTGACCTAATCCAGGTTTACATGATGTTAACTAGATTTAATGATCTGATTACTAACCATCATTTTCCCCTTTTGCTCATATTGTTATATTCTTTTTGTCCTCTGGAGTTTTGAAGTACATTTATGTTTGAGAAGGACTTCATGTAAAGTTGATCTTACGTCATTACTTTATTCTATAGTGACTTTATTTGATTCATTCTTTGTGTATATTGTTTAATATTTTATTCATCTTCTATTAGCTATTTATTGTATTCATATCCTACCTCTGGTGTTTCCTCATTGCAGAATCTTGAGTTATGTTAGTATTGTTGTTTGTTCTAAAGTTTGACTGACTGATTGATTGATTAATTGATTGATTGATTGAACATTTAGCCAACAGGCCCAGGGCTGTGGACTCTATAGTACATTATAGTGATGCTGCCTGCCAGCATGTGTAGTAATAATGTCATCACACTCACACAGGTTAGCATTAGCTGTTAACCAGTCCACTCCATTCTCATCCTCACACATGTTGTGTAATGACATTGTTACTACACACACTGTGATCAGCTGCATGCCAAGTATGAGCAATTTAGGATTAAGACTGGCAAATAAATTAAAACAAAATAAAAAACATTACTGTATTATATACAATTATGTCAAAAGCAGAATACACAGTTGGACATTTTATGCCTCCATCGCCATCTCTTCAAAGCTCCTCACACACACCGCTGTATGCTGTCTTCCACACACACACACACACACACAGGAACTACACACATGGAGTGTGAGCACATATTTGTAGTGTTGTCATGTTTTAGCCACTTTATGATAAATCACACACACTGAAGATGAGCGTGCTGCTGACTCACCCTCACTATTCACTGCTTCACTGCTAATATCAGCCATTGGTTTGCATTTAACAACAGTATGAAAATCACATGCTTGAAGATGTTGATGGAAGCAGTCAGCAGTCATGTATATGTGACTGATGATAAAACAGCTGCTGTCACTCTGTAAAGTAGGTCAGCTGACACAATGTGGAGCACCGTCTCAACCGCTGACAGGAGAGGCTGTTTCAATTAAGCTAATTTTATAATCCATTACACTCAGCTTTTTTTTCCCTCCATCATGGTGACATCAATATGCAGCCGACACGTTGACACATCTAAGTTAATTTATTTATAATATGAAATAGTGTTCACATCAGTGCTCATGTTCCCTGCCTTCCAGCCAGACACTGCTTGTTTCACTTTGTTTGTTGTTGTTGAAGCTGAGTCGCCATTTGTGCTCATGCAGATGTATGCTCACACTGAAGAAACAGAATAAACCATTCATCAGTGTTGATTTTGATGATTAAAAGAGCAAGTCATCTGGTAATATACTGACATACATGTGAACATCTCATCCTATCACAACTCTATACAGCCTGAGTGAAACTGGATTTTTAGGACCAATACTTTTTTTAAAAAGGTCTGAACTCTGCTCTGAACACTGACTGCATCCCTGCTTCTAAACAGTAGTTTACTGAGATGCTGATATATGTGCAGTAAGCTGCAGCTGTAATAAAAATAATCCTTAGTTGAAAGCCTGATTGCATCACCACAAAACAACTCTGACAACAATCAAAGCAAACAGGATATTTACCAAAGTCTAACCAGCTGACTGATTTTCATTACGTGATGAACAGAATGAAAACTAATGGCTGCCTGGAAGGAAAGAAAGCATTACAGCATGTCTTTGGAAGCAGCCATCTGTGAAGTGAGTGATTTATAGTAGAAGGGCTAAAAGATGTAAAAACACTGGTATGGCCCTTTAAATGCTCTTTCAGCTCTGCGTGAGCCTCATTTTTGATAGAGGCTGATGATGGAGAGCTGCACAATGAGCTTCTAGCTGTTCTTTTATGGATGGCAGTCTGTACATAGAGCCTGCTCTTAGCTGTTGAAAGAGGAGCACCATGTCCAATTAGGCTAATTCAATAATCCATGTTGCTCTGTGTTTTGTGCAGAGGCTGTAATCCTGCTCCAGCAGAGAGAGAGAGAGAGTGTGTGTGTGTGTGTGTGTGTGTGTGTGTGTGTGTGTGTGTGTGTGTGTGTGTGTGTGTGGAACACAGCATTAGGTCTGTCTGTACCTCAGTGATGGAACTAATCTAAAAAACAGAGTGCAGGTTTGTACTGTGTCATTGTCATGGTGTGAGAAACCCACTCACCCCCCTCCCCCCTCCCAAACCCCCTCCCACAATCAGCCTGCAGTGCTCATTAGTGGGCGTGTGACCCTCCAGAGTTTGGGGGCTCTGTGGTCCCCCCACCCCCCGTCTGTCCATGATCTCTCCTGCCGTGACCCAGGATGCAGTGAGCGCTGCCACACCCTTCATCGTCGTCGTCTCCCTCGCTTTCAGAGGACGATTCTCCGAACTGCCGCGGCTTCTCATAAATACAGCAGCCTGAAACACAACATGCTGGATTAGACTGGATCCTGCAGCCAGTCCTCCTTCTCTGTGTGAACATCTAAAAAATCATCTTCTCACATTTGCTCAGAAATAGTAGCTGAAGGGAGCCTTTGATAAAAATAGCTTCTTGGTGTCTGATTGTATAAATCAGGCTGAGCAGCAGCAGGATGAAAAGGCTCAGATGGGAAACAGGAAGCTTATTAACATGTTCATGAGCAGAAATATAGAAGAACATCAGGGTCATCTTTTACAGGTCTGTCATTGTTAATAATGGAATAAATAACATGGTAAAACAATCTTAATGTATACACTGCCTGTATATACAGACCTATGTGCTCCCTAACACTCTCTAAATGACAATAGTGACTAGTGTCCCAATGAAACTCTGTCCCTACTTTCTGTTTAATTCATTTTCAGGATAACTTCTTGGCATTTTTAAAGTAATTATTCAAAATTACTTATAATGAAGTTATTATTTGCATTCTAATAATCAAATTCTGAGGTGAGATGATTATGTGGTCTGATTCCTCTTCCATAAAACATCTTAAGAGCAAGTCTGGTGTTACTACATTTTTAATTCCATAAAAAGACCAAACCCCAAACTGTCTATGTCTCAATACTGACTGATCAGCTGATCTCAGCACATCAGTTCCTCTTAAAATGTAAATCTC
Organism: Scomber japonicus; assembly: GCF_027409825.1. Taxonomy (NCBI): domain Eukaryota; kingdom Metazoa; phylum Chordata; class Actinopteri; order Scombriformes; family Scombridae; genus Scomber; species Scomber japonicus. The sequence goes on from NC_070592.1 coordinate 29,731,112, forward strand.
TACAAACAGTGACATGATTTCATACATGTGTGAACTGTTCAGTAAATTCCATAAACCGCTGCTCACTGTGGTTTTGTATCAAATGTTAGTCAACCAGGAGGAAATAGTGCATTTGTTAGGAACTATTTTCAGTGGCAGATGAATCCAAATTGTGGCAGCAGGATGGTGTGTTTGGGACTGAGTCAAAATAAACTGCAGTGTGTGTGTGTGTGTGTGTGTGTGTGTGTGTGTGTGTGTGTGTGTGTGTGTGTGTGTGTTTATGTTAATGAAGCAACAGCATGTCACCGAACAACAGAGCTGTATGATATAGACACAGATCAGTCCTGCAGGTTCAAGGTGTGAGATGAGTCTCATACAATCTTCAATGTATCAGTTTGGAGGCTTATATGATAGTGTAATGAATACCTAGTCTATTGTAGCACTAACATATATTTAAAAAGAACATCTGTAGCACATCTGTACACCATACTGACTCTGATTGTTTTCTTCCATCTCCAAAAAAATGATTGATTGGTTTTGGAAGTGGGTTGTTTCAGCATTTGTAACCCTGGCAGGATTTGGACTAATTTTGGCCTCAGAGATTAAAACAGGTTGTTGTTGTACGTGTCTCACAGTGAGATCTGAGACAACTGTGATGGACTGATGATTGAAAGTTTCTTTCAGAACTGTTGTATTTCTTGTGAATACAGTGAAGAGGGCTTCAGAGCTGATCTGATAAGATTTAATAATCAGATGTGCATCAGCAGTTTCATACTGTCTACTGACACATCTACTCACATTTTGAAGACCTCCTCCCAAGGTGCTCGTTATCCACCGTGTCACTGGACCACTCCACCTTCTTCTCAGTCTTCCTCTTCCTCAGTTTGATTGTCAGGCTGCGTCCCTCCTGCAACATGATATGAGACACTGAGTTTCTCTCTGCTGCATCACATTCTCCTCTACAAGTACTGCATGTCAGGAAGTACACACTCCTAAGTAAATGCACATACACAGTAGAACTTCACAGTGTGGTATAAAGCTGTAAATGCTCAATTATGTCAAGTCACTCATGAATCATCTGGAACATGTGATGTCATAACATTCTGTCATCCTTACAAGGCTAACAGCCATAAGTGGATCTGTACAGATTAATGGTAAATAATGGACTATAAGCCTATAAGTATGTGAACACCTGAACATTAGAAGAACATGATCGTGTTTCTGTTGCTATAACAACCTCCACTCTTCTGCTTACAGGCTTTCCAGCAGATGTTGGCACCCGGCTGCAGTGAGCTCCAACACTGATAATAATGACATGATGAGCCTGAGATCAGTTTAATGATCATATAGAAACACTGCTCACACATCAGCTAGTCTAACATACAACCACACTGTGAAATAACATCAACCAGTCAGTTTGGTGTATTCTGGCTGATGTGATGCCCCTTCTTATGTCACTTGGGGCTTCATTGAACCTGTACCTCCCTCTGTACACACCTCTATCTGAGTCTGCACACACTGGATGTCCTGAGGTCTGCCAAGTGCTAGCTGGGACCCCGTTAAACTAAACTAAACTAAGCTTAATTAAGCTGAGGGCTGACTGATCCTGCAGTCAAACTCATGCAGGTAAGATTGGGTGTGTTTGCAGCACCCCTCATGGGCACCACCACATTTTCTCCTGCAGCCATGTTTCTGTGGGGTTCATGCTCAACAGTTGCCACAGTAACCAGTACACCCTGCAGAAGAGGAGGGTGATGTTGTGGGACTCAAACCGACTGTTCTGAACAGGGTTGTTTAAACAGGATGAGAGCCGTAGGGCTTCATCCTTGTTCTATTCTGACTGAAGCATGTCATTAAGACCTCAAGGAGGTCTGTCTCAATCCATCAATCAATCTTTATTTATAAAGCACCAAATCACAACAATAGTCATCTCAAGGCACTTTACACATAGAGCAGGTCTAGACTGTACTCTTTGATTTAATTTAAAGAGACCCAACATTCACACATGAGCAGCACTTGGTGACAGCAATAAGGAAAAACTCTCCTTTAATGAGAAGAAAGCTCAGACAGAAAAGAGCTCTGGGTGGGCGACCATCTGCCATTCTTACAGGAAAAAGTTTGAATATGCATGGTTAAATATAAAATGTATATGATTTTATGACTGGGTATTATTGATGGTGAGCTGAGGAATAACTCGTGTGTGTCTCTGGACCCAAAACTGCATGTGAAGCCACCACAGAGAGCAGCAGGCCCCTCAGAGGAGACCCTCAGAGGAGACCCTCTCAGTGCATCATCACAACAGCTACTGTTGTACTATCTGCACTTAGCTAACCTCCAAACCAGCACTGTAAGGAGCTTAAGTAGTGTTAATTCTTTATACGTGTGAAAGTGGTTAGTATTATCATTTCAGACTAGTGATAACAGCTCCTACAGCACAAACCCTTTTCTACAAGGAATGCTAGAGGAAAAGGTTTTAGGCTTATTGCAAATCTGCTCCAATTAAATCTTCCACTAAACCACAGAAATCCTACACATTTCTAATTTATCCTGGAAGACTTTTTAAAACCCTTTAAAAGAAAATATGTTTGGTTCTTTTGGAATTTTCACATTCCTACTACAAACCTGTGCTTTCTTTTCTATTGATCTTACATATGTTTTAAACATCTTACAAGACTTGTATTCATTTTTACAAGAAATAAGCAACAGGACGCTTATTCCTTATTTATAATCTAACTTGGTTCGACTGATCAGAATGAAACATCTTCATTTTAGAACAGATGCATATACGTTAGTGGCTGTTAATAACTGTGAACCAAATTTAACAATCTTTCCTAAAACCTTCTGATTATAGTCGATTTCTTTAATTAGTTAAAGCTGAAGCTCTGTTTAACACCATCCTACTGTTTAATACATTTCACTAGAGGCTGAACATTAGAACTATTTAATACTAATAATAAATATAGACAGCGCGGCCTTCATGTAACTGTTAGCTAGAGTAAGAGTGACCAAACATGTCCTCTAGCAGCTTCGTGTGTGTGTGTGTGTGTGTGTGTGTGTGTGTGTGTGTGTGTGTGTGTATTTTACCTGCTGGGGCGGCGGCGGGGTGCTCGTCTCAACAGTCTCCGTTATCGTCTCACTTGACGTCCCGGGAACCTCCGCCATCCCTGCTGCTGCCTTGCTAACGCTAACGTTAGCTAGCTCTTAAGATGTAATAGAAGCGGATTCAACCGTCAGCGAACCACGGCGTCTTTAATAAAGCCTTATATGATCTACAGTAACCAAGCCCGGCTCTTTACAGCACCAACTGAGAGTAAAGTGAAGGCTGTAGGCCAGAGTGACGAGAGATGTTCAGCACTCTGATGAGATGTGTCCAACACAAAGTCAAGCTGCGACATGAGTTAGTCTGACACAAAGCGGAAATGGGATATTTTCACACCAAAACGAATATCAGTTGTGTGAATCGTAGTGTCGCACAAGCTAAAAAAGATGGTGTTTAATCACAGTGTTGTATCATAGCATCATGTGTGCAATGACAGGCACGTCAGATATTAATGTAGCAGTTTGTGGGTAACATTTTTTCCATAAGTGGTTTTATTTTGAAATGTAAAAAAGGAAGCTTTATTCCTTTTTCAGTTTAGCTTGACCGCTTTGCAATTGAGGGGAAGATATTTCCAGTAGGACCACGAGCATTTCCTGTTGTCCTATAAATTACAATGGTCCGTCAACAAACAGTCTCCGCACGCCGAGAATAAATGAAAGTATAAGATAGTAACAACATCATCACACATGGTATTCATTTTGTATCAGGTTAGAAAATGATGTAGCGTTAACACGTCATTAACAACATTACAGAAATGCACTTTGTCAAGGTGTGTTTGGAAGAAGCAGCAGGAAGGTCGTGTCTGTCATGTCACAGCAGTGAGTAAACCTGTTCACTGTTACATTATTATAGCACATAAACATATTAACGTGTAGCTCATTTATTAGCTTCATTGACACTGCTGATTTCATGTCATGTGTGTATATGTATGTATGTGTGTGTGTATGTATGTATGTGTGTGTGTGTGTGTGTGTGTGTGTGTGTGTGTGTTCCTGCTGTAGTGGCTTATTAAGGATGTGGAGGGCATGTCGTGTCCTGAGTGGGAGGTTGCCAGGGAGACTCTACTCCAGCAACCCTCCAAAACCTTCATCCTCCTCCTCCTCCTCTTCCTCCTCCTCATCATCATCATCGCTGTCAAACTCTCCTCTGCGGCCTCAGGCAGAGAAACACAGGCGGAGAAAAGAGAGAGAAAGGGCCATACTGTCAGGTCAACACAATGTGAGTCCATGTATTCATACCTGTGTGTATGTGTTGCTTTATGTATAATTTCCATGTGACATAGTCCAGACTCACATCTACCAGAACCACAAATACATAAAATAAGAACTTGTTTTTGAAGCTCATTTTTATGTGTCTGTAGTTGTTATTTCAGCTGTGATGTTTCTGTTTTCAGCCCACTGAAGATGACAGTGTGAGATGGAGCGAGAAACAGAGGATAGAGTATACTGCTCAAACACCAGCTGGGACAAAGAAAGGTGAATGACTTCCCATTATTGGTTTTGTTGGATTCCAGCACCAGCTTGTGTATCTGTTGTCTCTCTCTGCACACTGGGTAAAGTATTTGGGTTTTCCTTTTACAGACACCAGCCTGCCGTTCCCATCCTCATACAGCCCAGAGTATGTAGAGCCCAGCTGGTATCAGTGGTGGGAGAAGGAGGGAATGTTCAGCCCTGAACAGCATGTGAGATATTTTAAACAGAACAATACTGACATAAAAAATACAACTGTTTTCTCAGATGAAGCTGTCTCAAATGATACATTATGAAATAACTGTTGACCAGCAATGTTCTCTAACATAGGTCATGTAAAAATATCCAGAAAGCTCAGTCACTGTATAGCATATTTTATAACAAGTGAACTCACTGAGCTCACTGAGAAACATCTTCATTTTAGAACAGATGCATATACGTTAGTGGCTGTTAATAACTGTGAACCAAATTTAACAATCTTTCCTAAAACCTTCTGATTATAGTCGATTTCTTTAATTAGTTAAAGCTGAAGCTCTGTTTAACACCATCCTACTGTTTAATACATTTCACTAGAGGCTGAACATTAGAACTATTTAATACTAATAATAAATATAGACAGCGCGGCCTTCATGTAACTGTTAGCTACAGTAAGAGTGACCAAACATGTCCTCTAGCAGCTTTGTGTGTGTGTGTGTGTGTGTGTGTGTGTGTGTGTGTGTGTGTGTGTGTGTGTGTGTGTGTGTGTGTGTGTGTGTGTGTGTGTGTGTGTGTGTGTGTGTGTGTGTTTTACCTGCTGGGGCGGCGGCGGGGTGCTTGTCTCAACAGAGAGAGAGAGAGAAGCATAGGTCCTTGACCGGATTCAATTCAATTCTCTGATCAATGTGTCTGCTGAATTCTGGTTAGGAACTGACCGATACTAGATTTTTGTCTATACCAATATTAGGGAGTAAACAAATTGCGATATCTATATACTGGCCATATATGGCTTACATATACAGAATATATACATAAACACTCTTTTTTTTTCAATCATATGCAATGGAGACACTGAAACAGTAAACTAAACTAATATGTATATCATTTATTAAACTTGAAGGGGAAACAGATTGAATATACATAAAATGTGCCCTATATATCTTTAAAAAAAAATCGTCACATATCAGGTGATCAGGTGGCATAAACACAGATACTGATATATCTGTGATAGGCCAATATCAGCTGATAATATTGGTTAACCAATATATCGGTCAGGCTTTAAGTCTGACAGCAGGACTTGAAGGTCTGTATTATCAAGTTCTTCTTTTTAGTCTTTGGGAAGACTTCATATGGAGTGGATCATGCAGCCTTATATGGACATATTAGGGATGTTGATTGTGCTAATGATTGTGCTAATGATCAAAGCTCAGGAATGTTCACCTCCTCATCAACAGGTGGACTGAAACCAGACATTTACGTTAAAAGTTTGTTTAGTCTCACTTGGAATATTTATATAACCAAACACAAACACATAAATCATCATGAGCCCAAGAAATAATGAGGTTTTCAGTTGTGAGCACAGATCATCATGCTTCCACAGAACAGGAACAAAAGAACTACCGGCACTGTCAGCACATCTGGATCTCAGCAGTCAGTCAGAGTGAAATCAGCCTTGTGTTAAAACACTGCAGGAGACTGAAGTGACACAGTGACAGAGCCCTGTGTACTGTTTGAACACATCATAATGCTGGTTACAGCTCAGAAATCTATCAGAGAGCCTATCCATCACTTTCATTCAGTTCAGTGTAGAGTGGAGAGAGATTCACTTTACTAGTTTGAAGCTGAAGAATGATTTCATTAATCACCAATAGTATTAATATTAATGACATTAACATTCAAATCTATGGATATGTATTGCATTCAAAAGATTAATAAGCTCTGTTTTCCTGAATTACAGGAAACAGGAAAATTATTCTGAAAAACAGAAAATTATCTTTATTCAGAAAAACAGAAAACATATTTAGGGAAACAGGAAGAATGATCTCATAAATTTAGAAAAACAGGAAATATTATTCAGAAAAACAGGAAATATAATTTAGAAAAACAGGAAATATTATTCAGAAAAACAGGAAAATGATCATCCGAGATTTTTTAATTTTTTGAATGCAATATGCTTCTGTACAAATCATATAAATCTCAGTCCATTTTTTAGTTTTATCTTCTCAATAAGAAAGTAGTTTTCCCAGCATTCAGTCAAACCAGTTTCACAGCTTTACCTATAAAATCAATATGAAAGTAATGTCTTAAAGATAAAGATACATTTATTGATCCCACAGGGAGGGAAATGAATCATTACAGCAACTCAAATAAGCTCTTAATAAGGTTTAAATATATACGTCTGCTGACTGATGATTCCACTGAGCACATGAATGATTATTAATAATTAACATTATTAACATTTTTATACTGTTTAGAAACTGTTCAGACAAACCTATTGATGCCAGACTGTAAATATAAAGAAAAGAAAAGATTTACATCAAGAAAATATGTGCAGCCATTTAGTTCTTTGCATGTTTGTAACAGCTGCTCACACCTTCTTTTAAAGTCTGTGTAAAGTAAGAATAAATATGTGTTCTGAGTTTGACATACCACAGAAAAGTGTGTTGTTAACCACCCTGCCAAATTTGAACGATTAAAAAAATCACCAAATATATGAAATTAGGCTTCAAAGTTGAGTAAAAATCAGCCTCTTTCTCTGCTCCCAAACGCTGTGGGAGTGTCCTCCGAGTTCCCTGAAACCCCGCCCCCTACCAAGTGTCACCTGTCAATCAAAGTCACCACCTCTACCAGAAACATGGACGCTACGTTTGAGAGCTTTCTGCTGCTAGCTCAGCGGCTAGCTCGGCGGCTAGCTCGGCGGCTAACTCGGAGGCTAGCTTGGCGGCTAGCTCAGCTAACTGGCTAACTGTAGACTGTAGTAGTAGTAGTGTGCTGAATGTATTTATACCTCTACATCAGCAGGGTAACGCAGTGGTGATTTTCAGACCTGCCCACTAAATCCTGACCACAGAAATGGTGAAACACAGTTTGTGAAGTCTAGCTCCACAATTCAAATCTAAATGGTTGAAATGCTTTTTACACCTTTTTTAGAAATACATTTATGACCTATTTAATGTGTTTAGAAGAAAATGTCTGAATTCACTTTACATGGTCTTTAATACAATTACAGTTTCAGTTTTCAGTTTTTACATTTGATGAGGATTCTTCAGAGTGTCTGAAATAAAGTGTGTGATGTGTTCAGGAGACGTTATCGCACGCTGTGGATCGGACCTTTTCACTGTGTATCCCTCCACCAAATGTGACTGGTACTCTGCACCTGGGCCACGCTCTTACTGTAGCTGTAGAAGATGCTCTGGTTCGATGGTAACTGCCAACAACACATGCAGCATTCTGTGGGAAACTGGTGGAGCAGTAATATAAAGCATGTTTTGTGTCATCTATCAGGAGAAGGATGCAGGGCCACAGAGTGCTGTGGGTTCCTGGATGTGACCATGCAGGTATCGCCACACAGGTACGACATCACCTGTTCTCCTTTTATAACACAGTTTGGGTTACATTTTTGTAGCTGTGACTATCATTAGTTAAAGGACCAGTGTGTAGGATTTAGTGATATCTAGTGGTGAAGTTGCAGAATATAACCAAGAGAATAATCCTCGTCCTCAACCCTTCCCTACCGTTCCTAGTGTGTAAGGAGAATCTACAGTAGCTGTGAAACTCATGATAACCATGTGACATGTGTGTGTGTTAGACGGTGGTGGAGAGGATGCTGCTGAGGGACAAAGGGAAGCGCAGACAGGATTTCACCAGAGAAGAGTTTCTACAGGAGGTGTGGAAATGGAAGAACGAGTGAGTCTTCACATCCATCCTCCATATCACTGCTCTATGATGTGTGTGTGTGTGTGTGTCTGTGTGTATTACTATATTTATATTAAATGCTTTTGTTTGTGTGTGTGTGTGTGTGTGTGTGTGTGTGTGGTAGGAAGGGAGGAGAGATCTATCACCAGCTGAGGAGGCTGGGAGCTTCTCTGGACTGGAGCAGAGCCTGTTTCACCATGGATCCAGTAAGACAGCAGGCCCATGTGTTACTCACTCAGTTTTAGGGTTACACACAACTACTTCATCTATGGTTCTGTAGAATTGTGAATGAATGTAATGAAGCCTAACATTGTGTTAATGTTGTTTGCCTCTTTGTTCAGGGTTTCAGCAGGGCTGTAACTGAGGCGTTTGTCAGGCTGTGTGACTCAGGTCTAATCTATCGTTCAGAGGGAATGGTCAACTGGAGCTGTGCTCTGGAATCTGCCATCTCTGACATTGAGGTAATCCAGTATTACATATACACTACTATACACTATATGGAATGGGAGGATAATGTGGGGGGGTTGGGGGGGGGGGGGGGGGACCCATGTGTATAATAACACAGAGTATCATTATAGTTGAGGACAGAGTTATTTACCTTTAATTCTTCTACAGTCTCCACTCAGGATGTACACAGTGAGGAATGGACACTATTGGACACTATGGACACTACTAGCTTAGTTAATGAGACATGAATAGTCTCTTAGCTGCTAATGTGTGGCAATACTGTCAGTCATGTCCATGTATCGTATGATAAGTCCATTATGCACATGATAATGTTGATAAGTATGTTATTGTACAATAAGTCCATAAAGTAATTATTGTGACAGGCCTACCTGCCAATGGTAAGAACTTACTGACTAACTTTAGCTAGCTTAAAGTTAACTAAAGTGTTCATTTCTGAATATAGTCCATTAAATATTGCTTTTAAAATGATTTTTATCATTTCATGGATGGATCAATAGAAAGACATTTCAAATTCAAAAGGAATCCATCATCAACACATGATGATCAGATTTTGTCATACACTCAAAAACGGACAGGATTTAATATCACTGAAAAAAACACATTTTGAAATAAATTCCTTTGAAGGCTTAACTCAAAGTCTCTTTACTAGCTTTTCCCAGAACTTTCAACTTCATGGTCTTCATAGATCCAGACAGTGGTCTGAAGCTCTTCTTTCAGTCAGAACAGGATCAGGATCCTTCAGTGTACTGTTTCATAGCTGGTAGTAAAACAGTATTTAAATGTGTGTTTTTGTTGTCAGGTTGACTCAAAAGAGCTGTGTGGACCAACCATGTTGTCTGTTCCTGGTTATGAACAGCAGGTGGAGTTTGGAACAATGCTCACCTTTGCATACCCTTTAGAAGGCAGCAGTGAGTACTAGTGTGAAACATATTCTGCTTTACCTCTTTCTGTTTTTGTGTGTGTTTTTAGTATGTATTTAGTGAGGTTTTGTCTTCTTCCCACTGTTCAGATGGAGAGGTGTCCGTGTCCACCACTCGTCCTGAGACTATGCTGGGAGATGTAGCTGTAGCTGTTCACCCTGACGACCCTCGATACCAGGCCAGTCATTGAGTTTTGAATATCTCTGAATCCAGATCCAGAGAGGTGTACAGTTGGTCAAATATTATATAATAACACTATCAGGTCTGCCTTTTAAATATGAAGCTACAGCCAGCAAGTGGTGTGCTTAGTTGAGCATAAAAACTGGACAGGAGGAAACGGCTGCTCTGATTCTGTCCAGAGCTAAAAAGGTTTGCCTGCCAGCATCTCTAATAAACACATTATAACTCTTTTAATCTGTACACAAACCAAAGTATAATACATGTGATAATAATAATAATAATAATAATAATAATAATAATAATAATAATAATAACTTATCAGAAAATATGTTGTCAGATATGTGCCAATATGTTTTTATTTATTTAATTATATAAGCAGCATTTTCTATATATCTTATCATTTTACTTAATTCAAGTTTAATATATGTGTGTTTCTTTTAACTAATTAGGTAATTATAATTATTACATTTTTCATTTTATACAAAAAAATGTATAGTTAAACTGTAAAATATCACAGATCCATTCTTTCTTTGTGTTTGATAATCACATTTGAGGCCTCATTGCTAAAAGATGTGTGTTTATGTAGATATTCTGTACATATAACATTATCAACCAATATATCAATATCATAATGTTTTTGCTCCCTAATATCGATATCTGCATCGGCCCCTAAAATCCAGTATCAGTCAGGCCCTACTTGATAAAGTACTTTTCAAGTAAAAGATTGAAATAGCAAAACACATAGTCCTGACATGGAAAACAAGCAGCAATGATAAAAAGTACAGTCAATAAAGATTATAATACATTATATCATAAAACAGTAAGACCAACAAAAGACAAAACCATGACATTGAGTTAAAATATAGAGTTAAAATCACAGAAAAGGATGAGGAATACATTCAGTAAAGGTCAGGTAGTGCAGTGTTTCTTGGTCAGGAGCAGTGACTCATTAAAGTCTCAGCTTGTTGCCTGGTGTCCACACTGTGATGACACGCTAGCTGATCCGGCTACTATTTACTGTCTGATTAATAGAGTGCTATTGATCTTGTCATCTGAAATCATGTTAGCAAACACGATTTCATCACATTCATGCAAACAACCTGCAAGTCCAACACTGCCATAAAGCTCATCCCGCCTGTAGTGCTTTAATGCAAACAGCTTTAAACCTCATTTTGATCATATAGGGGATATGACATAAGAAACCTGGTTATTCATAGACCTGTATACATGATCCACAGTATCCTGGTTTCTACTGGACAGCTGCAGATATAGGTTCATATATATATATCCAGGTTCATCTGAAACCAGGATATGATGTGTCACATTAACAGGTGTGTGTGTAAACACTCAAACACAAAGAGCTCTTTGTTGCACTTGTACTCACACCCATCAGTAATGTAAAATTGCATAAAAGTAACTTCAATTTTTCTCTTGCTTCAGATGTTTTTCACACACTGACCAGGTTACAATTCTCTGAAAAAACAAAGAATACATATTGTGGTCATATGTAAAGCATTCATATATTCATCATTGTGCAAAATGTTGTCAATCAGAAGCTTCTGTGCAAAATAATCTGAAAAAAGACATTTTCTATAATATAAAAAAATATTATTGAAATTGCAATTGTTTTTCTTAAGTAAATAGATAGTTTATTATAGTTTAGTTTAGTTTATTTGGATAATAAAATAGTAAAGCTATTATATATAGATATATAATTTGTAGGTGGTTATGCAATGCAATGCAATGATTATACTGGTGTGGCCCTTGAGATCAAACTGAGCCCTCTATGAACTAAAATGAGTTTGAGACCCCTGCCTTAAAGGATAATCACAACAGTATAAATGATACAGCAATATGTTTGATGGTTAATAAATGTACCCTGCTATACATGAGGTCATCATATTACCCCATCCTTCAATATGTCAAACAAAGGTCTAGAACTAGAATACAACAGGACATTTGTTACAATAGCTTTGCTCATATGTTTGATCCAGGCTGTTCATGGGAAGCAGTGCCTTCACCCCTTCACTAACAGACTGCTGCCCATCATCACTGATACAATGGTGGACATGGACCTAGGAACAGGTGACAGCAACACTTCTCTGAGCATTAGAAGCCTCACAGACATACTGTATTGTTTTATACACCACTTCCTGACAGTGAGTGCTGTTGTTTTCATGATTTCAGGTGCAGTGAAGGTGACTCCTGCTCATGATCACTCTGACTTTCTGCTGTCACAGAGACACTCACTGCCACGTCTCACTGTGATTGGAGAAGATGGGATGATGACTCCACTCTGTGGACACTGGCTGGAGGTGCATGAACACTGCTGTCATTATCTATAAACTCTGTAGTCATATCAAGTGTGGGATGGAGTTTATTATCTGGACATGTCAGCTATCTTTGATTACAGCTGACAAAACAGCCACACTGCACCTTCAATCAATCAATCAATCAATCAATCAATCAATCAATCAATCTTTATTTATGTCGGTTTTGAACTTCCATTCATAATCAATTACGAGACATTAAAGGACATGTCCACTTTTTTTCCATAAATATGTTTCTTATGGTCAATAAAACAGTTTGGAGCCAAATGTCAACAATGAAGTGCTCCAAACAAGAGATTTATTGACAATAAGAAAAATATAATGCAATAAATTGGCAGAATTATCCTTTTTGGATCAGATATAGAAACTTAGTTCAGATTTAACAGCAGAAAGAGAGGAGACGCTAATCTCCTTTGACCAGTGTGTGTGTTTGTGTGTGTGTGTGTGTGTGTGTGTGTACGTGTGTCAGAGTGAGTTGATTACCCGTCTCCTCTCTTATCTTTGGTCTCTAATGCAGGAAGTTCTGGTTGATGATTGTGTTAATCAGCATCGCCTCATCTCTGATCAGCTCGCTGTTAAAAAGCTTCTTCAGTTCAGTCTGTACCTTGTAAAACATACTATTGTAACTGGTCAGTGATGGAAAAGGTAGACTTCATGTGGCTTCATCAAAGCTGTTGTTAACATTCTGTGTGTCTTCATGTGTTTTAAGGGAGTGAAGCGTTTTGATGCCAGACAGTTGGTCACAGACGCCCTGGCTGAGAGGAAGCTGCTCAGAGGAAAGAAGAATCACGCCATGACTTTACCCATCTGCAGGTGGAGGAACACACATTTTAACCTGCATTGTTAAATCTTTGTTCATGTTCATACAGAGGGTTCTTTTTTTGTGCAGCTATCATCCATCTTATAAACACAAACAGCTTCTTCACTAAAGACAGCGCAGAATAGCTTAAAAAAACTGGACTCCAGTAACCAGAAATGCTATATTTGATATGATTTCAGTCAACTGCACACAAACCAATCTATCCAGTCTTGACATATGTTGCACATTTCTTACCTAAACTACTTTCTACAGTATACCTGGCTAGGTGTGTTGATCCTTTTTTTCCCCTTATTTTTTATTCATTTTAAGATGAATAAACACAAACAAGGTATAAACTTTTTCTTCACAAACATCAAGACACCAAAAACATACCAATAACCATGTGGAAATAAATAAAATAAGAATAAATTCAAAATAATAATAATAAAATAAATAAATAAATAAATAATAATAATTTAAAAAGAAAGTGAATAAACAACAAAAACAGACTAACACACAAACACCCACACAACATCAAACAGACAGAAGGCAAATACAAAATATGGCACCAGGAGTCAACAAGTATAGTGACTAAATCATGACCAGCTAAAAATGACCTGTGCCCAGTTATTTTAGACCATGCCAAAGCAGTCAGGTGTGTTGATCCTGACGTGGATGTATTATACACATTCAACTTGACTCAGTTCAGCTTTCACTACTGGCAAATCAACTCCTGCTATGTGGAGATATGCTGAACAGGAAGAATAGACTGATAATTCCATGTTATGTCATACTCATATCAAATTAGAAAAACTATGCTTGGAGCACCTTGGTAGTTAAGTGGTTTGATTCTGTCAAGAGGCATTTGGTGCAGGTCATTCTTCTCTCTCTGTCCCTGTTTCCTGTCGGCCTCTCTGCCACCTACTTTCAAATAAAGGCAAAGAAAGTAGAAAAACTATGCTTGCAGGGGAGAAGTCATCTTACTTTTCTAAACATTTACAGCTAAAGTGACAAACCACAGCTGACTGGAGACATGGGGTCCAGCATTCAAACCGCTTGTTTAAAACATGCAAAGACACAGTGATGTATTGTAGTGTCCTTCAGTACCATGCTATAATGTGCTAATATGAGGTAGGCCTGGGCAATTAATCGAAAAATAATGGAAACCGACATTTAGAAACTCTAATGGACTTAATCTTGCTCATGTCAATTAATGGTGGTGTTCACTGTTGCCATGACAGCAAAGGTTTCATATCTTTAAGGAATATGAAAACTTGTCTCCAGTGATGATTTGAACCCAAACCATGATCTTTACATAGTTGTAATCAAGTAAACTAGACATTAACCACAGCGTCACACCTTAAAACATCTTTATTTTACCTCCCTAAAGATCCTCATGTGTGAGGGCAGCAGTGGAAAATACTAAACTAAAGAAACTGTGAAAATACATAACTGTTCATCATGTGTGGAGATAATCATTCATTAATCATAATCCAGGTTAAAAGTTCAATTAATGGTGATTTAGATTTTTGCCATAATCACCCAGCCCTAATATGAGGTCTCTCTTTCTTCTCTCCTTCCACACTGTCTCAGCCGCTCAGGTGATATCATCGAGCCTCTTCTAAAGAAGCAGTGGTTCATCCACTGTCAGGAAATGGCTAAAAAAGCTGTACAGGTCAGTCTTGATGTTTACACAGTGAATACAGTAACTGAGTGATATCATCTCCTCCTTGAACACTGTGACAACATTTATTAAAGTGTGACTGGTTCTGTCACTGTCAGGCTGTGGAGGAAGGACAGCTGGAAATCATCCCTCACTTTTACACCAAGACATGGAAGAACTGGCTGTCCAACATCAGGTAGACTGTCCCGAAATCTGACTTCGATAACCTTCACGTGTTTGAACAATGGTGTGAAGAGGAACAATGGCAGTGTGTGTTGTCATTAGTGGTGTGATATGTTTGCAAAATGACACCATGTTGATGATGAAGGAGTCCTTGTTTCATGGTGGGGGTTGTCAACAATGTACCTCTTGTTTCTCCGTAGTGATTGGTGTATTTCCAGGCAGCTTTGGTGGGGTCATCAGATCCCTGCTTACAGAGTGGAGCTTCCCAATTCCACTGACAAACAAGAGGTTGAGCCCTGTGGATATTCATGTCTTCACAATAATACTAGACACGTTGAATGTCATGTGTCATTTAGTATCAGAGTGTTCCAGACAGTGGTGTAACATGCAGTGTGTGTGTGTGTGTGTGTGTGTGTGTGTGTATTGTTTGTGGTAGGAGCACTGGGTTTGGGGAAGGAGCGAGGATGAGGCCCGACAGAGAGCTGCTGTCAAATATGGAATGAAGCCAGAGGACATCAGTCTGACTCAGGGTGACTCATCTCCATCAGCTGTCATTTCCCCACTGATCAGTGTTTGATCACAACTGACACAGCTACATGGATTTAATTCATTCATTTTACTATTTAAACCTACTTTAAACCTCAACTACAACTTACAAGCTTCTACTGCTACTACTTGTGTTTATGCTTCTGCTCACACTGCTTCTACTGCTAGTGTTAATGTGCTCTGAGTTTATCACACCACAGAAATATGTTATTAACCACCCAGTTCAATTTGAAACATTAAAACAACCAAGTATATACAATAAGGTAATAATGTTAATAAAGGATAAGGTTTTAAAGTCGTTGAAAATTAAGCTCTGAAATGCTGAAGGTATGTCTGCTGAAGGCCCAAATGAACAGCCCTCTGACATACACATTTAAAATAGGCTTTATTTTTTGGTGTAAGGCAAGCAACATGAATATTTAAAAAATAAATATGGGAGCCACTGTTTAATTCAGCACATATATGTTGTAGGTATATGTAGACTTGTTTCAGTAAAAATATAACTTATAATATAACTAACTAATTAAGACTAATTAATAAGCAATTTATTACCACTCAGCATTATGTTACATTCAAAACCCATTCACCAGTAACAATGGACTGTCCAAAAGGGAATCTCAGGTATCTCCATAGACTGTATATCTCCAATGAAAGTAGATTTTTCATTTTGCTACTACTCCTGCTGTTAGTAGCACTGCTACTTGAACTGTTTCTGTTACTACTTCTGCTGCTAGTGGTATGATTACTATAATTAGTACTGCTACTTCTTCTGCTGCCAGAAGATCTAGCAGCAAATATACCAACTGCTATATTTGCCGTTATATCTACTACTGCAAGTACCGTTTTTAGAGCTGGTGCTACTTCTTTTGGCATTGTTACAACTACTGCTGCTTCTGACTTAGTAGTACAGACAGCGAGGTAGAGTATGTGATATGTGGTTTAGAATCAATGTAATCACTATAGCTCATTTTACTAAACATCTAGATAACAAACTAGATGAAAGCTTCCCTCTACATTTATAGTTTTATCATTGCCATGCCAGTTATGTAAATGTATAGATTTGTTTCTGAGTGATGTACATGTCTATCCTCCTTGTGTCAGACTCTGATGTTCTGGATACATGGTTCTCCTCTGGGTTGTTTCCATTTGCCATGCTGGGCTGGCCTCAGCAGGTACCACACTGCCTCCAGCAGCACACAGTCCTCTAATACACAGCCCTGTCCACCACTTAATACACTGTAAACACTACCTCTGTTTCCACAGACCATAGACCTCCAGCGCTTCTACCCCAACAACATCCTAGAAACAGGAAGTGACCTAATCTTCTTCTGGGTGGCGAGGATGGTGATGCTGGGTACAGAGCTGACTGGCCAGCTGCCATTTAAACAGGTACTGTTAGCTAGATAATGAGAAACCCAAAAATAAAACAGTACATTATAGATTACAAACTTTAATGATGAATCACAATTTGAAACCATCCTGTTTTTCTATCACTCCTTCCTGTTCACCTGATGCCTCTCAGGTTCTGCTTCACTCTTTGGTGAGAGATAAACACGGCAGGAAAATGAGTAAATCTCTGGGAAACGTCATTGATCCTTTAGATGTTATACACGGAGTCTCTTTGGAGGTAGGTGCAGTTTATTATAATATATCCTATGTGATCTCTTATATCCTGTCACATGTGTGAAAGAGAGACTGAATATGTAATGATTGTGAGGAACTGAATGCTTTATCATGCTTGTGCCTAAAATATCCTTCTCTCTGTTTTGTAGTATAAGCCTGGCAGTGTTCTGTGTTTGTCTTAATGTAAAAAAAAACATGAAATAGGAACAGGAACAGGAAATGTGTCCGCAGACAGCAGCCTGAGACACCAAACAAACCACATAACAGAACCTCCTGCTAATCTAGGCAAGACATGTTTATATTATAGCACATTCCAACAACAAGGCCAAGTGATTCACATAGAACACTAAAGGCATCAAGACAGAATATAAAAGCATCACACGACAATTTAGAAATACATTTAAATGTGATAAAAAGTGTTAAAGAGTTGAAGTGTATAGTTTTCAGGAGCTGAGGAGAGACACAGTGAGAAGAGATGATCTGGGGCAGAATATCAAGGCAGGCAGCAAGTGGAGGATTTCAGATCTTAGATTATGTCCACCATGTTTTTATGGTTGATTAGATAAAATTGTGTCATATAGTACTTGAACTGATTTTGAGTGGACACAGGGACACATACCAGAATTGTATCAGTGAGCAGGAGGCACATTCATTCCACGCTCACTAACATAGACTGCAAGTGTCAGTTCAGTTTGCAGGTTAGATAGCTAATTAGATTGTCAGATGCAGCACTTTGAACAGCTTCAAATTGACCTGCACACATTTAGATCAGGGGTATTCAATAACAATTCACTTTGTGTTTGTGTTCCTCCTGAACATCATAATGTTTGTGTTGTTTTTCAGTAGCTTGACGTAGCATTGTTGTTCCATCAGTATCTGTGTCTAGTGGCTAGATTGTAGACTATCACATAAATACAATGGAATTCATTTATTAGTATTTGTACTGAACTTGTGGGATTCAAATAAATAATAAAATAAATAAAAATAAGAATAAAAAAGAATCAGATAAAAAAAACCTTTCTTATATCAAATAAAGATGACATTTTAAAATAAAACTTATGATTGTGTTTCTTAAATAAAGTGTTTAGACACATATGAACTCTTTTCTCAGTGTGTGTCTCACTGACAGTCGAGTCACTCTGTGTGTCTGAATGCACTGATTTGATTGGCTAATTAGCATCACATGAGAAGATTGGCTATTCACAATGGTCCATCGCTCCACTCTTACCGTAAAAGCTGGAGAAGCTGCTCCTATTATATTAGAAACGCTCACACAAAATTTAACAATCCTCAATATTTCATTAGTTACAGGTCCAGGTCTGGATAGGATGGCGTCTGGGTCTGGATCCGGACCTCAGTCCACCTATTGGTGACCTCTAGCTTAGATGCTAAGCTAATGAAATGCTATCTGCCATTGGCATGTAGACTAATGTTACCAGCACAAGTTTGTTGACATTGCTACAGATCTTTATTTAATCAATTAATTTGAATCCCATATAAAGAATGCAAAAAGAATTGGTGCTCTGTGCATTTTCTTCTTTTAATAATTAAAAAAATATAACAATAAATGTATCTAATTCTTTGACATGATATGACTGATTGTGATTTCAGCTGGACCCCAATCTTGGTCCCATAAAATTTGTTGGCAATAAGAGTATTATGAAATTACACTCGTCGTTTTATTTTAGATTTTACATATGTCACCTTTAAAACCTGCTTTACAAGATTCACCTAATTGCCATCTCTGTAGCTCAGTGAAGCTCTGCTCTTGTTACATGTTTTATTTAGATTTATTTTGCATTGTTATGAGAAGTAATTGAAGGCATCATATACTCTCTGGGATGTGGGATGAATACTGTCAGAGAAGAATGAGGCTGCTAGGCGATGAAATGTACAGTCCAGCTGTAAATTGGATCCATCAGTCCATTTTGTCATTTTGTTGTGAAACACCACAACTGATTCTTTTCCCTCCAGAGACTTCAAGAGAAAGTGAAGGAGGGAAACCTCGACCCTAGGGAGCAGATGGTTGCCATGGAAGCACAGGTCAGCTCCCCTCTTTCCTATCTCTGTTTCTTTCTGGTTGACTGAGCGTGCCCATTACTTCCTCTCTTATCTGTGTGCTCCATCTGCTTCCCCACAGAGGAAAGACTTCCCCATGGGGATCCCTCAGTGTGGGACTGACGCTCTGAGATTTGCCCTTTGCTCTCACAAGATACAGGGTGAGTGACTCGCACTGACTGACTCAGACGACCATTTGTCAGTGAATGAATGTGTGGCGCTGTGAGAATGGGAAACACTGTGTAGCAGGAAAAGAGGATGTGGTGCAGTGTTACCTTGATGAGGCGACAGAGATTAGCTGTGAGTCACTGCAGGGAAAAAGTTAGCAGTGATACAGATTGGGTTTTTTCCCATATTACTGCAGAGGAATGCAGCACCTGCACTGCAAGGATGAAATACTTTCTATACAACACATGCTATGCTTGAAATGTAGGACATGTCAGTTTGGTCCATAACCCTACTGTAGTGTAATTATTGGAAGGATGTAGAAACCAACTGATGAACTGGCTGAAATGGCTATTATTAAAGGTATATTCTGCAGTATTTTTTTTTTTACAAAAGTAATCCCTCAATCATCACTTATGATGAGATATTCCTTTATTAGTCCCACAATAAATGTACAGTATTACAGTATCAAAGTGGACAGTAAAAATAAAAGAACATCAATAAAAAAGAATAAGAACAATAAATAAAACGAAAAGCAATAAAAAAAACAATAGAAGTAAAATAATCTAATAAAAATAATCATGACATTATGTACAACAGTAATAATTGGTGTTGAATGACAATATATCTGAGTTGATACTGTTATTTTACAGATTTAAAGTGAAAAATATATGTATATTGTACAGTAGAACTTAAATTAGTAGTAAACATGATATATTGATATTGTACAGTAGTGAACATTAAAAAGTGCAGTTTGTCTAATTGTCTAGGTTAGTTAGTCAGTCCAGCTTATTGTTCAGGTGAACAGACAGGTACTTGTAAGTTGTCACTATATCAAGGTCCGTTCCCTGGATGTTCACCGGTGCTGTAGGAGCTATTATTTAGCTGTGTTCTGTACTCTCCTGAGTGCATTAACAGTGTGCAGGAGGAAAGGTGCTCTGTGTCATGGATGTACAGTATAAAGAGCAGCAGGTCTGTGTGCCTGATCGACAGAGAGAGGGGCTTAGCTCCACACACGCAGACGCACACGCACACACAGCAGAGAGGATGAAGTTTTGCATCTCTGCATGAAGCAAGAAATCAATCTGTATGTCATTACACTTGGAGGGTATATTGCTGGGGGAAAAGGGCTGAGTGTTGAATTTGGTGCAACAGCACATGTGACATGTTTAATATTAACCAACTCTATATATACTCTCTTTATATAGATTATATGATTGTGCTGAGTGACTCCAGCATGTCAGGGAGACAGCAGAGACAAAACGTGACCAGTCAGACAAATAGATAACAGAGCTTGTAATGAGGAATGGACCGTCTGAGCCCTGTCTAGACATAAATTGTAGCGTTAGCAGCACGTTTATCAGATCAGCAGTGAGTGACTACACAGGAGGCGTTTAGGAACATGGTTGAGCGTAGGTCACCTGCTTTCCAGAAGCGCTCAGAGCCTAATACACAGTTTTTTTCCCCAACATTATATTACAAGATAAGTAAGCTTACATCTCACACACACACACACACACACACACACGCACACACACACACACACACACACACACACACACACACACACACACCATATCAGCATATACAAACTAACCAACATTACGAAGAACATCTTCTCAGACAAATACAATTATAGATATGAAGGACAATTAGGGTTTTTTTTCTTCCTTTCTCAATTTCAGCATAAATGTAGCTATCACGTACATCAGTTTTATTCACTCTCTACATCCTCTGTTAGATCTAAACTTTTTATAATTACAGTAAAAAAATCCCCATATTTTTTCAAACAAACCATGCCTCCCTTTTTGTACGTATGTTATCTTTTCAAGAGGCAAGGTGAAGAGCATTTTCCTGGCCCAAAAAGTCATACTTGGACTACAAGTTGTTTTCCAAAACATTACAATTAATGTCTTAGCATACAGAAGACAAATATTTATCAGTGTTTGTTCACTCTTAAGGAACTTGTGAGCTTTTGGATATAATCCTAAAATAAAGAAACCAGGCTCCATAGGAATCTCTGTTGATGTAATTGTCTGTATTTACTTTGCCACATTGCCAAACACAATGAAAAAACGTACCTTTTATTTCAGAACATTTTACACATAAATCTGGAATATTACTATCATATTTATTTAAGTTAACTGGCATAATATATGTCCTCATTAACCATTTGTATTGTAGCAGTCTTAATCTGGAGTTAATTGTTTGGGTGTGGGCCAATTCCAGGTCTTCCCTCCATGCATTTCTTTCTCGGATGAATTGGATAATAACAAATTATATAATTCTGAAATGGCACCTTTACTTAGGCTGTCTTTAGATGTCCATTTTTCCAAGTTTGATATGAAGGGTTTAGTTAGGAGACAGTCTTGACTCTTTCTAATAAAGCTTCTGAGTTGAATGAATTTAAAAAAGTATTTTTTATCTATATCATACTTATGCCTTATTTCTTCAAATGACATCATATTGTTTGGGTACACCCAATACACAATTACTGTATTTAAGCCTGTAAAATGCAGCAAATACTTCTACTGGCAGATCAAAAGCAGTTTGTCTCATATACTCTGAGACGTGGTGATTGTGAAGCACCAGTACAGACAAAGCAGGAATATTAGCAGCAAACATGCCCACTGCCCCCCATCTGAACAGAAGGCACAGTAATGATCTAAGAGCCAAATATGATCAATCTACTTTATTTTAGGATGCATTTATTTTAATTTTAAATGCAGCCCTGATTTTACTTGAAATGAGAAAAAAACATGTATTCACTAGTACTTATTATTCACTTATTAACATGTGTGTGTTTATAATAGAATTCTTTCATGTTGTTGGTGTATATAGTCATTCATACTGTACCTCACATCAGCTCTATTCATTTTACTATGTGTTAAAGTAGTGGCTGGAGGTCAAGCACACTGTTTCACAGTCAGGCACATGTTGAACAGACACTGCACTAGTTCACACTAGATGTAGCAGTGCAGCAGCTGACTGTGTGGAGGAGAAGGCACTGTGGAACAGAACCACTGTCAAACTATCAGAAAATATTCTACTTTTTTATTCACTCTCTACCTCACTCAATTCAGTTCAATTCAAATAAGCTTTATTGGCATGTCAGATTAGAAATCTATATTGCTAAAGCAGTACAGAAGATTACTAACATTGACAGATGATTACAGGTAAATATACAATATGCAAATATCAATAAACATCAAATACAAATACTGTCTTTCTCATTGAACCAGGGAGGAGGAACCAATTTGAATGCTGTACACCTACACCAACCAAAATGTTAAAATATTTCCAACTGTTAAACCCAAAGAGGAAGCAAAAAGAGTCATAGAGAAGTAGATGACCCAATAAATCATACAAACTGTCAGTCAGACAGTCTCTCAAGCATTAGTAATATTGTACAGAAGTTCATTTAATTCATTAAAAAAACATCTGTAGAAGCATGCTGTTCACCTTATCAGTGTACTTAACTCTGCACTCTTTTTTCTGCCTCTTCATCAGGAGAAGACATCAGTCTGTCCATCTCTCAGGTCCTGAGCTGCAGACACTTCTGTAATAAAATGTGGCAGACACTGAGGTTCACACTGGGAGTGCTGGGTGACAGCTCAGCAGCAGTGGGAGCACTGGAGGAGGTACAACAAAAAAACTAGCTCTTGTTACGTTCAGTATGTAGCTGTATTGTTGTCTACACTGATCTTTACAGCCATCACATATTAGAATATCTTTTCAGAGGTTAATACAGTTTCCACTAACAAAGAATAACATCAGTGATAAAGACCTGCCAGCCTCTACAGTAAAGGCCGGTGTGTCACTGGGGCGTGTTTGGCCAGAAATCTGCTGAATTGCTCCACCACACAAAAAGAGATGACTTTGTGGCACATAACAGGAAGACAGAACTGTTGATCCTGCACAAAGGACAGAGTTTAACTTGTGGCTGTAATAGATGGTGGAAGGAAGGAGAGGAGAGCTGAACAAATAATGTTGAATACTGGACAGAAAATGCAACAATGTTTCTCATTGTAACCAACAAATAAAATAGTGTATCAAGGATTTTAATCTGCACTGACACATGAAATCCATAAATCACTATTTGTTTGACTGTGGTGAATTGAAGTTTAAAGGAATAGTTCAGCATTTTAGGGGAAAACAGTGGCATGGCAAGTCCATTTTATTTGTATCTCCCTATATCATAAATCACATTAGATTTAGAAAAAAAAAACTCAAACAAGTCCTTTAACAGGGATAAAATGGAAGGATAGAAAAGAATGGCAGAATAGAAAAGAAATCAGCATAGACAAACAGGATGACTAAAAGCAGAGCGGTCCCAGGATGGATGGATGATGATTCAGCAGACGCCTGAGAGGAAAGAGAGAGCAAGGAGGAGAGAGGGAGAAAAGAGAGGAGAGCACAACAGAGCTTGAATGCTGACGTGCTTATGAACAACAAACAGAAACACTGTACCTGTTTTTTTTCCAAGAGTAAGATTAGAGGATTGATATAATCTCGTGTGTGTGTGTGTGTGTGTGTGTGTTAAAGGAGAATAAGCAAGTATTTTTGTGGCTCCAGAGAGAGCTGTGTGACTCAGCTGATGTCACTTACATCAGCCCTAGTTGGACACATGTGGAACAGCCAGTCTGATCATATCCAACGTTCAAAAATACACCTAATAACATCTGTAATGCTAATGGACCGTGGCTGTTTGTTTTAATCTGTACAGTAAATCTAAAAATGACAATTAGTGGATTTACATGCTGGATGATTATGCAAAAAAGTGTCTGTATACATAGCAGAATAAATACATACAGTAGCACAGTAATACATACATACAAGTTAAAGTCTGTGTAAAGTAAGAATAAATATGTGTTCTGAGTTTGACATACCACAGAAAAGTGTGTTGTTAACCACCCTGCCAAATCGCCAAAATATATGAAACCCCGCCCCCTACCAAGTGTCACCTGTCAATCAAAGTCACCACCTCTACCAGAAACATGGACGCTGAGAACTTTCTGCTGCTAACTCGGCAGCTAGCTCAGCTGCTAACTGTGAACTGTAGTAGTAGTAGTGTGTGCTAAATGTATTTATACCTCTACAGCAGCAGGGGCGGGTTTATGATTTTCAGACCCGCCCACTAAATCCTGAACACAGAAATCATGAAACACAGTTTGTGAAGCCTAGCTCCACAATTCAAATCTAAATGGTTGAAATGCTTTTTACACATTTTTTAGAAATACATTTATGACTTATTTAATGTGTTTAGAAGAAAATGTCTGAATTCACTACACGGTCTTTAAATGAAATACACACACACACACACACACACACACACACACACACACACACAAACACACAGACAGTATGATGATGATGCCAGTACTTTCCCTCAGAGAGGAAGATCACCACCACACTAGCAGTAAAACAGGTTTCTTCTTTCTCTCTCCTCTTGCAGACGGCTCCTCTGAGCAGCATGGAGCGCTGGGTGTGCTCCAGACTCTACAGCACAGTGAAACAGTGTGAGCAGAGCTTTGAAGCCTACGAGCTGCACACTGTCACATCTGCCCTGTACTCCTTCTGGGTCCACAGCCTGTGTGATGTTTACTTGGTGAGGAGAGGAAGTCATTCATTCATTAATATTATTGTCCACATCAGTACAATCAACATGATTTACAAAGCAGTCAAATGGCACTTTTCCACTACACAGTTCCAGCATGACTGGAAGTACCTACTCATAGCACGAACCTGCGAAACTGCTGTGACTTTGTTTTATACGCGACACAAACACATAAACAATGGAGGACATGGAGGTGATGGTGTACTTGCTGTTGTATGTGTCTTTCTGTCACACACAAAGCAACAAAATTGAGCCGTATGGCTGTGACACTGTTGCCGGTATTTAAAAATGCCGGGTTTGATTCTTGTGTGGGACGGCTCATGACTCTTCCAGCGACCAATCAGCGGCCAGCAGTCTGTCGACGTCACATTTTAGTATCGGCTCAGCTCGCTTGGAATCTCAGTAGAGCAGGTACTAAAAAAGTCCCAGGTACCAGGAACTATCCCTAGTGGAAACACAAAAAAACCCGAGGCGAGCCGAGTCGTGCTGGAACTGTGTAGTGGAAAAGCGCCAAAACACAGCACACTGGGAGAGGTTGGAGTCTATATTCACTATAACCAACATCCATTACACAATTAGGGCAATATTAAAAATAAATTAAAAAACAATAAATAGATGAAATTAAATGGAGTTTGGCCCTGTAAGATTTGCTATGTATCTATTTTATTCAATGCTTTCTTTATTGATTTTTTTAAAACTGAAAACAAACACACCGTATAACATCCTCCATAACAGTCTCAGCAATTAAAACATAATAAGAGAGTTATAGTCCACATACACTCATATAATACAATATGCACCTATTAAGAGTGTATCCACATCATTTAGTAGTTAGTATTCCTAAAATGCTCCTAATTAACCATACAAGTATTAATATATATACAATAAATACACATATGTACACCCATAACTACACTTATATACACACATTTATACATAAATATATATATATATATATATATATATATATACATACATTCAAATATATACAAATTCAGCATTAAGTTATGTATCTAGTCATTTAATAACTGAATTGCACTTGGGATAAATGATGTCTTGTATATATTTTAGTTGGCTTGTGTTCTTCCTGAGGAGAGCACTTCACATTGTTAGTACAGTAGATGACAGGTCGTGTATGTCAAGAGCTTTCTGTTTATTTGCCTGTGTATCTGCTTATATGAACCACTCTGGTCACTTTCCCTTTACATTTGTCATCAAACTGTCCGTACCACACAGCCATGCTAAAAGACTAAATACCTTCCACCAGATTGTTGTACAACATTTCAAGAATATTCTGGCTCACCCTGAAGTCACTGAGCTACCTGTAGGTATAACAGCACAGCTTTTTTTTAAAACATAATCTGTGTTATATAAAATCCTAAAATGACTGTCAATGGAAGTTTCTAAATATTTCAACAGGAAGCCCTGTGATTGTTAAAAGTCTGAATGTCTTATTTACTGGATATGAAAATTATAAATACAATATATTTCACATTCACTGAAAAAAGAGGCCAGATTAGACATTTAGAAATGGGATCTTTGTTGTTGCATTAATCTTCTTACTGCTCAGTCTAAAAAAGTAGAGTGATGTGTTTACCTGTGTTATTCATGGAACAGGTAGAACCAATCACAGGGCTTCAAAGATTGACGTAAACGGATTAACCTAAATAAGAGCAGAGAGGTTGAGTTGAGCTGACAATGAGAATATATAATTGCCTGTTTGTCATTTTGTTTCTGTGTGTGTGTGTGTGTGTGTGTGTGTGTGTGTGTGTTTTGTAGGAGTGTGTGAAGCCTGTGCTGGTGCAGCAGGATGACACAGAGCACAGTAGCAGAGGCAGGCAGGTAGCCAGCAGCAGCAGCAGCAGCAGCAGCAGTGTTCTCTATCACTGTGTGTCTGTGTCTCTGGCTCTTCTCTCCCCCTTCATGCCCTTCCTCACTGAGGAGCTGTGGCAGAGACTCCAGCCATTCAGACCTGGAGCTGCTGCAGCCCCAATAATGAGCCTGTGTCTCCAGCCGTACCCCTGCTCCTCTCAACTGGTACCTCCACCACCACATCACACATTTACACATATCTGAAAAAACAACACTATCCTGATATTCTGGGGCTATTTTCTACATATATTTAAAAACGTATAACCTATTAAAAGGTCAGGTCACCCAAATTACAAAAGAAGAAAATATGTATATATATCTCACTTCCTCTCTACTGGTATGTAGTCCCACATATAGTTTTGGTCTTATTTGCCTCTGAGATTTAGGTGTTCAACACAGTACGACAGAGATCAATGCGATTTCATTTGTGCTTAAAAAAAGATTACATTTCAAAAACTCCTTACATACTATTCAGGGTCCAGCTTTACATATAAAAAGATGAAATCACACCTTAAAATCTTTTTTTTTTAGCCAGAAATTTGATAACTTTTCCTAATGTGACCCAGATTACACAAAAATGTATATGTTGGCATCATATTTTTTTTTAAATTCTAAAACTGCCTTTCAAAAATACTGTTTATTCACATTTAATATTATTAATTGAAATCATGAATGTTGGACTAATATACAGTGTAATAGTGAATGCTTATTCTGCATTAACAAAAAGCATAAAAACTGAAGAATAAACTGCTGCTCTCTGAAAGCATCATTAAGAAATACTCACAAATTCATTATTGATTGATAAGGTATTCATTAATGATTTGTGGTTCAGAAATGATGCACAGAGAGTAAGTTATTGAGGGGATATTGTGAAATGCCAGAATATGAGACTGTAACCATCCCTGTTCATTTTCAAATATATGCTGATGGAGGCAGCCAATGAGATATCTCCATCTGTGACTGTCCACAGGAAGAAACACTGCTGACATTCAAACCACATAAATCCTTTTCACATTTCATCCTGTAGCTTTTAACTCTGCGGCTGTCTGTTACTGCAGTTTTCAGCTGGAAAGTTTTAAAGGGTTAAACCACAGTCACTGACAGATGATGTGATGTGCACATTTACAGTTGTTTGCATGATTTACAGTCAAAAAACAACTTGTAACTTAACCCTTTATCCAGCACAGTTCAGCCACCATCTGACACAAGCCACTTTCACTCCTGTTAGCTCACTTTGTCATTTTCTGGCAGCTGAAGAGACAACATCAACAAACCATGAAACAGTAACTCAAGTAGTACTTCTCATTCTTTACTCAATATGTCAGCTTCTTTTTTTATATATATATAACTTTGATTTTTATTGGTTGCCAGAGGTTTTATTATATATCCATGAGAGTTTAGCTTCATGACAATTTTTACAGTTTCACGTCACAGCACCAACAGCTGACTAAGGGTTGGTAACAGTCAAAAAAAGAGAGAAATAAGTGAATAAGTAAAAAATAAATAAATGAATGAAAATGAATAACAAATTTAAAAAATAAATAAATAATAACGCCAACATGACACATAGACCAAAATTTGATAGTACCCAGGTTTAAATCAATTTCCATCAGAGTCATCATCAATCAGAAGTCTCCATTATCAAGAAGAGTCTTTTACTTTTCTTGTCCTTTACAGTCTCAGAGCTTCTTTGTCCGCTTGAATTGCAAATACAGAGGAGAATTAAAACAATAAATGGAAGAAATAAAAACAATGGGTAATATAAAATACACCAAACACAGGAGAATATAATGAAATTCCTGATATTCAATATCCTTTCCCATTAGTCAGATTATATAAGTGTTAACTTCTGGTAGCAACCTTAACTATATACAACACAGAACAAAACAATATTCAAGTTATGCACATGTATCTCATGTAAAGTCTTGTCTTCGAGGTCAGATAAAGTCAATCCACCATGACCATATATTAATAAACCTATCTTGGAGTTAATTTCTCCATTATATATATTTGATGGTCCAGCCTTCAATCCAGGAGGCTTGGGGCTTTGATGTGTCAGCTTTTTAAATACATTGGTACATGTTCAAGAATGAATCTGATCTGACAGCACACAAGACTTATCTGAAACCTCAGCAACCATGGCTACACAACCTATATCTGTTTATAGACTGGTATGACCACATAAATATATGTTGTATGATGTGTATATATATATATTTGAGAGACCGAGACGTTGATACTAAAATTGCACAAACAAAAGCCTGAAATGGTGTTCTGTGTGGTATTAAAAAGGTATTAAGTCTTTCTCTATAGCAGTGCTTCTCAGAGTGGGGTCCTTGAGTGGGGTCCATGATGTCCCCAGCAGAAAGAGGAATCATTTATTTTCACTATAATTCCATCTGTCAGCAACACAATGATGTAATTTATGCCTATCTGGTCATGAGTGTATACACTTTCTGTAATAAAAGATGAGGGACCCTGAGAAGTCAGTTTAGGGGTCCTTGATGTGTACAAACCACACACAATACTGTTTATATTTGTAACATTACATTTGTATTTTGTATTGGACATTTAAATACAACATAAAGCTGGATTAGAAATGATATACAGACAAACACATGGTTCCTGACAGGACCTGCTGCTTTTTACACCTTTAAATGTTCTTTTTCTTTTTTGCTTGATTTTCCTTTTTCCTTTGTTTTATCTGGTCTGTGCTTTTTATTTTTACCCCTCCATCCTGCCAGGCACACTGGCATTTCCCTGAAGAGGAAAGGGATTTCTTACTGGTCCAGGAAGTGATCCGTGTGGCCCGCTCTCTGAGAGCTCAGTGTGGTATGACCAAAGAAAAACCTGCCAGTAAGTCATTTACTCTTATATAACCTACAACCAGT
The DNA here is from genome assembly GCF_027409825.1 of Scomber japonicus. Lineage (NCBI taxonomy): Eukaryota > Metazoa > Chordata > Actinopteri > Scombriformes > Scombridae > Scomber > Scomber japonicus. Next base: position 29,760,866 of record NC_070592.1, read on the forward strand.
TAGTTATTAAAGTTATGTTTGATACAAAAGCCTTATTGATAAATGAATAAATCCATGGCTAATTAAAATGTTGATGTGTTTCAGTGTGGGCGGTGTGTTCACCCAGCCAGGCTCAGATCCTCCTTCACTTTGGCTCTGCAGTTTGGACTTTAAGTCGAATCTCCAGCCTCCATATCTACTGTCCTCAGGCAGGAGAAGGTGTCCTCTCTGTCCCCTCCACTCCTCCACCTGAAGGAAGCCTTGTTGGTGTGGTGGACCACACATGTCAGCTGCACCTTCATGTTCAGGTATGCAGCATACACATCTTTCTGCTGCAGCATCATTTCCAGTTAGACAGGGCTGCCAACATTATTTGATCTAACTCAGAATTTATGTTTATGTGATGTATGACTCAACTCAAAATAAAATGAAAAGTCACATGTATCATTACTGAAGCTGAAAGCTGAAAATGAAAACTCAGATTAGAATGATGAATGAGGGTCACTTGTGTCAGAACTTCCTGCATTTTTAATGTGTTGAGCTATTTCATGAAGGTGATAAGGACATCGATCCTGTATCATCCAGTATTTATGAAATGATTTCCTCTCCCAGAATGGAATGAGAGTTGACAAACAGATCACTCAGCTCACTCAGCGCAGAGTCAAGCTTCTTCCCAAACTGGAGGAGATCCTCAGCAGAATGCAGTCACCACACTACACGAGCAAGGTGCCAGCTGAGGTCAGGCAGCAGATGGACAGGAAGGTGAGCATTGAGCAGTAAGGTGATGAGTATCATCACACTTTTAATAAATAGGTTATTCTTGATCTGAGCCAATATGTCGTAGATTCTTGCTTATGGAATTGTGAGTCCATTTATCTGCACAAACAGATAAATGAAACAACACCCCCAAATCCATCTTTTACAGGCTGTCTATTGTATGATATTTAGATGTCAACATGTTCAGTGTATTTCTGATGTTGAATCCTTCTTCTTGTGTCTGTGTTCAGATGTCAGCCTTGCAGCAGGAACTGAAGAACATTGAGGATCAGCTGAAGTTGCTGCAAGAGACACAAACAACAGAGTAATTACAAGCAGCAGGTGTTAGAGTAAGTGTGAGGACTGCTGGACATCAGAACCACACCTGATCATAATCACTGAACACTTGATGAACTGTTAATGTTGTCTGAGCAGAGAACTCAGTGAATGGAGGAGACACTGCAGAATCATTGTTGTAGGAATGACATATTGCAGCACATCACTGTCACTGCAGGATTATAATGTATAATGAATAACTCAGAAGGATTTGTAGAGGTTGCAGATGTCCATGGAAAGAGAAATCAATGCATTGTACTAGTGCACAGGTGGAATAATGGAAGTTTTCAGCAGTCTGTTGGTTTCTCCTGATCATGTGTCATTTCTCTTAAAATCCTCCATATTGTTACCTGTATTTAATATGAATGTGTTTTCTCAATCTTGACTACAGATGTTACTTTGTTGGAGGACTAACCATTTGAAAGGATGGAGAAATCTGGGTTTTTTGCTTTAATACTCGACATTTATTTAAAAAACTGTCTACTACAATTTTTACGGTTGATTTTAAAGGAGCACACCACCAATTTCACAGTTCTCATTCAAATAAATTGTCATGTGAAATACTATCCAGTCTCTGAAAACATCTGTACTGTTATATATAATATATATATATAATGTCTTACCTTCCTTGACTCTGGAGGAAGATATTGAATACAGTGTACAAAAGATAAGAGTTCAATATTACACAACATCAGGACTTATAGTAGAAAACATACTTAAACAAAAACAGAACAAAAACAAGTGAAATATATATAATAAAGTTTAAGGTTGTCACAAGTTCATTTAGAGTATGGAGAGAGCTGAAAACTACAGGATCAGACAGCCAGTTACTCTTTATACATCCTTGCAGATAACAGGTTTAGCCATTTTCAACCCATAAAATGCTGATTTAGCAGAAAAAACATGTTGAAGTCTTTAGTTATAATTGTTAATATATTGTGAAATTGATTTTTGTATGGATACCCTGCAGCCCTGTCTTCCTTTATGTGCAAGAGAAGCAGGAATTTCAGTGAATGTAATTCTGAGGTGAAAATAAAACTCTTTGGTGTCTGTGAATCTGAGGTTGGTGGGCTGTAAGAGAGTCATGATGAATATATACATATATAATTAACTTGTGCACATAAGATAATAACTCATTCACACAAGATAAACAGGTATCACCTTTCAGACTTTAGGGGCTCTCTACAAATTCTTTTTTCAAAATCACTTACATGTCTTGTTATAATCAGGCTTTCATGCTACTAAACTAAACTAAACTATTTTTAATTGGATACATATTTTATTGGAAGCCAAAATAAACTCACATTGACTCACATTCCATTCAAAGTTACCTGACATTTTAACCACAGTAAAAACATGGTGTGACATAAATCATCATCTCTCCAACCAATTATTTTATTTTTGATCTTACCAGGGAAATATGTTTTTGTTTTTGTTCATGTTCATGTATGTTATGGAAATTGATTAAAAAGAAGGAAAAAATTAAAAGGGAGGCTTTTTCATCTTATCTTTCATTATTATTTATTTTGTTGTGTTAATAATACTGTAATAATACTTAAATCTGCACACCAGTGGCACAGCAGTGTGAAGTAGTAGCAAATAAATCACTGAAAAAGAATATTTATATATATATATATATATATATATATATATATATATATATATATATATATATATATATATATATATATATATATATAAATATCTTGTAACAGATATGTGTTATCATGATTACAGGAGAAGAATTCGGTTTTGCTCGGTTCAAATCGGTTCAAATCGGTTCTAAACGAGTCAATAATCCGGAAGTGCACAGTGGTGTAGTGGTGTTCATACATCACAGGACTGGAGACTGTAGCAGGCTGTGGAGCCAGCTGACAGACAGATACACTGACACCGTGGATACACACAGACAGCTCGCTGCTCCTGCGGGACAACAGAGCAGAGCCACGGGGAGAATGGGACACAGAGGTGGAGGTGCAGGCTGTGCACCAACACCGGGATGTGCTGGCAGTGTGACACTAGCTAACGTTAGCTAGCTAACCAAGTAGCCGCTCAGTGCTGCAGCTGGAGGTGAGCCTTGTTCCGTTTCAACATGAACCGACTCGTGTGAGAGGTGAGTGACTCCATCTGCTCCATCCTCTCATCACTGCGGCGTCTCAATGACAATACAGCCGCTGCTGCTGCTCGGCATTAGCCAGCATGCTAACGGCATGTCAGCAGAAGGGGTTAGCTTGCTGTGTGGAATTTGTTCAAATAAAGACAGATATGGCGGAACACTGGCTCTATCCCTGCTGCATGTAACCTACACCGTGTCCTGTGTGCTAACTTATTAGCTTATTAGCTTGAAAGAAGTATGTGAAGCTAACAGCTGGCTCGATGTGAACACAGCTGCAGCGCTGCTGAGCTGCTGCTGGCAACGTGGACACTTGATGAGCTGAAAGAGGAGAGCGTTAGTATTCCGTGTTAGCTAACTCAGTCCTAGTCGCCTTCCTCTGTGCAGTCATGTGGAGCATTAGCTGGATGGTACACTGGTGCCGCAGGCTCCTCTGTCCTACCAGTCAGCTCCACGTTGTCTGTTGGAGGGAGGAGGGGGTTAAAAGGAGAACAGTTTCAGCTGGTACAGTTTGTGTGAAGAGCAACAGTTCCCTCCCTGCTCACATTCAGCCTCCTCTTCTGTACAAAGTCTAAGTTGCTGCGGTATTGTAAGGGAGCTATGACAGATCTGTAGGCTGCTCCGAGGTCAGGTATGCTTAGTTTGACACTTTCTGTTCTCTAGCAGTTACATTTCACCTCTTAATCTCTTTAGACGTCTTGTTTTCTAATGTTCCTGACGTGTCTGTGCTTACTGCTGAGACTTCAACTAGTCTGTGTCTGACTCATTTCCTTTCCTCATTGTATTACTTTTTATAATTATTTTAAATGATGTATAGCTGTCCAGCGTTTTTGTGTGTCTGTGTAAGTTTGAATGTGTGCATGTGTGTTTTCAGTCTGAAGACTTTTTCACTTTAGATCAGCTGCAAGTCTGACACTAAATGTTCGTTCCCCTTTTTATTGACTTTTCAGGACATTCCCTTTTTTCTTTCTCTGTGAGTGTGAAGCTGAAACAATTAGCTGATTCATCACTCAGCAGTCAATTATTTGGGAACGATTTTGACAATAAGTTTGTTTAAATTCAATTCATTTTTCAAACAAAACGGCTAAAAAAACCAATCTGTCCGGGTTCATCTGTGATAATGAACTGAACGACTGTGGGACAAGACATTTAAATAGTTTAACTTGGTCTTTGGAACATTGTGATAATTCAAATAGTAGTCGTTACCACTGGGGATACCACTGGGGAAACTTGTTTGTCAGGATATAAAGAACAATTTACAACTTCAGTGTGCAACATGAAGTTTAGTGTAACATGCATACACAAAGCCAGACTTAAAGAAAGATGGAATTTTAAGCTCAATTGACAGGATAGTGTAGCTGACTATTACAGGCCTGTAAAACGTGATGTATTATTGAAATGTCAGGTACAAATATTACAGAGAACCTTGTGTTTGAAACCAGTTTCTTAAAGTTTTTTCAATGTCAGGAAAAAATTTGGATAGATCTACAACCTGAATGGACCCCCTAACCCTAACCCTCTGTCACTCCTCAAACATGTAACGTGTCTCTGTACTTTAAACTCTTTACAAACATCTGATGGAGCGTGCGTGCGTGCGTGCGTGCGTGCGTGCGTGCGTGCGTGCGTGCGTGTGACTTAGAAACATGAAACACAGGAGGGCAAGGCAGATTTTTTATGTAATGATAATGAGGAGATGAACAGGTGTGACATATTACAGAGGTGAGGCAGTGCAGCATGGCCACACGTCCATTACTGATCAGTGTGTGTTCTTTCTACTCAAACATCTATCCTTACAAGATTATCCTCTGTCTATATTTATCAGCACTAATTGGTTTAGGCTTTTCTAATGCTGAGGAGCTCCTGTGGAGGAGTTAATGTGACCTTCATCCTCCTCTCACCATCACACACACACTGTGTTGACATTCAGTACTAGTTGTATTTGAGTGGAGAGCTCAGTGTAAGCATTCCAACATTTGTACAGGAGCCTATTTGTTTGTTCATGGGAAATTGGACTTTGACTGTACAGCAGTTTAATTTAAAGGCTTATTTTGATTTTCAGATAACTCTGCCTCTTCCCCAATACCATTGGTGTGTGTGTGTGTGTGTGTGGTAACTCTACAACAACATAATAGTCCCATCTGACACACCCTGTACTGCAGATTAACTGGGGCTTGATTGTGAAATGACACTAAAGTTGAGATTTCACCTTTTGATTTTCATTGCTCAGTAAAGTCCAGTCAGCACAGTCTGTCAGAAACACCACCAAACATGAACAATATACATACACACACACACACACACTGTACAAACACCACCAAACATGAACAATATACATACACACACACACACACACACTGTACAAACACCACCAAACATGAACAATATACATACACACACACACACTGTACAAACACCACTAAACATGAACAATATACATACACACACACACACACACACTGTACAAACACCACTAAACATGAACAATATACATACACACACACACACACTGTACAAACACCACTAAACATGAGCAACATATAAATACACACACATATATCACACTGAGGAGGGCTGGATGAGGTTATTGAGTGCTTAGATGGCAGACAGGACCAAGCTCTTGCTGAAGCATGCCCGTCTCAATCGGCAGCAGTGTGAAGTGAGGGTAGAGAGGGTGATCCGGCTCGTTACTTATTGTTATTGAGAGGCTTGTGACTGCTCTGTGGTGGAGCTCGCTGAGGTTGGGTGTGTGACGGTTAATGATCTTGGATGCGGTGTGTGTTATTTTTGTCAGTTTGTTTCTATTAGTGGTGGACAGCATGTAGTAAAAACAGGAGGATGGGTTGAATGATGCTGGTGTACAGTAGTGACAGAATGTGGGGGGCAACAGAGAGGGCACAAAGTTTTGGAATGACATAGTCTCTGTTAGGACCTTTAATGAATGTTAGTGATGTGTTGATCAAATGTCAGTTTATTGTCTGTTAAATCACATGTCATCAAGACATGCTATCTATTAATAATCTAATGATGTCATATATAATAATATGTCACTACTTTTACTGTAATACTGCATACTACATCACTATAATACTGCAGTACTTTTACTGTAATACTGCATACTACATCACTATAATACTGCAGTACTTTTACTGTAATACTGCATACTACATCACTATAATACTGCAGTACTTTTACTGTAATACTGCATACTACATCACTATAATACTTTTACTGTAATACTGCATACTACATCACTATAATACTGCAGTACTTTTACTGTAATACTGCATACTACATCACTATAATACTTTTACTGTAATACTGCATACTACATCACTATAATACTTTTACTGTAATACTGCATACTACATCACTCATAATACTTATGTAGTTTAACGTCAGTGAAGGATGTGAATACTATTTCCAGCCACTGGATTAACATCAGTGGGAAAGTGTTCAGTGATGTACAGTATGTGTGATGAAAGCAGACTTAGACATAATGTCACTCAGCTGTGACATTATGACTACAGTTTGTTTACAGATGTATACACTTCACCCTTAACACAGAGAGCTGTAAAGCCTGTTAGATATGTATTATCTCTACATTACAGAGTGAATAGTATAATTCATGATGTGAGAGACTGCAGTATGCTGTTACTGTGTAGTCATGTGTGGGGCTGGGTCATGCTTGACTTCACCATGCAAATGCAGGAATTTTCCATCATACATCAGAACAAGATGAACAAAATGAGTTAAATCAGAAGTGTGTTGAATTAGTTTCCTACTGTGTGTATTTGAGCAGTTCTCTAATACAATGTGAGTGAAAAGTAATGAAAATACACAGTAACTATCATCCTGTAATGTGCTACAAAATACCTCTGTCTGTTTTTCCCAACAAACAATGCTCTTATCAGTGATTTCTCAATAGTATTTATGACAGAAGATAAATCATGGTCATTGACGCAATCTCTGCTGTTATTTTAAGAGAAAAAGAGTTCAGCTCTTTCTCATGATCAGTAAGAATGGATGAAGAGGTTAAGTATGTAGCAGGAAGCCTCTCTTGAACTTTGACATGTGTGTTCACATGACTTGTTGAGTAAATGGCTGAAGATCACATGGAGAAGAGCAGGACATCCTGTCAGCCCTAACCCTCTGGACATGTCAGATAAAGTGACAGTTAGTGAGCCTCCAGAAATCCCCTGTCACTGCTGATGTGCTGATGTGGCATCTAACAGTGCTGACTCCATCTGTGTGATAAACTGATTGCTTCTTGGTCTCTGTTATGGAAAAAATTCCATGTTGATCCTTCTCAAACCTCACAGGAACATTAATAGAATGAGCTGCAACGCCTGTTTGATATGTACACGTCTAGTCAAGTTATGTCCTCCAAGGAAGTTATTCATTCTTCAGTTTGATCAGTTATTACATGTAGTTGTTATGATGTTACTCTCATACGGAGAAGAGATACTGTCACTCCATATAAAGAGCAGTGGATGTTGAAGAAGCAGGTCTATAGACAGCAGAATGTACTGTATACCATCTCCTTCACAACATTTTACTCTTCTTAACTCTACTTGACATGTCTAGTGTCTCTTTGCTTGAAGCACCTAATGATACATGACAGATTGAACATCACAAACACATATTATCACAGTGGGACTGAAGCTCTTCAACATGTCAAACACAAACTACTCAACTGAGACATAGAAGATAAGATAAGATCAGTTCCACGATGGGAACATTTCCACTATTGCAGCAGCAAAGTGGACAGTAAAAAAGTGTCAATAAAAAGAATAAAGAGCAATAATTAATAAGTAAGTACAAATACAATAAATAAAAAAAACAATATAGTAAATAATAGGAACATTATGTACATGTGTACTTGAGAAATGAGAGGGGAGCCTGATCAGAGCTTAGGGCTGTAAATGTGAATTATTTTCATTATTTGTTTTTTCTGTTGAGGTGATGAATCATTTTGTCTTGAACATTGTGAAAAACAGCCATCACAGTTTCCCAGAACTAGAGATTTTGCCCAATCAACACAACCAAAAGTCCCCAAATAATAATCAACTAATCTAATCATCATCCATTCACTTTTACAAAAGCGTCCTCAGAGTCACATCAGTTGATTTAAAGGCATCTCTGTGAGAGAGGTGCAGCATCTAAAGCAGCACGCACTTCTCACTTTTAAACAATTTTCATGCTCTAAACATGTGCAACATCAGAAAGTCATAACCTAGTTGGTGCTGTTATTCACATGTGTAGTTCATGTTAAGATTGTGTACAGCACATGTCTGAATGTCTGAAAGGGCCTTTTGTTTCTGCTTCATCATTTCTATGTTGAGATGAGCTGCATTCATTCTGCTGATTTATTTGTTTTTCCTGCTTTGTTTTCAGGATGATGGCTGAAGGATAACATCCAAGGAGTCACGTTCCCTCAACCCAAAGTGACCCCGCTCTCCCCCCTCTTTTTTTTTCTTTCATCTGCACGTCTGCAACCCCTTGCTGAACTTCTGCGAGTCCTGTCTCCACTCACTGGCCCATCTGTATGGGATTTCATGGAGTTGATGCATTCCACAGTAAGATCATGTAAATTGATTTTAAATTGGCCAGTCCTCTTCCTCCTGACACCCTCCTGACCACAAGGCAGGATGATTCTATCATTTTTAATATCCAATGTGATTGGATATTAACTTCCTGTCCATCTAACATTTTGACCTGGATCCATAGAATTCTCACTCTATCTTTTTTTCCCTTTTCCTTTTCCACAACCCCATCCCTTTCTAGTGTCTTTGGGCCATGGTTCGAAAGAAAGGTTCTCTTATACTATGTGGTGCTTTCCTGTTTGTCGCCTGGAATGCTTTGCTGCTTCTTTATCTTTGGGGTCGACCTCCAATCGGCCGCCTTGGGGAAGGCGGTGGAGCTGAACCAGGAGGAAAGGAGGAGTGGGGCGTGGGCAGAGGAAAAGGGAGCAGGGTCAACCTGGCCGGGGAGGTGATTCGACTGGCAGAGGAAGTCGAAATTCAGCTCGAGACTCAGAAAAAGCTGCTGAAGCAGATTGAAAGTCACAGGGCGGTGTGGGCTCGCCAGAAAGATGTTGGAAAAAGAGAAACGGACAATACAAAAGAAGTCAAAGTAGAGGTCGTCCATCAGCCACCGAAGCCTCCACTTTCTCTAAAAGACAAAGGGGACGACAGGGACCAATCTGAAGACAAACATACAGAACAGAAGCTTGTCCCCACAGCTGCTCCCAACGTTAAATTAGAACAAAACCAGGCCAATGAAATCAAGGAGGAAGTTGTTGACAACAGTGAATTAGTGACTTCAGCTGCGAGTCCACAAGTCGTCATTCCTATTCTAGTCATCGCCTGTGACAGAGTGACGGTAAAACGGAGCCTTGACAAACTCATACAGTACCGCCCCTCTCCAGAACTCTACCCAATCATAGTCAGCCAGGACTGCGGCCACGCCGAGACAGCTCGTGTGATTGGCTCCTACGGCAACCAAGTGACTCACATAAGCCAACCAGACTTGTCGGACATCAGAGTCCGGCCAGAGCACAGGAAGTTCCAGGGCTACTACAAAATCGCTCGACACTACCGCTGGGCTCTCAACCAAGTGTTCAACACCTTCTCCCAATCCACTGTGGTCATAGTGGAGGATGACCTAGAGGTGAGTGCTCTCATCACATCCACACATGTGATGGCTGGCTGATTGTGACATTTTGGTATGACTGGGTAGTTAGACAGTAGAGGAAACACTGGATAAGAAAGGGACATGGTTCCTCAGATGGATTTGACTGTGTGTTGACAATGTATTTCATGGTGTTTTTCATTTCTAGGACTAGTACTAAATCAAGTTACAATCCAGGCACTCACTGATACCCTTTCACACCAAAGCAGTTCCGGTGCTGGTGCTGGTGCTGGTGCTGGTGCTGGTTTGGGTGTGAACCAGCTGACCAGTTTGCTTTCCCACTGCTCAAGGTTCTTGCGGGGCCACTTAATGACGTCACCACATACGGCAGTTACGTTCGCTGCTTTCCCATAAAGACTTGCGCCAACTCCGAAGCAACAACAACAATGGCAGACTAGCGTTATACAACGTGTTTGTGCTGCTTGACAGGATTGAGATGGTTGTTAGCACAGCTAACTCACAACACATGAATTTCACCATCAGTCAAATGTTCAAGGGATAATTCACTCCTTATCTATTCACCCCCGCGGTCTTGTTTGTTTTGGCTGGTCTCAATAACCCCGCCTCCTGCCCCCTAACGTAAGCGGTTCTTTCTTCTAGTCCAGCAAAGAACTGGTGCCACTCTGGAACCAGTTTTTCTGGCCCGGAGCCAGCTCTTTGTCTGTGTGAACAGGAAAACCAGTTCCAAATTGAGCACTATCCCCGAACCAGCACTGGAACTGGTTTGGTGTGAAGGGGGTATGAGAGAGGGGTGGGGGGGGTTGGTGTTTGCAGGGCTGTTGAACTAAATGGAAATGCTAAATGGTAAATGGACTGTACTTATATAACCCTTTTCTAGTCATTATGACCACTCAAAGCACTTTTACACTATATGTCACACACATTCATACACTGATGACAGGAGCTATCATGCAGGATGCCAACCTGCTCATTATATGAAAGCCATCCAGTCACACACATTCATGCACTGATGACAGGAGCTACCACACAGGATGCCAACCTGCTCATTAGATGGAAGCCACCCATTCACACACAGTCATACACCGTTGATGCAGCCATCAGGAGCAATTTGGGGTTAAGTATTTTGCCTAAAGACACATGGACATGGGTACGGGAATCATACCACCAGTCTTACAATTGGTGGAAGACTGCTCTACCTCCTGAGCCACAGCTGCCCTTAATGAGCCACAGCTGCCCTTAAACTCTAAAGCTAAAAAGTGTTATCTTGTTTTTTTCAAAATCTGTAAGAGAACAGAAATTAGGAAAAAGCTCCTGGGTGGGGCTTGAGGTTGACTTGGTGCTGATTGGGTGTACTCAAAGTGGGATGTGACGTCAACAAAAAGTGACAAAATAAGCACCATTTTTAAAAACCAAGCAGAAGAAGAGTAGTAGTAGAAGATGGAGATGGACAAGAAGATGTATGTTGACCTCTCCGTTGTTGGTTTCTTGTTTGAGTTGTTATGCTTTTGATGCATCGCCTCGGTGACATCACCGTCAAAACTGTCACACAATGATTACGCGACAATGGAAACTGTTGCAGAATGATTACATCACCTCCAGAGTCTGGTGGGTCCTATCAAGGTCCTACTCTGCTATGGAGACACAACGGCTGAGAGGACGTTCATGTAAAGTTCCCACCTCCTACATTTTACCCAGAACTTCCTTAATGGAAACAGGACTAACCATGTCCTCACCCCAGCTCTATACTGAACACAGACATCTGCCCATCTCACTGCCATAGGGATTTAAGTGTATTTCCCAAACTGTGTGAGCCTCTACACTGAGTAACACATTGTGGTTTGTTATGGCTGCACCATTCCAACAAATGGAAATGTCATAGATGTCTTGTGCTTTAATTGGTGAAACTCTGTGGGTTTAACAGTGCTTATACACACAGCATATGTTTGTAATTATGGTCCCACTGGTAGGTCTGGCAGATTTGAGAAGAGTAGATAGCCTTTCGATTGTAAAAGTGTAATTATATATTCCTTTCAAATGTGGGTTAATGATGATGAGCTGGGCCCACTAGTTCCATAGTTGTCCCAAGTATTCATCACTGAACTCATTCATATTTGTGATAACTCAACACTCTGCAGTATCCATCTCTACACTGGAGAGCCACTATACATATGTACATCATATTTTAAAATAATGCAGGATGTTTTGATCACAGCAGAAATGTTGACCAATATTTGAGAGAGAAAACAGAAGAGATTGTGAATTAACAGCTGTAATCCCAGTTAGCATGTTGAGACTGGCACATTGAAGTGATTATTGGATTATCTGTGTGAATCTGTGAAACTCCTTCCAGCTTTTAGAAGTGGATAAGAAAACATTTGGCTGGTTAAAAAGTGCCACAGCAGCAGGAAAAAAAGTTTCAGGATACAGCATGATGGAGAAAGTGTGCCATGTGAATCTGCACTTATGTTTCCAGTGAGAGGAGGAAGTCTGAATTTGCTGACACTATGTAATTGTTTTCCACTGGTTTCCTCTCTTGTCACTCACAACTCAGGGACTAGTTCCCCTAGTTTGGTTTAGTTCATTTAATCTATTATACCCTATAAGAGGTATAAAATAAACTAGGTGAACTAGTCCCTGATGTGTTTCAGATGTTTTTTAAAACTTGTAGTTGCCATTCTTCAATCAATCAATCTTTATTTATAAAGCAACAAATCACACCAAAAGTCATCTCAAGGCACTTTACACATAAAGCAGGGTTTAGACTGTACTCTTTGATTTAAAGAGACCCAACATTCCCTCATGAGCAGCACTTGGTGACAGCAGCAAGAAAAAATGGATTTTGACTAATATTGCAATATGATGTGATAAAAGAGGGAATGATCATTTTTACATAATTATTTGCATTTTTATTGAAAAGAAAAGTTGTTTTCTTAAGTAACATATACTTTAGCTCCTGTGATTTGATGATGATTTGATGGAAATTGCAGTAGACCATGTTTGGATGAAATGTCAATGAATTGTTCAGCTCTGCCTGCTCCCATCAGTGGACACATAAGGCTTACATTTTGCATTGTTCAAATGGACATATTTTATCTATTGTATGTTTGGGACGTTTTGCCTTTATTAAAAAGGAGCAGTAAGAGAGCTGACAGGAAATGAAGAGTCGGGTGGGGGTTGGGGTGGGGTGGTTCTTAAGTCCTCCAGACTTGTCATTACATGGTCACGCCATAAAACTTTCTTTTAAAAAGGTTAGTTTTATAGGAGATTCTTTACTGTAGCACCTGAAGAGTAACTTGACACTCCCTTAAAGTCTTGTTTTTGCTGACCTCCAATGGTCTGACTCACTAACCTCGCTGCACTGATGTACACGTGTACTCCAGGACATGGTGACATGACTCTCGGGTGTGGTTATAGGTACAACAAAGCAAACAAATGTAGTGAAACAGACTTGAAATTTAAAACCGGACAGTGTTCAGTTCAGTTCAGAGCTTTATTGTCCCTCGAGGGGAAATTTGGTTTGCAGTAACAGTACAAAAAACAACTAACACAACAACGAATAAATAAATAAACCGTGACATAACAAACATCAACTCAGCATACAGCACAACCCAACTTGATAGGAGCAATCACAATCAGAATAAGAGTAGAAATGTTGATAAGGGGTTGTACAAGTTAACTGCATTGATTGCTGGACAAAGGAAAATTTGTACCTATTTGTTGGTGCTCGAGGTAGCCTAAATCTCCGCCCAGATGGCAGAGGAATGAATTCCTTCAAAAGTGGGTGATCAGAGCTGGCCAAGATTGACCGTGCTGTGAAACACAGTTTTTCTGCCTTCTGTTGAAGTTCTGTCTAAAGGAAGTAACGCAGGTTAAACATGGTTTTTCTAAATAGAAATTCAGGCCTGTTTTACAGAATGCATGTAAGTTTTATTTACATGCATTCTGTCACCGTCGTTACTTCATTTACTTATATGAATAAAGGGTCAGAGAACGATTCACCAGGTAAAATTGATAAATTAGCAGCCAGGTTGCAGAGTACATCAGGCTGGTTGATTGGTTCACTCCACGTTCCTATCGTAGACTGTATAGAAGAAATGGACGTAACATCCGTGACGTCACCCATTTGTTTGTGGACTGCTGCTCGGAAGCCAATAGTTTCGAATCTGGGCAGCGCCATCTTGAAAATTTCAGGTGCATATTGGGAAAAATAAAAACACGGATTCTACTTATATGGGCATGAGGCGGAGCCATGGGCAGAGCCATGAGCAAAGCCATGAGCGGAGCCATGGGTGGAGCCATGAGCAGAGCGGAGGAAGTTGCTATGGTTGCGAGGGCTGGATCTCGAGGACATTGGGCAATCAACCGGGCAATCAACCTGTCAATCACAATGTAGCCATGCCCTAATGCATACCCTGCTTTATCGTCAAATATAAAATCAGGGAGGCCAAAATTTCACAAATGAACATCATACTGCATTGAAGAAGGCTTTAAACTAGTGATTGAGACCATAAACACATTTTGAAAAAGTTTACTGAGGTTAGAAATCAAGTGAGAAGTTGGTGAATTCTCCATTGACTTGTATGGAGACGGAAGTCCTTTTGGCACCAAAACGGTCGCCCCCTGGTGGCCTTTTGCTAGAATGCAGTTCTAAGTTACTTCCGTGTTGGTTTCATTTCAGAGGACCGGAACTCCCTGCCTGGTTCCTATGTGTAGCCCGGTGAAGCATAATTCCATCCTGTGTGGCAGTGTATGAATGTGTGTGTGAATGGGTGAATGTGACATGTAGTGTAAAAGTGCTTTGAGTGGTCATAACATTAGAAAAGCTCTATATAAGTACAGTCTATTTAGCATTTATCCTCACCCATATTGTTATCTAGCCAGTGAGTTTTAAGGTATCTGCCAGTATTGAACTGACTTTTGTGTGCTGAGCTTGCACTAATTCTTCCGCCCTGTTTGTACTCTGTTCTTCTTCTTTGTTTAGGTGGCACCAGACTTCTTTGAGTACTTTCGAGCCCTGTACCCAATCCTACGCTCTGACCCGACCTTGTGGTGTGTTTCGGCCTGGAACGATAACGGCAGAGATGCCTTGGTGGATCCATCCAAAGCCGAGCTGCTCTACAGGACAGACTTTTTCCCCGGTCTGGGCTGGATGCTGCTGAAGGAGATGTGGGACGAACTCGAACCCAAATGGCCCTCTGCATTCTGGGACGACTGGATGCGTCAACCAGAACAGCGCAAGGAACGTTCCTGCATCCGGCCTGAAATCTCCCGGACTATCACCTTTGGCCGAAAAGGCGTCAGTTTAGGTCAATTCTTTGACCAGTACCTTCGCTATATTAAGCTAAACACTGAATTTGTGCCTTTTACCAAACAGGATTTGTCTTATCTGCTAAAAGAGAAGTATGATGAAACGTTTATCAAAGAGGTTTACAGCGCCCCTCTGGTGAAGATTGAGGACCTGCAACAGGGGGGGAGTTTAAAAGGAGCCGGTCCATACCGGGTGCAGTATTCTAGCCGGGACAGTTTTAAAGTCTTTGCTCGAAATCTCGGGGTGATGGATGACTTGAAATCTGGAGTCCCTCGTACAGGTTACAGGGGCGTGGTCAGTTTCTTGTACCGGGGTCGAAGGGTGTTCTTGGCTCTACCAGAGGGTTCAATGAAGTATGACATCAGCTGGAGCTGAGAGACTGATCCAGACTCTACAATGTGAATGGTATTGAAGAGGGGAAGAGAGCCTGACACAGAGGAACACCCTCTCAGACCAAAGAGTATTATCTGACATAAAGGATCATGAAGGAATTACAGCAGCACAGACAGGGTTGCACATCAGTGGAGCTGGGAGATCAAGGAGTGTTGAACCAGGCCTGTTTGTCAGGAAGCTTCTAAAATCGGGTGCTTATTCAGGATCAGCAAGTTCAACAGCCACACGGACTTCACAAAGAGTTCAAACTTTTATGAAAGGAAAATTCCACCCCTAAACACTGTTTAAAAACAACTACTGGCAATGTGCCTTGCTTTCTGGGCCCATTTTGTTTGGTGTGTTTTTTACTCCTGTGAATAACTGGCCAAATGTAGAGTTCACATCATGTCCAGACATATTCAGCAGCTGTAAATGATGGTAACAGAAAATGATTACAATGATTTCAGTGTCAGTGATAATGCACTGGAGGCCAAGCAGCAGCACAGTGTCATGTCTTGAACTTGGGGGAAGAACATTGCTAAATGTAAGAAAAAAAAAAAAAAAAAGATGATCCAAGATTTTGACACACCGCAATATTTTTTTCAATGTTAGGCATAAAAAAAATCTCAAGTTGAAACTGAACCAACTCTTGAGATCATGTTACTGTTTAAGTCTATAAAACTAATCAGAAGCAGAGTTGCGTGCAAAGGAAAACTAAAAGCTTCTACAAAGTTTTAGGTGGTAAACAAAGGGCATATTCAGTGCTGAACAGTCATTACATGATGATAGAGGCCTGATGGTTACCATTAACGATGAAAGGCTTCTTCACCAATGATACACAGAGAAAGAATTACAGAAGAAGACAGAACACCACTGTCTCCACCTACAGCAGTCCCGATCCAGGACCATCAAACTCTGTATCACAGTCCTGCTTTGATATGTGCTGGAACTTAACAGTCCCTGAGCAGCTCATACACAGCAAGAATATTGAAAGTGTACACACAACAAATGATGAGACAGAGGCAAGTTAACCAGAAACATGATTTAGTCAAACCAAAAAAGGTTTCATTTATTGAAGTCAGTACAAGCCATGTAAAATCAAATATGTCTGACTGGAGTGCTCACAGCTATTTGAAAGAGCTTACCACTTCTAGTATTAATGTAACATATGATCTGACCACTAGTGGCAGCACTGAGCTCTGGTCTCTTATATTCTCTAATGAATTTCATGAGCTGCTCGATGACACAAATGGCAGTCCTGGATCAGGGCCATGCCTACTGTAGCATCATACGAACACTTGGATTCCCACAGACCTTGAAGTATATAAAGACCCCAAAAAGAAAGTAATACTATGACACAATAATCCTGAGTGTGTATATGTGTAAGTGTGTGAGAATCAAAGGTGGAGTTTTTCTTGAATTACCAGCACTGCTGTCCTTAGATCAGTTTCTGAACATGGCCTTGAAAGCAGTGTGTTGACGGCACAACACTAAAAACGCAGAGATGATTCTCACTGTACGATGGTCTCAGTCTGCTTCAAA
Source organism: Scomber japonicus (assembly GCF_027409825.1). Lineage (NCBI taxonomy): Eukaryota > Metazoa > Chordata > Actinopteri > Scombriformes > Scombridae > Scomber > Scomber japonicus. The sequence continues at coordinate 29,777,923 of NC_070592.1, forward strand.
CGCACTCGTTTGTCTTGTCCAACCATGTCTAAATGCCAAAGTGCTTGTAGCTGTTCCAAGTGTCTTTGAAGTCCAGCACGATGAATTGATAACAGTGCACACTTTGTCTCTCCTAAAAGGCATCGATATGATGGTTGAAGGAAAGTTTCCCCTCTGCTCTCTGAGGGTTCCATCACACCTTGCACTGCGGCTCAACATGGTTTCTAAATGTGAAGAAAAATGTGTCTATATGAAGGATAAATCTATAATGTGGAAGGCTATTTTGAAGTTATTACTGTTGTGAACTTGAAGTTCTAACAACTTTGCCCACCTGCATCGGAGAGTCAAACTGAGTCTGATTTTACTGATGATCACCCTGAAGGCCTGTTACAGGGAAGATATAATTACATGACATCCAAACCATGGTTTGGTCAGCTTAGGTTTGTTGAAAAACCAATGATTGTCTAATAGTTTTTATTTGTTTCTGCAACGAGAAGGCAGGCGAGTGGCTAGAGAAATGATTATCACTGTACTGTATTTAGCTTTGGGAGATTATCCACGAGATTGATTGATTGATTGATTGATTGATTCCCATGTCTGTATGGTGATGTGTAAAACCACTGCCTGATGTGTTTATAACTTTAATACATTATAAATAAAATCAACTATTTTGATATTTGTCCACATGCTGAAGGGCTCACTTTCATTGACAGCAGTTATTTAGAGTTGTTATACTAATGTGATAGAAATGTAGAATTGTTCTTTTCCTGTTTATCCATTCTGAATGAAGAGTCCAGCCACTGTGTGATTAACGGTGAGTTTTACTTTGGCACCAACACTTCTTCCACATACTTGAAGATTTGAAAAGTAGCAGAGTCAGCCTCCCTCTCATGTCCTGGTGTATCTTGATATGTGCTGCTCTTCCTCATCTGTGGTAGCAGCTCCTGATTTTCTGACATTCTTACACTAACCATGACACACAGATGTTATTTGGACCTCAGCAAGGAGTTTGAGTCATGGGCACCTGGGTGTTTCCACATGCAGGTGGAGCCTCGGGGCTTATTCTGGCTGCTTTGCTCTGGTCTGAATCAGTGGAGTAGTTAAAGGTACAGGTAAACTTGCCTCTCACTTCAGTTTCTTTTAACACAAAAAAAAATTCACGAGAACCACAATGCATCATTACAAGCCACATGAGAATGTTTACCTCATACTTGGTTTCTAGTCCAGGTTGGACCTCGATTCACTCTCTGGCTCTAACTGCTAACTGTTAGCAAGTGTTGATTTCTTTGATCCACATCCCAGCATGCAAAGCACACCAGAACTAAATGAGTGCTGTTGCCAGTTACAGAGCGTTTGTAGTGGGGACAGGCAGATGGAGGTCAGGTCATGTTTCCACCACAAATAAACTGCTAAACAAATAGTTTGTGACCAGACTGAGACCACTTACTCTAAAAGGTCTGTTTGAGGTGGTTTTGGTCTGCACTCAAACATGAGTGTTGTGTTCACATCCATCTAAATGGATCATACCTGCGAGAGACAAACTCAGCAAAGTCTGGTGCAACCAGTCTAAAAAGGACATGTTGAAAAAACTCCTAATGCCACATGTCCAAAGACTGGACCATCACTGATGGGCTAGTCAGGATCCAGGGGGAAAGCAGGCCAGTTCAAATATAAAAAATCTAATTCAAACAAATTAAAATGAAAACTGTGCCAATACAGTTTGGTTAGTGATTTGAAAGTGAAATAAAATTCAATGTGATTATTAGGCCAGTAACAGATGACCTCAGAACTTTTGGTTCTGTTACTGTGATGCAGGGAAACCTTAAGTATTGTTTGTCCATCTACAGTATGGTGTTAAATCTAAAATGTCTCCATAAATGGACTCTAGTCTACAGGTCACCCATTCACACACCATTGGTACAGCCATCAGGAGTAATCTGGGGTGAGGCGTCTTGCCCAAGGACACTTCAACACATGGACTAGAGGAGCCAGGAATCAAACCGCTGCTTTTCTGATTGGTGAAAGACTGCTCTACCTCCTGAGCCACAGCCACAGTACATGACCTATAAGCTGATTTAGCCTCATGACTATCTGCTCAACATGGCTCACTAGTTTACTTCACTTTATCTAAACTACTGTATTTCACAAATCTTTACTGATCAGATGATCATAAAGTGATTTGAATTAGAGATAAATGACAGCTGTAAGAGGCACTACTGAGTGTTAGCTGGTGGACATACTATGTTTTAGCTGGGAAAGGCTTACCCAGTCAGATCAGACGGAATAAAACACTGTGCTTGTGTGTCCTGTAAAGTGAGCTGTGATCAACAGTGATCTCTCTGCTTCCTCTCTGTTCATCCTGTTGGATTCCTGCTCTGCTTCCTGTTTCACAACTATGTTGAAGATAGCTGTTTCAACATCTTTCATCTATATGAAAAGCAACAGCAATACCAGTAAATACATATATGGTGGGAAATATTTCAGTATGTGTCATAAAGATGTTCTCAGGAGCTTATCAACATTTCTATATTATATAGCTGGTGATATTCTATAAACTAACCTGCTGTCACACATACTCATTATAGCATTACATGTGTATTCATCCACAGTTGAAAGTAGTCTCAAACAACGCACACGCATTTTCTCCTGTTCTAGTGATGTCAGCTTAGTAAATTCAAATTTTTTTCAATTAAATTATATTCATGAGCCTTTTTTCATTGTGTCCACTACAGTACACATGCTCTGTAAAGAACTTCATGTGGTCTCCTTTGAGAAAAATCAGAAAGCAAAAAAGGAGAAATGTGTATTTTAAATCCATTGCTGTCCTGATGGCTCCTAGTTTTACATTCACTCCATGAAATCCTATAAATCTTTGCATCAAACCATAAAGACCATGACATGCAAACTCCTCTAGCCATCTGAGACAAAAGGGAACATTCTGATATTCCCCACACCTTTCTTCTTCCCTTTAATAATACTTAACTATTCAAAATATACTTCCAAAACATGCTGACGGTATTTTTGACTAAACACGTGTTTTCAGTTATAGAGGGCTTCATAGGGCTTGGGTCTGAGACTCACAGGCAGGGTGAGAGGTGGATTAACACAATGTTTTTGGTGAGTTTGTGGGATTTGTTGAGTATAATAAAAATACAGAACACACAGGTAGATGAAGAATAAGAACCTTTACAAGGCAGAAACCAGATTTATTTCTCCACACAGCAGTGAACAGTGTTTAGTTATTGTCTCTACTGTCCTGTGGTATCAAGTCAACTTATCACATCTAGAAAAGCAGGTGTCCCTCATAAAGCTCAATATAAAAATGAAATATCCATTGACAAATACTGACATTAGAAACTCAAAACAAACTATTTAATAATTTAATAATCAAACAGTCTGTGATGTCTCCACAGAGGGAGCTGTACCACTGCTCAACTACTTTCACTCTTTCAACAAAGCAAATGTGACAGGATTAGGAAAAGATCTGCTGCCTAACATGCCCACTATATATAAAGACAGTCTGCATCTACCATCAGAGTGAAACTGTAAGTACAACATGACAACATCCAAGAGCATCTGGTTCATCTATCGTGCTGGTTCAACTGCAGGGACACACACACACACACACACACACACACACACACACACACACACAGAGGGGAGGTTAGTGGTCAGGTATATTTGAATGTATGCAAACCTGACTGAATGAATAGACACTCACTGTAAGAGGAAATGTCGATCTCTTCTGGCAGCTCGCCAATGTTCACCTCGAAGCGGTCCTGAACATCGTTGAGCGTGCGAGCGTCACCTTCATCAGACACAAAGGTGATAGCCAGGCCCTTTGTGCCAAACCTGCCTGCTCGGGCCACCTGCCAACAACACACTGCTTACTTCTACCTGCTCACCAGTGTGGGTGAAGACACGTGACATGTTCCATTTCAACCCTGTGAAGAGGCTCAGACATCAGCTGTTTGTTGTTGTGTCTTCATGTGATTTGTTGACAATGATTAACACAGAGAATATCATTTATCAGTCTTATACTTGTTACTTTCAATGTGCAAAAGATTATATTCAAGTCCACAGCTGATACCAATTTCATCTGGAAAAACAGGAGGATTCTAGAGCCAAGTTTTTATGGATAATCTCTCCAGAGAGCAATATATCTGCTTTATCTGGTATGACTAAATATGGCTTACAGAGTGAGTGTGAACACAGCCTCACCCTGTGTAGGTAAGTGTCAGAGTCTTCTGGCATGTCATAATTAAAGGCAATGTTGACTCTTTCGATGTCCATCCCCCGTCCAAACAGGTTAGTAGCCACCAGGATTCTCCTCTGGAAGTCTTTGAACTGCTGGTAGCGAGACAAACTGAAGACACAGAGAAGAGGAGAGATGAGTGAAGTATGGGGAATGTCCATGTGAGTGGACAATAAAAATGTCTTTAAAAAACTGAGCACACCCCTGAGTAATATCACTACAATGATCTTATTTCTAATTAAAAACAAACAGATAAAATATACTAGATTGAAAATACAGGCCTGAAAGTACTAGGGATGGGTCACGATTTTCGAATATTCGTTACATTGCAAAAAATCGAATAGTTAATGCGACTAAAGCATAAATAAATATATGAATTATCGTCTTTTTAGTTCCTCCTTTTTTGGCGTGCAGTTCGGCTCCTATCCGCACGAGGGCAGTATAGGATTAGCTATAGCGGTGTGGATGGGCTAACGTCATAGGGCTAACGTTAGCTAAATGCTCTTCTACAAACGGAGAAACATGCAGAGACTAGTACAGCCGTCAAAAAGTTCTGTGTGGAACAATTTCAAAAAAATCAACGAAAATGAGGTGCAGTGAGCTAAGGGTAAGGATGTGGCACAAGACCATCATACTCTGTTTTGGGTATAAAAATAAAACGAACGAGTTGTGAAATTATGAATGGATCTCTCTGTGTGTGTGCGCGGGCGCGCGTCACGTCACCCCCCCTCCCCCGAATATTCGAAAATCGGTCGAATAGTTCCAGCGATTTTCGAATAGTGTTTTTGCTTGAAATGCCCATCCCTAGTAAGTACAAACTTCTAATTCAGACTACCTGCCTGAAAAAGGTTCTAAGAGCCTTTGAACACCATAACTGTCTCAGCTTTGGGCTGGCCTGTGTTTAATACAACATGGCACATAACAGATTTAACCACTTTTTAAAGTTTTAATTGTAAGAATACATACACCGGACTGTTCATTAAAGATGAAGCAGAGTGGTAATTCTAACAGGATCTCACAGAAACTCTCATGATCAAACAGGATTTCAGACTGTCAGGCAGACTGTCATCGTCAGCGTTTGTACTTGTGTGTGTTTTGTTTTGCACCTACATTAAAAATAAAACAATATGATGAAGTCATGGCTGAGAAGATGGAATCTGCACAGCTTGAACATTTTGCAGTGCAGGATGGAGGTGAGTTGGTGACATCTGGTAGGCGATGGTTCCCTCGTCAGCTCTCTCTCATTGTGCTATGGAAGGTTTCTCTGTTCCATCACTGTTCCTTTCACACTACTAATATATCAAACATGTCTGATATTTAGGATCGGGAATCAGGAAGACTCCAATCCAGTTGGTAACATCAGGATTTTGTGTTAACTCCTCACACTGCAGGATCATTTGTCTCATCATTAATCTGTTCAGACCAGTCTTGAATCAGGACCACCAACACAATTGACAGGAAGGGTGAATCAGACCTAAAACCTGCCTAATTATCCTCTGGTGCAGGGGTGTCAAACATGCGGCCCGTGGGCCAGAACCAGCCCTGCCAAGAGGTCCTTCTTCCTCTTTTCCTTCCTTCCGTCTGTCCTTCCTATGTTTCTTCCTCCCTTCCTCCCTGTCTTCTTTTCCTTCCTTCCTTCCTTCCTTCCTTCCAGTCTTCTCTTCTCTTCCTTCCATCTGTCTTCTCTTCCCTTCCTTCCTTCCTGTATTCTCTTCCTTCTCATCCCTCTTTTCCTTCCTTCCGTCCTTCCATCTTTTTAGTGATCCGGCCCACATGAGATCAAATTGGTCTGTATGTGGCCTTTGAATGAAAATGAGTTTGACACCTCTGCTGTAGTGAGACTTCATCAAGATAGGAGAGGTACAAGATGATCAGCAGGCTACTGAAGAAGCCAGACCCAGTTGCACCAGACCCGTACTACCAGTAACAAAAGGCACAGTAGTCGCCCTCGAAAAAGGACAATACACACAATTCACTATTTACACAACTTAGCATTGAACAACAGACGAAAACACACTTGTGTCTTAACAGAGAGTGTGAAGCACATTGCATGAAGTTAACATCCATCTCCAAACCTCTCCAAAAAGTAAACAGTTGCTCATGAAAGGCACAAAAAGAAGAAGAACATGGAAACAACATGAATATTAGTAACACATTCTTTGTTTAGCTGAAACCAAAATAAATTTAGGATTCCAAAATGTTGTAACGGAGCTCAGGATTCCTTAATGAGAGCTGCTTTACTACAAACAATTCTACCTTAAGGTCCGGGTCCTGATGGACGGGGGCCATGTGTGCCACTGCTGTCATCTCTCCTATTATTTTCAATGTTGTTTGTCACTGGGCCTTTCACTCCTTCTCTCACCATCCTCTTTCTTTCTCCCTCTTCTCCTTCTCTCACCATCCTCTTTCTTTCTCCCTCTTCTCCTTCTCTCACCATCCTCTTTCTTTCTCCCTCTTCTCCTTCTCTCCCTATCCTCTTTCTTTCTCCTTCTTCTCCTTCTCTCCCTCTCTGTTAATTAAAGACATGTCATTTGAGGTTTTTGTGCAGCATTGTGGAGGAAAGTCTGAAACACTAGAAACATTAAGCTCCGTATTTCTCCCCTAAAAACAAATCAAACTGTATTAAATGGAAAGTATTTGTAATGACGTAATATGTTAGTGATTCTGACCAGGGCTGTTCTCACTTTGTTATATTCTGTGTATTGAGATGGGTGGACTGCAACAAGAGGAATTCAGTTCCCTCACCTTCACACAACTGTAATTAATAAACAGATTCCATCATCAGTTACTACCATAGTTTGTGTAGTGATTAGAAGTGACGTCAGAAAGACATTTGCTACTGACTGGTTATAGCAGAGGTGTCAAACTCATTTTCATTCAAAGGCCACATACAGACCAATTTGATCTCATGTGGGCCGGATCACTAAAAAGATGGAGGGAAGGAAGGAAGGAAGGAAGGAAGGAAAAGAAGAGAGGAAGGGAAGATGAAAGGGAGGAAGGACAGATTGGAGGAAGGAAGGAAGGAAGGAAAAGAAGAAAGGAAGGGAGGAAGGACAGATTAAAGGAAGGAAAGAAGGAAGCAAGGAAGGGAAAGAAGAGAGGAAGGGAAGCTGGAAGGGAAGAAGGACAGATGGAAGGTGGGACGGATGAAACGGAGGAAGAAAAGATGGAAGGAAGAAAGAAAGGGAGCAAGGACAGATGGAAGGAAGGAAAGATGGAAGGAGGGTTAGAGTAAAACAACAGAAGCTATTAACACAAAGTCAGGCTGAAGTAAACTAAATGGTAACTCAGTGTGATTATGAGTAGAGCCAGACCCATATGAGTCAGCCAATATGATCAGCTGATATTGGCCTGTCACAGATATATCGTATAGGAGTATGTTGTTCAATATGCACCCATATAGTTTTTACGCTATATACGTTAATTTGATCCTATTTCTTAATTCAAGTATATATATATATATATATATACATTCATGTGTTTTTGTTGTTTTATTATTTATAGGAATTTATAATGATGAAATTCCCAGTGTAGTTAACAGTTTCAGTGCCCTGTGTTTATAGTTGAACTATAAATAAATATATATATATATATATATCATGCCTGCATTACATATCTGTATGACAAGGGTTTGACCACATCAGATATTCTGTATGTATAAGATTATCTGCCGATATATTGATATCAGATTTGTTTAATTCACTAATATCGGTATCGGGTATGGGTTAAGCCCTTATTATCAGTGTTATAGTGATGGTTCAGATACCGTTCCTCCTGAGGCATCCCTCTGTGGATAGCGATGGCAGGGAAGTTCTGCTCCACCAGCAGCTGAGCCAGAGCTACACACCGCTGCACCGACTTCACAAAGATCACCACCTGTACATCACAGTAACACACACATCCAGCTGCTGTCAGCACTTCTATTCTCCACCTGCACATCCACATTAAAATAATGAAGGCCTCAGTGCATGTAAGATGGTTTAGCTGTGTCTGAAACATCCTCTCTGATGTGGAGAGGGGCAGGGCTGTATCTGTAACAGCAATGCCCATTTCATACAGTGATTGGACAGGTGTGTGATGATGAGAAAGTACTGTTACGCTTTCTTCCAATCACTACTGGTAAAACGTTGACATTTAAGCTGAAACTAACAATTATTTTCAGTTAATCGGGTGATTGTGATATTGATTCATTCATATTTCATGCAGTCTACCAAATGTTAAATAAATGTCATTTACAATGTGAAAAGCTTGTTTTTGTCTGACCAACTGTCTAAAACCTGCAATACATATTCTATTTACTTTCATGTGCATTAAGAGAAGCTGCTAATCCTCACATCTGAGTAGCTGGAACCAGAAACATTTGCTACTATGAAACAGACTATCTGCACATTTACAGTACAAATGTAATGACTTTTAAGACCTTTTTATTTCCCTCTTCAAGGAATTTAAATAAAATAAAACCACTGCAGCCACAAAAGAATACATAAACAGTTAGGAGTTTTCATTGAAACTATTTCTAAAAGGCAAGAAATAGGCAACGCAATAACAAACTTATTTCTGATACTGATAAGCACAACAGTGATCTGAGTGTCAGGTGTCAGTCAATCAATCAATCAATCAATCTTTATTTGTATAGCGCCAAATCACAACAAAGTCATCTCAAGACACTTTACACATAGAGCAGGTTCTAAACCAAACTCTTCAGGGGGTTGAGAGGAGAGAAAGGAAGGATAGAGGAGAGGATGGTGATGATGATGTCATCAATTGACCACTTCAAGACTTCAAAGACATGCAAAGGAGTAGAAAGCTGTAGCAGGAGCTGTGGCTGCATGCTCGTCATGTTGGAAACATCAAGTAAAAGTGGTAGTATCATGAACAGAGAGGAGAGAGAGAGAGAGAGAGAGAGAGAGAGAGAGAGAGAGAGAGAGAGAGAGAGAGAGAGAGAGAGAGAGAGAGAGAGAGAGAGTCAGTACCTGGTTGAACTCCAGAGCGTCCAGAAGATCAAAGAGCTTTCTGTTTTTCTCATTGTCCTTCAGCTTGACGTAGTACTGCTGCAGACCATGAAGGGTCAGCTTGGTTTCATCATCGACAAAGATTTCCATCGGCTGGAGCAGGCAGGAGTTGTACAGGGTTGGGGGGGGGGGGGGGTTGTTGGAGTAAGGGAATGTGGAAGTGGAGTTTATTAAAGCAGCTCAGACAGAATGTGGCAGTGTGAGGAGAGAGTTTCACAGGACAGACTGGCAGAATTATACAACAGTTTGAAGGGTTGAGATAAAGAGAGGAGGCGAGGCAACGTATCAATAAGGAAAGCATAGACTAGGTAGAGAGAGGAGACAGAGAGAGGAGGTAGAGAGAGGAGGTAGACAGAGGAGACAGAGAGAGGAGACAGAGAGAGGAGACAGAGAGAGGAGACAGAGAGAGGAGGTAGACAGAGTAGACAGAGAGAGGAGGTAGAGAGAGGAGACAGAGAGAGGAGACAGAGAGAGGAGGTAGAGAGAGGAGACAGAGAGAGGAGGTAGAGAGAGGAGACAGAGAGAGGAGACAGAGAGAGGAGACAGAGAGGAGGTAGAGAGAGGAGACAGAGAGGAGGTAGAGAGAGGAGACAGAGAGAGGAGACAGAGAGAGGAGGTAGAGAGAGGAGACAGAGAGGAGGTAGAGAGAGGAGACAGAGAGAGGAGACAGAGAGAGGAGGTAGACAGAGTAGACAGAGAGAGGAGGTAGAGAGAGGAGACAGAGAGAGGAGACAGAGAGAGGAGGTAGAGAGAGGAGACAGAGAGGAGGTAGAGAGAGGAGACAGAGAGAGGAGACAGAGAGAGGAGGTAGAGAGAGGAGACAGAGAGAGGAGACAGAGAGAGGAGGTAGAGAGAGGAGACAGAGAGAGGAGACAGAGAGGAGGTAGAGAGAGGAGACAGAGAGAGGAGACAGAGAGAGGAGGTAGAGAGAGGAGACGGATAGAGGAGAGAGAGGAGGTAGAGAGAGGAGACAGATAGAGGAGAGAGAGGAGGTAGAGAGAGGAGACAGAGAGAGGGAATGTTGTGGGCTAGTTAACACACACAGAGACACACACAGACACACACACACACACACACACACACACACACACACACACACACACACACACACACACACACACACACACACACACAGAGAGACACACACAGGCACACACAGGCACACACAGGCACACACACCTAACAGTCAACATCCAAATGACTGTTTAGAAGATGAATATGACAGCAGATCCACTCTGGTTCTGTTCCTCACTAAACTATACATCCTGATCTGTGGCTGCTCACACTAACAGTCCATCTATCCAGGTTTACAGCACACACACATGCACACTCATCCATCTATCCAGGTTCACAGCACACACACATACACACTCATCCATCTATCCAGGTTCACAGCACACACACATGCACACTCATCCATCTATCCAGGTTCACAGCACACACACATGCACACTCATCCATCTATCCAGGTTCACAGCACACACACATGCACACTTTCATGTCTCAAGTAAGAACAGAGCAACTCATCCCATCAATACTACAAACTAACTGAACTGAACTGCTTCTTCTATTCCACACACACTGACTCCACTCTGCCACTCTGAGTGGAGTCAACCACTTCCTGCCATCTATGCGTTCTTAAACCTACAAGTGTTTAAGGGACTATTTTCAGAGACGAGAAGGTTTTAGTGTGTAATCCTACATTCTGTGTGTTTTCATATTCACTTAAAAACAGCATGTATTTATTGTTTCTGCCAGTGACAACAGAACAAGCACAAAAACTATTTGACCATAGAAATGTTATTCCTGACATGTTAGAACAGCTGGAGTCATGTCTCTGTCCACCTGTTCAATGTCAGTCCAATGTTTTTGTTCTCTAGCAACTCCTGGGGGAAATAACGGACTCTTTAGCTGCTAAATGCTCCACTATGTTCACCAGCTAGTCTACAGCAGGGGTGTCAAACATACGGCCGGTGGGCCTGAACCAGCTTGCCGAGGGCTCCAATCTGGCCAACTGGATAACTTTTGCGAAGTATGAAAATTGCAGAAAAATAATTCAAAATGTTCTGCTGCTTCAGACATTTTTACATCCTGACCACAATATAGTTCAACACAATTTAACAGCTGTAAAAAAATCCTAAAATGTAAGAAAATTAAAATATTTTAAAATGTTATACTTTTGTGTATAGGTGCTACACATTTTTGTCTTTTTGTTAAATTAATAGTTCATAGTTTTAATAAACTGTTGTTATAAATAGTTATGAGGATTTCTTTTGATGATCTTGTAATTTTCAGTTTGAATAAAAATATATTTAAATCAATATTTTCATGTCTAATGTAAAACAGAACATGGTATTGTGTGATAGCAGTAGTGTTAAACCACACTCTGCTCTCCCAATGTTATCAAGCAGCTTCTATGCAAAATAGTCTGAAAAAACAGACAGAATATTATTTAAACTGTTCATGTTTCACAGTAAACTGGTTTATTATAGTAAAGATATAATACATATATATAATATATATATTATTTATAAGTTATAATGGTATGGTTTTACTGGTTCAGCACACTTGAGATCAAATTGGGCTTCATGTGACCCTTGAACTAAAATGAATTTGACATCCCTGCCCTGCCGCTAACTGTGTGTGTGTGTGTGTATGTGTGTGTTTGGTGCTGAGCAGGTAGTGTACAGTGACTTTATCAGAGCTCTGTCACTGACACCACACTGATGACTCAACTAAAATAGTAACATTTCAGGACAGAAGCTTAAATATGGTACAAGGCTCTGTGGAGCAGAGAGGACTTTCATCACTACGATCAACACCTAAAGCAATCTGATCTATTGTTAATAATAAATAAATGTTTCATCTGTGCTGCTTTAGTGGCTGTTCCTATTCCATCAGTTATTCCATTATCTGCCTGCTCCAGTGTTCCAGGTGGACTGTGAGATGAGTTATGTGGCAAACCTTCCACTTTGGCAACAACTAGCAGACTCTATGAGTAAACAGTGTTTCTTTATGATGTTTCTTACACTCTTACACTATCATTTATGTGCTCACTTCTACTGGCTCCTATCTGAGCAAGCAGTCATAACCACGCTGTAGACATCTACCAAAATACTGATGTTACAACTGTTCCCTTTCCTACATATTAACACTGTCACATACCTCTTATGTGTTGTCTGATGGATTACAGCTGAAGACTAAAGCAAACTAAAAGCATCTTTCTTGAATGAGATAAGTGTGTGTGAGGCGTTGTAGGGTTTTTGTATCCTGTGCTTTGGTATTGTCAGAGTAACTCTACTGCAACAGCTTCCCCTACAGTCATTGTTGCTCAGTCCTCATCATTTTTAAAATATCTGTGGAGGAAGGAATCTATCAGAATCTGAGTGTGTGGTAAATCCTGTCAGTTCAGAGATGAAGATGCTTTTCTTTGACTGTATTATTTCATTAATGCTACTGCCTGGTCCTGTTCATTCTGTCTTTCACATCTATAAAGTATACTATATTTTAAGTGAGTCGTGTTTGTTGTATATGATATTTTTCAGCAGTGGGGACTGACAGTGCTGAACATACAGAGCAGCAGGTCTTATAATCAGCTTTGCATCATGATGAATTGAGTCTCCTGAGTCTATATTTATCAAAGTGCTACTACTCTAATTTTACTTGAATAAAACGTAGCTTCCTGAAATTGAGCTCAGACCCTGTGACAGATGTTGTGGAATGAAAACAAAGCATTAGTCATGATGAGCAATGTGTGTGATACAGAACAGGACGTTGTTAGCTGCCTAGTTGCTGCCTTCTCTTTCTTGTGCTCGTCATGGTAACACTGGTTTTATCTACATCATCTTTCCATGTATGTTCTTTTCTGTTTTTATCCAAATGGTACTACATTCATTTTATCATTTGTTTTCTCTGTTTCTTATTGTTTTATTGTGAGTTTCTTTTGGGGAAATGTAGACAAAGACTGTTTCAAGAGAATAGGATTGTAGTGTGAATCCTTGAGTCTGAGCATACATGGGATTAATCATGTGATGACTTGAGAGATGTCCGTAGGGGTTTTTTTTTTGGAAATGATAATAGGGGAAAATAAAGACTGCAATTGGTATATTTCCAATAAATGAATAGACTGCTGTCATCTTTTGATGACACTGAAGTTTTCTTATTACCACTAAATGACAGAGTTCGGGTCTTGGGAATGATTAGAGACAATCTGTAAATGAAAGGTCTGAGTAATTATCTCATCATAGAAAGTTTAAGAGTGTTTCTCAGAGCTTTGATAAATACAGGCTTTGTGTTTGGAGATGGGCTCATGGTTGCATCTTGCATTGTGGCTACCAAAGAGGTAAAACTGCAGCCCATTAAAAATCCAAAGCTTCAAACTAAAGGAGTGTAGTGATTCCAAATCAGACTAAAGTGCCAATTTGTAAAGCAAATGGTCAATAATAGGATTTGAGCTTAAAACTACAGTATGCAACTTGTAGCAAAGACAGGAGATTTATATTGATGTAACACTACCAGACTGTGTATGCCTGTGATTCTCTGCTGGCTTTTGAATAACAGTGAGTGTATGGACTCTTTGACACTGGCATGTAGCTCTGTGACCTCTGTGATGCTGATGAACCTGTTTTTTAAGCAGCTTGACTGTCACTACTTCTCTGTCTGTGGTGGCTTCACACTTAATGCTGTCTAACTCTAGAAACAAGTTGCATATTGTAGTTTTAAGTGTAGTGAGCAGCATGTTTACAGGCTGTGTCAGAGGCAGCAGTAAAGAGCTCTGACATGACAGCGCAGGGGTTAGATGCCCCCCACCGCCCCCCACCGCACTGAAGGGGCTGCTCGGAGTTAAACTTCTTTCTTGCTTGTAACTTGGATTCATGGAGGTCGTAGGACAACACGGACTCTGAGGCCCGCCGCTCCAGCAGGCGTGGCACAACAGGGGGAGGAGTAGTGGAGGTGTGGAGGGAGCAAGAGGAGGCATGGTGGATGCGAGTGGAGAGACGTATTTACATCTTGCATGAACTTTCTGCAGACTGGACGGATCTCTTTGCTCAGGGTGGCGCTGAACATCATCACCTGCTTCTCATGAGGAGTCATACGGAAGATCTCCTGCACGTCTCTGCGCATGTCTGAAGAACAGAAGAGTGACTTACATCAGTATCAGTAGAAATCATGTCACTTAGACAGTAGATGTTGAGGCTGATATTTCAGACTGTATGTGCTTTGTTTTTGCTTTCTGTCAATTAGTAAGAGATGCAAAGAAGTTAAAGTCACTGAATCCATCCATGTCAATGATTAGAAACAAGACTGATTTTGATGCATTATTATGCTTTTTTTTTGTACAATGTCAGATTAAAAAAAACTCCCTCTGGGTTCCTTCCTTTTTGATCCCCCTTCCAAAATATGACTCTTTCATGCATCCCTGTGTTCTGGGCTGTCATTGTGGAGCCCCAGCTTCAAAATTAGGTAGGTAGCAAGTAGCTAGGGGGAACAATAAAGTTTCCTACCTCACCATTCCTTCTTTTTATTGTGTACTTTACTATGTAACTGACAGCACTTGGAAATCAGCACTATAGCACTTTAACCCCTTAAAGGATAATTACCGTTTTTTACAACCTGGACCTTCTTTCTAGCATAAAATACGACCATTTAGTCACCCAGACAACTTTGGTGTCATTTGGAGTCGTTCGGACGAAATTAGTTCCAGTGGAGCGCTGTGTATATCTGTATAATGAGAGTACACGGGGCACTGAAGCGCAGCCTCTATATAACACATTATCTGCCGCGAAACTAGTTCATTTCACCAATATTTAGTTATGATACGTTAGTGCTATTATCCTATTGTAATTGCCTCGTATATATTATGTTTAATGTAGTTAATTTTTTTTATTTTAGGAATTGTGCCAGTAACACCTGGCAGGGGGGACTACCAATGGAAATCAGCCCTTGGCTGCAACTGGGTGCATTTATGTTTTTAGCTCTCTGAAAATGTATAATGATGTACATTGTCCCTGTGGAGAAATAAATAAATAAACTAAATAAACTACCTACGAGCAGGACTAGGGAACACTGCTTTGTATGTCCCGTAGTCGAAATACAGTTAAATGATGTTTATATCTGGTGAAAAAAGGCTCTAAAATGACCAGAGCACAGGAATGGATGAAACAGTCATATTTTGGCTGGACAGAAAAATGCAGTGTTAATGGAGACATTTTTGAGTCTTGGAGGAACAATTTTGTCTATACAGTGTATTATAAACCCTTTTACAAGTGATTAACTGAAATGAAAAAAAAAGAATTAAAAAGAATATCCTTGGAGATTGTAATGCCATATGCATGAACACATCCCAAATTTTCAAGAAAATGAAAAATGAAAAGCCAAAAATGTCCTTAATGAGGTACAAAGGGTTAAGAAGAATAAACTGTACATAATTACACACCGTCAACTAAATAGTAAAAAGTAAATCAGACTGCAATTGTAAAATTCAGAGGAAGTAGGATTTTGGATAGTCATACACCACCAAATATAATGGTGCATCATCAGCAACTAAATAGTTGTGGAGTGGATTTTTCCTTTAAATATGAGGCTGTGTATTCACAGAGGAGTATTTACTGACCGAGCTGCTCCAGCATTTTGTCACACTCATCCAGGATGAAATGTTTAATGTGACGCAGGTTGAGAGTCTTGTTGCGTGTCAGTGCCAGGATCCGGCCTGGTGTTCCAACCACAATGTGAGGAGAGTCCTTCTTCAGCACCTCTTCATCTTTCTTTATGGACAGCCCTCCAAAAAACACTGCCACCTGCAGGCAAAGACACACACACACACACACACACACACACACACACACACACACACACACACACACACACACACACACACACACACACAGAGTTTATCATGACGCAGGGACGGACGCTCATCATTTGGACTGATGAGAACAATCAGCTCACAGTGTTTACCTTGACAGTGGGCATGTACTTTGAGAATCTCTCATACTCCTTGCTGATCTGAAAGGCCAACTCTCTGGTATGACACATGACCAACACCGACACCTGCAGAAAAACAATGACACTCAAAATGACAAAATCCCCTCATGGCTTCTGTGACTGTAATCTAATATGATATGTGTCACCACTGATGGATTTGAATTTAAATAGCCTGACCAAAACATTTCCTGTCTGTATTTGCTGATACATCACACTGAGCAGGTTTTACAGTCTGCCACACAAAGCTTCAATCATTCATTCCACCATTTATTTTCACTCATTTTAAATCAAAATCTCCAATACTGTGGTCTGTATATGACATATATAAAATGATATTATAATTAAGCATTACATTATAACCGTCCTCCGCTTACTTGCACAACTATGTCGTAAACGTTTCCATGGTAACTAGCTTATTTAAACTGATCTTTCTGTATTTGTCCGTATTTTCTGGTCTTTCTGATTTATATAAAATCCTGATTGGAGTGTAGTTAAGTAGTTAACGTCTTTTTCTCCACTGACTACATGTTAGAATTGAAGATTGAATTCTTCATTCTTGAGTCACATTCAGTGTGATACTGTACGTAAAAGAGTGCTCCACTGATTTAACACTGCACTCACAATGGGACAGTTAAAAAGTGTCAAACTAGCATCAGAAGAACAGTCTCTTTATTTTATACAATCTTCTTCCTTGTCTAATCTTGTTGCCTACATTACCAACAAAGCAACGTGACCCATCACAGTTCAGTCAGACATTCAGGTGTGTTATGCTTGCTTCAAAGTACTTTGGGGGGCTCTTCCATACCATCAGCCATCATACTGTACAACACCATAACTCCCACTACCTCCCACTCCCACTAATGGATATTCAATATGTATTGTTTATTGTATATAGTGTTTGGAGATTGTTTTTATCACTTTTCAAGAATACTGTTGTGTCAATTTGGAATTTCCTCCAGGGGGATCAATAAAGTTACCCTACCTAGTGAGCAGCTAGCCTCCAGCACTTCTGTCTAACTCCACACCACCACATGTTTGTCATTTTCAAACTTGTAGTGTGACACAGACTCAGGACATCACCTGAGGCAATGTATTATATTTCACACAAAAGGCTTTATACAACTTTCTGTCTTTTCTCTTAACACATGCAGTAGTTCTACCCAACACCTGTAAACACACACTGATATGAAAAATAGGTGGAGTTCCCCCTTAAACCTGAACCCAACCAGTTTCCTGATAACAGGTCATGTGTAATGGTATATATGGTTCAATATGATGCTGTGCTGCAGTATGGATGGAACTTAGTGGGTATCAGTCATATCTGTGGAAGAAGCAGGGAGGGTTACCTGTCCTGTGACTGGCTCCAGCTGCTGCAGAGTAGCCAGAACAAACACTGCAGTCTTTCCCATGCCAGACTTTGCCTGACAGAGCACATCCATACCCAGGATAGCCTGAGGGATGCATTCATGCTGAACTGCAAGAGAAATACATCCAATAAGTTTCTCCATTAAAGTTAATCTTTTTCTTTATCAGGAAAATCTAAATTTCAAGCAAGATAACTAAGTTTGTTTTAACTTTTTACATTTATCCCAGACATTCCTAACAGCTGACTCACCCTCAGATGGATGCTCAAACCCACAGTCCACTATGGCTCTGAGCAGCTCTGGTTTCAGCAGGAAGTCTCTGAATCCAGAAGAGTGAATGGACACATAGGAGCCCTTCACTCCCTCCTTCCTCATGGACATGTCACCTGTACCCCCGACATCCCCGACCCCCGCAGCCTCCACCTCGTCATCCTCATAGTCCAACAGCTCGTTGTCTACGTCATTCTCAGTCATCTCTACACAGCTGCAAAACAACAAAAATGCTTTTTAAAAGGAGATATTTATGATGTTTGATGTCTTAAACATTAGATTTTAGAGGGCTTCAACTTCTCTCACATTTGTAGTTTTTCAAGAGCAGAGGTAACTTTCTCAGTGTTAGTTATTTGCAATAATAAAATCCTGTGTGTGTGTTTTGTTTAAAAATAAATAAATAAATGAATAATTATAAAATCAGCAAAACAGCACAGGACAAAATGAAAAGGATATCCCACTTCTTAATAACTGCTTCAGAAAGATACACATGAAAATTAGCATTTGCTCATTCTATCACACTTATATCACACTGATGTTCATTCATTTGTGCTGTCCCTAATTTAAGTAAGCAGCAAGGGGAAAAAATGGCAAAAGTTCACTGTCATAAGCTGTGTTTCCTCACCTAAAGGCATATTGTTTTGGTAATGCAATAGCACTTCAGTTTTTTGCAACATGGCAATAAAAAAAAATAAAAGTTTTCTTTTTTAATTTATTTATCGAGAGATCTTCAACCAGTTAGAAAAACGAGCTTCACAAAATTATTATTATTATCTTTTAGAAGACATTTATTTGTGCCTTTTCTTTGTAAAAGAAAATAGTAGTTTGAACTCTTCGGGTCTTGGAAATGTGTTCAAACTAAGCAACAAAAAACAAACACTCTTAGCTTAAGGTGTTCACAGCTCTATTTGTGTAGATTTGTATGATCTCAAAGGTTTTTCATGTAGCATAGCAACTGGTGTCTGGGTCTTTATTGGTTATATCTATATGAGAATATGGGACTGATGTGAAAATACATTTACATAGCAGAAATAACTGTCCCATTCAGACAGCATGTGAAACTGAACAGAGGTGTTTATGAGATGATGGTTTCTCTGGTTCATTTATTTGAATAGTAAATCCTGCGGCTGCGACATCCATCACTTGGATCACATGTGTTCACAACAATAAAAGTAATGTGCACTGGCCTCCTATATCACAGCGCTGTCACAGTCCTAAACATGGATTAAAGTATGTAGAATTCTGTCTTATGTTCACGTGATCGTATTATGTATGTAGGCGCTCCTCACACGGCCATTGGTTTAGTGACTAACGTTTCATATCAAACACACTTATAGTGTATGATACTAAATATTCTGGCATCTTTCCCTTCATTAAATGACAGGTAACCATGTTGACTCCACTCTAACAGTAACTCTAACGTTCCCTGTCTGACGGTGACTCAGTGTGAAAGTAGATGGTTTTACGTAAATAAATGTACGTTAATGTTCTGTGTATAGAAAACATTTCAACAGCTAGCTGCATTTAGCTCCGCGGCTAACAAGCCACTTAACAGTTCACGCCCTAGAGCAGTAAACAGTTTACATTTAAACGTGATACTTGTAGCTGATATACTGTTGCATGTACTGCTGCTGCTGCTGCTGCGCAATGACAGGAAGCACTACATACCTTAGCCTAGGACAGAGACAGTGAAGCTACCCGTTTGTTCAAAACACAGCGCTAACGTTAGCGTATGCATGCAACGTCATCAGCACGCGACAGGTGATAAACACAAGACTCCGTAGTGTCGATCCTTGTCTGAGCTAGAGAAGAGCACGTTTTTGTATGAAAACTACATATATTTGTAGGTAGTAACGTTATTCACACACCAAACAGGTGAGTGAGTACATTTTGGTTCAAAACTGTGTAATGATGCCGTTTTTCCTCTGAATCACGTGCTGAAGTGTCTACTGTTCGTTAACTCAGATTACACGTTACTTGTTAAATTCCAAACTCTTATAGACACGCTGTCCCGTTAACTATTTCATGTTAGTTGGAAATCAAATCCTTAAGTATAACTTTTAAAACTCAAGCCGTGAATGAGACGTAAACAAAAATGCAGCCACCAAACTAGAAACACGTGTAGAGCAGCCAGAAGAACACTTGTAATACATACTAGTGTTGCTGATTGACAAGCTGATAATAAGACAGAACAAGTGACAACATAAAGAAAAGAAAGAACAAATTAAAATACAAAAGTTGAGAGCAATGCATGCAAGAGAAAATAAGATAGATAAAAATGTTTAGAAAATTTAAATAAAATAAGTAAATAAATTGAGATGTAGTTAAATAAAAACTGGACTAAAACTATATTTCAAAAAAAGAGATTAGCTGTACCATAATGAGGAAAATAGTAAAGTTGTCAGCGAAATACTCATTATGTAAAGTGCCCCAATTATTTATCATACATTTATATATATTTATTTGAGTATTAAAGCTGATTCATTAATGTGTACATGTAAGAGGCACTGTGCCTAAAGTAGACCATATTATACTGCTGAACAGTCTGTCTGGTCTGTAACATGCACATTGTATGAACTGATCATATATTTTATGTATAAATATTGATCTGAAAGGTAACCAGTAACTATAGCTGTGAAATAACTGCAGTGGAGTAGAAAGTACAATATTGCCCTTTGTAATGTAGTGATAAGATAAGATATTCCTTTATTAGTCCCACATTAACATTTATATTAGTAGTGGGCTGGAAGTATAAAGTAGCACAAAAATGGAAATAATCAAGTAAAGTACAAGTACCTCAAAATGGTACTTAATTACAGTACTTTAGTAAATGTACTTGCTGCTTGTCTTTACACAGTGATGTCATGTTTTGGTGCTGATCCCAACTTCTGCCCAGAGTGTGGGAGCGTCCTTCCTCTCCCAGGGATACAGGAAACAGTCCGCTGCCCTCGCTGCTCCTTCTGCATCCCTGTAACAGGTAGGAGCTCTCTGCTGTAGCTAAGCTCTGCATGTATCTGACCTCCTCAATCACACACACACACACACACATACAGTCAGACATTACATTCTAATCCTTTACAGCCCATGTAAGTAACCTCCACACTGCACTGATTCCAATCTAACCAACTTAATAGCCTGATAGGGAAACATGTTCCTCTTCACCTTTTGAAATGAAGCTTCCTAGAGGCCTTCTGTAGAATTTCAACATTTCATTTGAGTTGTAGTAAAGCAAATGTATTTTATTTCTTACTCCCACTGTTGTCTATCCATGCAGATAGTGGTACTGGTTTGCCCACGATTTGATATTTGTATCTGTCTCTAGGTTTTTATAACACCACCACAGTACAGCTGCTGTGGATGATGGAGTTTTATCAGTGCTATTCACAGCACTGAAAAATAAAATAAAAAATCTTTTAAAAACTTAAATGGTTTACTTCCAGAAACAATGTTCATGTTCCTTTTGATCATCAACAGTGAGGTCTCACTATGAACTATTTTTATCAGAAAAATAATCCTATGAAAATGTATGACTTCATACATCATGTCTGATATCTGCACATATCTCTGACACATACATGTGTTTTACTGTCCAGAGTTCTCAGGACAGGAAATTCGCTCTACAGTCACCTTTAACCCAGTGGAGCAGTCATCCATGGCTCTGGAGGATGAGGAGGACTCAGAACTGAAGGGACCTGTGGTAAGAAGAGAGTGTGTGTGTGTGTGTGTGTGTGTGTGTGTTTGTGTGTGTTTGTGTGTGTTTGTGTGTGTGTGTGTGTGTGTGTGTGTGTGTGTGTGTGTGTGTGTGTGTGTGTGTGTGTGTGTGTGTGATGGTAACAGCAACTGTACACTGTGATGGCTGCTCTCATAGATCGACAGACGCTGCTCTCGCTGCAATAAAGAGGGAATGATTTACCACACCAGACAGATGAGATCTGCAGACGAAGGCCAGACTGTCTTCTTCACATGTATACACTGCAGGTGATCAATATCAACAAATGATTCTCACGTGTGGTGCTACTGTGTGATCTTGTGCTGATCATTTTGATTTTGGTGTTACAGGTATCAAGAGAAGGAGGACTCATAAGTGGACATCTCACTCAGATTCTCCATTCCTCTCTATGCATCTGCTTTCCTGTTATCCACTGTTGCTTTCAGATGGTTGGATGTCTTCTCAACAAACTGATTGTAAATATAAATTATAATTAGAGCAAACAGCATCACCTTCAGCTCTGGTTAATCTAATGCAGCTGTGCATTGCAGGGCATCTGAGTGACTGTCTGAATTTACAGTTTGAAAAGAATCGTCACTCAAGATCCACTTACTAGCTTTCTATGGAGCTCTCATTTGATGCATCTTATGGTCTTCATCAGTTGTCCTGGAGATAGGCTGCTGAGGGACACCATGATTCTGATTCCAATGTCAAGAATTAACTTTCACACAAATTAAAATTTGTTTACTTCAAAAATGATGTTTCTACAGCTATAGTTGTTTTTAATAAAATGTTCATGTGAAATAAACAGCCCTCCTTTTTTTTTTTTTTTTTTTGGCACTTCTGACAGCATCGTTGACATATCAGCATCTTATAGAATTGATATGGCTGATATGTTAGCAAACAGTCCTCTGTTTCCACATCCAGCAGACAGAGCAACATTATTATTATTTGAAGTCATATTTGTGTCCACCTGAGTCCAATATTAACTCTTCTTTAAAGGTAAAGTAAGGTAAACTTTATTGATCCCCCTAGGGGGATATTCAAAATAGACACAACAGTAGTCTTGTAATGGTGAAATGGAAAACATAAAACAATTATATATATATACACAATAAACAATTTCTAAAATACTATATTCAATAAAAAATAAATAAATAAAAATAATCTACAATTATATAAATCTACAATATACATAAATTCCTGATACTTTATACTAGTGTGCAATGTTCCTGGGATTAAACAGTAAGGACAGCATCAGTCTTATTAGTGGAAGTAACTGGGAGCTGTGCTTTTCTAAACTCTGATGATATGAAAGACTTCCCCCTCTTGTTTGGTCTTTACCAACTATGAGAAAATCTCTGTCTCTGCGCATTGTATTGGCTGAAGCTGAGCACCTTTGATCACACCTGGGGAAAGCAAGGCAGAGAAATGACTCACTATCTGTGTGTGAGTCTTCACAGATGAATTCATTTGCATTTAGTCGCTCAATGGTTCAAAGTTTCTGTAAGTGAAAATAATGCTTCAAATGAGCTCTGAATACACTCAGAGATGACTGGTGGCAGAGCTGAGGTACAGTAGGCAGAGGTAATGACTTAGGATGAGTGCTGTTTTAGACATGAAGATATAACATTGGCTACAAGGTATGTTCTTATAATAACAAGTAATAAACAGGAGAGATACTGTATGCATATCATCAGGGTAGACCTAGAGTTATCTCAGCCATTGGTAACATTTAGGTAACAGGAGTTCAGGCAACATAGTGTTACTATTCCTAGTTTACAGTCTCATTTTTGTAATGATGGTGAGCCAGTTCAGTATACATTTGATACGTACCTGTACAGTACAGAAGGTTAAAACAATGTAGAATTAAAGAAAATAGTGACTCTGGGAACTAAAACAGTAGGTATTTTGAATGTAACAGTACCCATTCTAATATTACAGTGTAGATATAAATGACAGCATTACTGAGTAAATGTCATGACAGACATTAAGTCACCAGCATCTGCTTTGGCCAATGTATGGAAAGGTAAAGTAAGGTATCTTTATTGACCCCCCAGTGAGAAATTCAAAATTGACAACAATGGCCTCTTAATGATGAAAGTAAATAGAATACTATGTACAATAAACAATCTCTGTGTAAATCTACAACATATGAGATTAGAGATTTCTACTCCCTGTTCTCCATACCAATAGTGAACAGCATCCTGTTTGTCAATCCACATCAACAAGACTCCCTGTATATGTTGTGAGTAGGTGTACTTTACATACACTGTGACATAAGGCCACAGTATAGGACTACAGTGTGTTCCTGACAATACTCTTTTCCCTGGACTTCTGTTTGTTCCTAGGTAAAAACATAAATGTAGTAATGTAAGTTGCCCAAACATTGTCTGTACCCTCCAGAGTCATTTTCAAATAAGTCACAGTAGATGTATAAAGTTCTACAGAGCTCTGTTCCCATACTTCCAATGTGGAGTCACTAATGGTGAACACATCTTGGGGTTTGATTTGAGATCAATTGTGCTGATCAGTTGCTTGGATGTGCACTGAGGAGGTAGTGCAAGGAAAAGATGTAAACCTGGCAAAAAATGTTGCTCACAGAGGCTGACCTGACAATTCAGACTGTCCAAGAAATGTATTCATACCTGCTGAGAGTTAAAGGAAATATTTCTGACAGGAAGTGGAAAAGGTTAATCATGTACATGAAACATTATTCTGACCAGTACAGTAACTGAACTGTTTAAATGTGAAAAATGTGGGAAAGAGAATGTTTCTATACATGTCTGAACAGTCCGTATGTATACCTGTGTTACCAGATCTAAAGACCCAAATAAAAGAAACATTTAAAAGCAGAAATAGGAGAGATAGAACTAAGAAAGAAATATAGAATTTGAGCATTGGAATGAGATAGTTCCATTAAACGAGATCAAACATGTAGTTTTGAAATGAGAATGAACCTTACCAGGAAAATATCAAGTGTGTTCCACTCTGTTAGAGCATGCTAGTGATCCTGAATTAAAGGTTTCATCAGAATCATATAATACAGGATGCCAGCTACAAGGAACTCATTAAGATTACAAGATTAGTTTTAGTTGATCCTGAGATGAGTGCTGGTAGAGGTTTGCATCTTGACTTTCAAATGTGATATTGCTCCTTCATCATTCTCTGCTATGACTGATGGTATCTATGCATCTATTGATGTAGATATTTGCAAATTAGACAATGCAATGCAATGAAAAAGAGAGAAAAGTATAAAGCTCTGGTAGCAGCCCTCGAGAGGCCACAATGTTTAATACATTTCCACAAACAGGGTTGATCCCATAGGGAGCAGGACAGGCATAAACCTGGAGAGCATCCAAACTAAAAAACACTAGAAAAGGTAATGACTGACCTGAGCATGGAGCTATAGAGGAGTTTCAAACCTGAGCATGGAGCTATAGAGGAGTTTCAAACCTGAGCATGGAGCTATAGAGGAGTTTCAAACCTGAGCATGGAGCTATAGAGGAGTTTCAAACCTGAGCATGGAGCTATAGACGAGTTTCAAACCTGAGCATGGAGCTATAGACGAGTTTCAAACCAGCTGAGCTTCTGAAGGAGAGGCCGTTATTACTGAATTCTGCACCGTGGCTGGCTTAGTTGAGACTGAAATATCTGGCACTATTGTTATCGTTATGGAATTTGGTACATAGGCTTGTCACAATAATTACTTTATGGACTTATTGTACAATAACATACTTATCAACATTACCATGTGTATAATGGACTTATCATACGATACATGGACATGACTTTGGTCATTTTTTGACCTCAGTATTGCCACACATTAGCAGCTAAGAGGCTATA
The DNA here is from genome assembly GCF_027409825.1 of Scomber japonicus. NCBI lineage: Eukaryota > Metazoa > Chordata > Actinopteri > Scombriformes > Scombridae > Scomber > Scomber japonicus. The sequence continues at coordinate 29,803,342 of NC_070592.1, forward strand.
CATGTCACATTGGCTAAGCTAGTAGTGTCCTCCATTCCTCACTGTGTACGCCCTGAGTGGAGACTGTAGAAGAATTAAAGGTAAATAACTCAAAACAACTGCTAAGAATCAAACATTTAATTTCAGTTTTTATGTCTTACAGTTTGATTCTCTTTACAATAAACATTACAGCCTCACAGAGTTACTAATGCTAATGAGTCTATAACACTGAATACACTGAGTGAGTTACAACTCAACATTGATGTACAGTACGTTACTTCATGGCAAAAAGAAATGTACTGAGAGATGGTGATCATAATGATCATAATGTAATAACTCAGTTTAACAGTTTAAAGCAGCCATATGAACATAATGCTGGAGACAGAACTAGTGAGACTGACACACAGTGATTGCTATCAGATGATTTTGAATGGGAGGAATTGGAATAGATCAGGTAGATGAACAGAGCAGCTTTGAAAGCAGTAAGAACTGATAAGAGCAGTTATGGATTGTGGATGATGGTCTGTGGGTCAGCTTTGAGGATTTGCTGTGCTTTCACACACAACAAGTGTATTTAGAAATAGAGATGGATTTAAACCAATACCAGTTTAAAAGGAAATAAATAAAAGCACCACAAAAAAAGAAAGTTTTTCCTTTGCTTTTTTCTATTTGGAAATTGCTTAAAAACATTGTCATTGCAATTATATTACTAAAAATATAAAACATCAAAGGACACCATTAACAAAGTTGAAGGAGAGTTTCTGGTTGTTTCATTTACATGATGAAGCATAATAATGGTGATTAAATTTACAATGTGATATTTAATTTCAGTGATTTTCTGTATAACAAAACATCTAAATGATGGAATATTGCCTTTAACATTTAACCAACTACAGTATGTGGATTTTGCTAAAACTGTAATGCAATGGAACATAGAGGGGAAAAAAGCTTAGTAGTTCATGGCTCTTGATGACAAAAGCAACCGTTACCTCAAAATAAAACCTCTTACGATTTCAGCAGTATAATTTTTAAATTATTTTTAGATTATACTTAGAAGGAACTGGATTTCTTAAATATGCTTAATACTTATTTGTTTAATTCAATTTTTCAATTCAATTTTATATGTATAATACTGAATCACAACAGAAGTTCTCAAACCACTTTTCCCATAGATCGGGTCTAGACTGTACTCTTTATTTAAAGATTCCCCCATGAGCAGCACTTGGTGAGACAGAGAATCTTGTCTGTTCCTGAACACTGTGTGATATAGTAAAAAGCTCCAGAACAAATAAGTAAGTGGATTGTGAGTAGAGGCCGTTTTACCAACTGCTGTTTCCAACACCAATAATACACTGTGAAGCTCAGTTACACTTAAAATGTTTTACCAGTCACTTTGTTGGTCATCAAGCAGCAGTCCAATTTACTAATCCTGCAATAATAGAGATGCATCTGATTGAAAGATAGTAATTTATTAGCTGCATCAAGAGAAGTGGAGGTACTTTCTATATAATTCACTACACTCTAAAAAGTATATCTCATATTTTTTTCTCAAACCAATGTTGATTAGAATATTATTAATTGACGTAATTGATTGTAATAATTCTGTTAGTCTCTCTCTTAATATTTATTCATTTCATAAATCCACATTCATGTCGGCAGGTGGCAGTACTGTACTCTTTAAGCTGTACAACGACTACCATTGACAGCTGAAGAAGGACACGACCAATAAGGACCCGCTAATTAGGATCACGTGACCCGGTAACATGGCTGCGTAGTCGAACGTGTATGGATGCCGAATAACAACAATGGTGTTAACATTGTAATATTGGGTGCTATAAACTAATATAATAGCCTGGAGTTCGTCGCTACTTTATATCCGTCTTTCGGTAAATAAAAGGTTTAATATAAATATGTTCATTCTAATGTAATTTCAACCAGCGTGGCTTCTGTGCTGGCTGTGATATGACTGCTGCGGAAGTGAACATCGTTTCTGAATAATTTTCCACTCCAAAATACATACATATTTAATTTGAGCTTTGTTTTAAACGTTACTGTCATGGTACCGCATTAGTACTGCATTAATACTGCCACATGTTCTAACAGCATCGTTTACTTTTTAAAGAAGAGTCTTGTTATCCATGCCGAATCAAAGACGGGATCCAGTATGCAGAAGACGTACAGACAGTTTTTATGAGTGATCTCTGTGTGTTCAGGAATAACTATAGCAAGACTAAATGGTTATATTCTGGTGGGAGCTTTGGGGTGTGTCATCGGTTAATCAGGTGGACTGCAGTGCATCTCATATGATTCCTGCTTGTTTGTGTAGATGATGAAGCTGCGTGTCCAGCTGCACTGTAAGAATCTACATGAATACCTGAGAGAGCTCAGTCCTGAGATTTTGGACAGACTCTACAACCATCCAGCAACATGTCTGGCTGTCTACAGGTAAGACAGCTTCAACACATGCTCATGGATGTTCTGTTGTTGTGGGCGTATACATCCAGAGATGACTGGATGATAACTTAATATGTGATCTCTGCAGGGAGCTCCCCGATCTGGCCAAGAATTATGTGATGCGCATGCTGTTCCTGGAGCAGCCTCTCCCACAGGCTGCAGTGGCATTATGGGTGAAAAAAGACAGTCAAAAGTGAGTCACTTTCTTTCTCATGTCCTCATTAAATCTAGCAGCGTTGTGTTTCTGATTAGGTGTTTCATTGCCTTCCTGAACAGCTGAGTCACATTTCTACCACTGACCTGTAAAGCAAAGGCATCATGTGTCTGTTTATTTGCATCCACATGAGTTTGCTACTGATCTTCATAATTGAAGAATGGGTTCAGTCACGTGTCCATATGAATTATTCCTCCTCTTCTTACTGAATATTAAAAGATCTCCTTCATAATGTACTGACAATGTAAGTGATGGAGGACAAGATCCTCTAATGGTCAGTATGAACAGGAGAAATTATTACAGCAAGAAAATCATATTTCAATGTTCATTTGGGCACAAATGATGACATTGAAAAATTGTGAAGGTGGGGGCAGCAGAGACGGTCATCCACTTAAAGTTTTGACTTACCACAGAAAAGTGTGTTGTTAACCATCCTTCCAAATTTGAATGATTTAAAAAATTGCCAAATTAGGCTTCAAAGTTGTGTAAAACTCATCTGAAACTCCACCCCCTACCAAGTGTCACTAGGTCTGAGAGCTTTCTGCTGCTAGCCCAGTGGCTAGCTCAGCGGTTAGCTCGTCGGCTAACTCGGCAGCTAACACAGCTAACTGGCTAACTGTAGTAGTAGTAGTAGTAGTGCGCTGAATGTATTTATACCTCTACAGCAGCAGGTGCGGGTTTATGTTAACGCAGCTGTGATTTTCAGACCCGCCCACTAAATCCTGAACACAGAAATCTTGAAACACAGTTTGTGAAGCCTAGCTCCACAATTCAAATCTAAATGGTTGAAATGCTTTTTACACCTTTTTTAGAAATACATTTATGACCTATTTAATGTGTTCAGAAGAAAATGTTTGAATTCACTTTACACGGTCTTTAATAACAATTGACTTTACATTGAATCAGAAAACATGAAGCCAGTCACAGTGGAGCTACTCCACACTCTGCCTACAGTATGTTATACTGACTGAAACTACCCAGACCAGCAGTATGAGACAAGTTCCACCCATAAAACATGATAGACCTCAGAGTGAATGGTGATGAATTTATATGGACTAAACGTGTGGTGCAGTGATGAGTCAAAATACAGTCCTGAACAAAGCAGGGCTGCACTGATTAGTTTCATTGATCAACGAAGAATATGTTATTTTCTTGATTCATTGATTTTTGGTCTAGGGTGGTGATAATACTAATGGTGAGAAGTGTCTTTTGCTGTGTCCTAAAGCCCAAAGTAAAGTCTTCAAATAAGTTGATTTATCCTGACCAACGGTCCACAGCCCAAATATATTCAGTTTACAGTCAGAGGTCTGAAGAAATAAGAATATATTGATATTTAAGAAGCTGGAAGCAGAAAATGTGGACACTATGCCTTTTAAAAAATTACTCAATTGATTGATTCATTCTCAAAATAGTTCATTATTTAATCAGTTAATCCTAACACTTACCGAAATGGTTGCAACTGTAATGGAGAGTAGGAATTGTTACAGCAACACATTTCCACCCAACCTGCCCTTTAACCATCTCCAGCAGCAGAAGCAGATTCACTTTTATAACCATTGTTAAGGAAAGTGGCCAATGTGATTTCAATAATGTCTCTATAATTTGTAAATTAAGTCAAATTAAAATGAATAGTTTCACTGCCAGTATACATTCTGTACTGAAGATACATTTCAAACATTCAAATGATACATTTTCTTCAATATAATAATTACACCAATAGATCACATGGTTTATCAGTAATCTGGATTTTCTCATTTAAAATAACAATGATATCAGCATTTTTCATCACAGCCAGGTTTGGTCTCATGGTCTTGTTGCTTTGACAACAGATCCAAATACAAAGGGAATAACTGAGCTGAAAAATCCAGACTTGTGTCAAATGATCAACAATCAAACCAATTTTGTGTAATTGTCCATATATGAAGAACCTGGCCCTGCTTATTGACTTGTTCCATTGCTAAAGGGATGGATGCAGTACATTAGTCTAAACATTCTCACAACATATATCATCCAACTCCAGTGAACACATGCACTTCAGTCCCAATTCAATACTATATATACACGTCATAGTGCATCCGGAAAGTATTCACACCCCTTCCCCCACATTTTGTTATGTTACAGCATTATTCCAAAATGGATTAAATCAATTTTTTCTCATCAATCTACACACAATACCCCATAATGACAAAGCAAAAAAGGTTTTTTAGAAATGTTTGCAAATTTATTAAAAATAAAACACTGAAATGTGGCATGTACATACGTATTCACACCCTTTACTCAGTACTTAGTTGAGGCACCTTGGCTGCGATTACAGCCTCAAGTCTTCTTGGGTATGAAGCTACAAGCTTGGCACACCTGTATTTGGGGTATTTCTCCCATTCTTCTCTGTAGATCCTCTCAGGCTCTGTCAGGTTAGATGGGGAGCGTTGCTGCACAGCTATTTTCAGGTCTTTCCAGAGATGTTCAATCAGGTTTAAGTCTGGGCTCTGGCTGGAACACTCAAGGACATTCACAGACTTGTCCTGAAGCCACTCCTTCGTTGTCTTGGCTGTGTGCTCCTGGTTGTTGTCCTGTTGGAAGGTAAACCTTCACCTAAGTCTGAGGTCCTGAGCGCTCTGGAGCAGATTTTCATCAAGGATCTCTCTGTACTTTGCTCTGTTCATCTTTCCCTCCATCCTGACTAGTCCAGTTCCTGCCCCACAGCATGATGCTCCACCACCATGCTTCACCATAGGGATGCTATTAGCCAGGTGATGAGAGGTGCCTGGTTTCCACCAGATGTGACGCTTGGCATTCAGGCCAAATAGTTCAATGTTGGTTTCATCAGACCAGAGAATCTTGTTTCTCATGGTCTGAGAGTCCTTTAGGTGCCTTCTGGCAAACTCCAAGCAAGCTGTCATAAGCCTTTTACTGAGCAGAGGCTTCTGTCTGGCCACTCTACCATAAAGGTCTGATTGGTCGAGTGCTGCAGAGATGGTTGTTCTTCTGGAAGGTTCTCCCATCTCCACAGAGGAACGCTAGAGCTTTATCAGAGTGACCAGAGTGTCCTCTGTGACCGAGACCCTTCTCCCTCGATTGCTCAGTTTGGCTACCAGCTCTAGGAAGAGTCCTGCTGGTTCCAAACTTCTTACATTTAGGAATGATGGAGACCATCGTGCTCTTCAGGACCCTCAATGCTGCATTGAGACATTTTTTTTGTACCCTTCCTCAGATCTGTGCCTTGATTCAATCCTGTCTCGGAGGTTTACAGACAATTCCTTTGGCTTCTGCTCTAACATGCACTGTCAAAAAGTGGGACCTTTTATATAGACAGGTGTGAGCCTTTCCAAATCATGTCCAATCATTTGAATTTACTACAAGTGGACTCCAATCAAGTTGTACAAACATCTCAAGGATGTCATAGCAAAGGGTGTGAATACTTCTGTACATGCGATATTTCAGTTTTTTATTTTTAATAATTTTGCAAAAAATTCTAAAAAAACATTTTCACTTTGTGATTATGGGGTATTGTGTGTAGGTTGATGAGAGATTGGTGAGAAAAAAAGGAATTTAATCAATTTTGGAATAAGGCTGTAACATAAAATGTGGGGGAAGTGAAGGGGTGTGAATACTTTCCGTAACAATGCTTCTTGGCAATAAATCTTATACCGTTGGAAAGCAGAGCTGAGTATGTAGGTTGCGTCCATGAAAAATGTGTCAAATCTTGTGGGATCAGCTTGGGCGTGCTGACCGTGCTGGGCGTGCTTGACCAACACAACCATATTGACTCAGCTCTGCTGTTCATCCCACAAACGCATGTTCCTTACAAATGTGGCTCCATTTAAAAGGGAAGTAAACGGGCTTTCCAACCGTATAAGATTTATTGCCAAGGAGCATTGTTACAACAAAGAAATAATCTACCAAACACACACTTCTTTATTTTTTGTACTATGTTTATATACATTTTATATACTAATCTTCATTTTTGCACTTAGTGTAGTAGAAATGAACTCACTATTTGAATGCTGTGGAGATCATATCCATCCAGAGCCTGTTCTTCCCAATGTTGACCATATCATATAGATGACATATGTGACATAAGCTCTGTCCACATAGTTTAATGTATTTTTGGTCTGAGGCTGTTTTTCATATGTTAGTCTCAGTGATATTTTAGATAACAGAGTGTTTTTATCTGATAATGCCTCTGAGTTGTGTATGTTGTCCCACACACTGTTGGCCGTTCAGACCACCTGATTCGACAGCACTGCAATTCTTGCATCTATGTTTTGAGTCTTATCAGATTTGGTTTTGATCAGATTTGTACGATGGCCACTAAGGACAAAACACATACAAAAACACAAACATGCTACAAGATACTAAAACACACATATATTGTTGCATTTTTTCATAAGGTGTGTGCTTTCCATGAATGACATGATTCCTTAATATGTCAAACACAGAACCAACTTAAACAGCATCAAGGAGAGAGTAGAGCAATCAATGAAATGTCTTCAGCAGCAGTTAGCAGCTTTTTACAACCTTTTCACTGGGAGAAAATGGGGGACTACACATTTCAGAGTGATAACCAATTCAGTTTATTTGTTTCTTTTTCTTGGTTTCCACCTGCAGGGACCATGATGAATGTGTCTCAGTGTTGGCAGGACTCCGCCTTTGGCACAGTCAGCAGCTGCAGGGTGGTCTACAGGGATACATTTTAAATCCAGTGTTCAAAGACAACCTGAGGATAGCACTGCTCGGCGGGTAGGTCTGCTTCCAGTGAACACATCGTTTAATCATAGGACTGCAGCACTCCTCTCACACTGTGTGTTCAGAGATTGTTCATTTCACAATGAAAATCCAGCTATTGTGTGCACACCTTTTATGTCAGTGATAATTCCACTGAGCTTTAAATTGTACAAAGCCAAATACTGCTGTGTTTACTATCTTCCAGTTCTTCTTTCTCAGCCTTAGTCAGTAAGGACCTGCTTGTAGTTTGAAATGAAGATCTGACATGTTAAAGGATATGTTCATTTATTCAAGTCTGTCCTCAAACCACTGTACACTACCTGCACCCCCCCCCCCCCTACACACACACACACACACACACACACACACACACACACACACACACACACACACACACACACACACACACACACACATTCAGAGACTAGTTGATGAACATAACCCTTTTCCACCGAGCTGGAGCTGGAGCTGGTGCTGGTTCGGAGCCAGAGCCTGACTAAGCACCGGTTCTTTGCTTTTCCATCGCCAAAGCTCCAGCCCGGAGCCTCAGAACAGGAGCCAGAGCGAGCACCAACTCTTTGCTGGTCTGAAGCAAGAGCCGATTTTGTCAGCGGACTGGGGGCGCAGCTAACATTTATTAACCGGCTAGTGGGGCTAACGTTTATCAGCCGACTAGCGGGGCTAACATTTATTAGCAGACTAGCGGGGTTAACATTCATTAGCTGACTAGTGTGGCATTTACAGAGGGTTAAATATTTGTTGATTAAAAGTACTGTTTTTATCATTTTTTTGCCAGAGTCGTCGTCTTCTTCTTCTTTTTCTTCTTCTCCTTCTTCGTTTCCGGCAGGCTAGATGCCGTGGGCCACGTTGCTGCCTCTCACTGGTGAATCATGGAAGTGCTTCAAAGGTGCGCGCTGGCTACATTATACAGTGACGTAATCGTGTGGCTCCTTACCGGTGGAAAAGCAACAGGGTCATAAGAAGGTGCTTGGATTAGCACCAACTGAGCACTGACTCTAGCACTAGCTCCGAACCAGCACTAGCTCCAGCTCGGTGGAAAAGGGGTAATAGTGGAGTGTGTAACAGGTAAAGAGCCAGCTATTTCTCTCAGTAGTTGGTGGAGACTAAAACAGAGCGTAAAGACAGTGAAAATTCACCAGGTAAGTGCAAATCTGATTGTAAATTGTCCAGTCCAGCTTGGTTAACTTTATGTGTGGCTGAATTATTCATGCTAATTTCCATCTTCATCATTATGATTACTTATTTTTTGGCTCATATATTACAAGCTCTCTGTCCCGTACTGTTACATATACACATATACCAACACAACCGTGACTGTGGCCTAAACTTTTGAGACTGACACAAATTTAGTTTTTTCACAAAGCTTGCTGCTTCAGTTCTTATAGTGACAATATGCATTGACTTTAGATTGTTATGACTCTATGCCATAAAAATTAACTTAATCACAAAAACCTCATTTCCACTGCAATTTAGTAAGAAAATAACACAAAGTGTTATTGAGGACAAGGCAGCTGATATTACACTTAAAAGAGCAGACTGGTTGCTTTTATAAGGGGAGTTTTGCTTGAAATCATTCTCCTTCTGTTAACCATGGTTACCTCCAAGGAAACATGTGCAGTCATCATTGCTTTGCATCAAAAGGGCTTCACAGGCAAGGACATTGCTGCTAGTAAGATTGCACCTATCAACCATTTATCAGATCATCAAGAACTTCAAGGAGAGAGGTTCATTGCTGTGAAGAAGACTTCAGGGCGCCCAATAAAGTCCAGCAAAAGCCAGGACCGTTTCCTAAAGAGGATCCAGCTATAGGATCGGGTCACCAGCAGTGCAGAGTTTGTTCAGGAACGGCAGCATGCAGGTGTGAGTGCAGCTGCATGCACAATGAGGCCAAGACTTTTGGGGGGTGGCCTGGTGTCAAGAAGGGCTGCAAAGAAGCCACTTCTCTTCAAAAAACTCATCAAGGACAGACTGACATTGTGCAGGAAGTAAATTATTCTGTCTGATGACGCCCCCTTCTGACTTTTTGGGCATCTGGGAAGATGATTGTCCAGAGAACACTAAAGCATCCTGAGACTATTGATGTGTGGGGTTGCTTCTCATTCAAGGGAGTGGGCTCACTCACAGTTTTCCCAAAGAACACTGCCATGAATAAAGACTGGCATCAAAACATTCTCCAAGAGCAACTTCTCCCAACAGTCCAGGAGCAGTTTGGTGATAAACAATGTTTTTTCTAGCATGATAGGGCATCATGTAAATGGACTGTACTTATGTAACGCTTTTCTAGTCGTTACGACCACTCAAAGTGCTTTACATCACCCATTCACACACGTTCATAGACTGATGGCAGGGGCTACCACACAGGGTGCCAACCTGCCCATCAGGGGGAAGCTAGCCATTCATTCTCATTCATACACCGCTGGCACAGCAACGGGAGCAATTTGTCTTGCCCAAGTTCACATCGACATGTGGACTGGAGGAGCCGGGAATCGAACCACGACTGTACATATTCATTAAGAATAGGCTGCTGTAAGCTTTGTCTATGTCAGTAGCTGCAGGGTTACATGACTTCATTACAGATTTAACACAAATTTTCATTTGTCTATTTTAGTTACACACTACTGATATTTACAGAAGTTTAAACATGAACAATTTTTTACCTTTTAAGATGAGTAATTAGGTCAAATTAAGGTGGAGTATTGTGAGTCATTAAGAGAAATATGGCATTTTAATTTCATCTCATTTTATTCTCAGCCAGCCAGACTTGACACAGTTCAACCTCCAGTGGTTAGACTCATCCATGTAGACCTGTTGTTTGATGCACACATGAATGTCCTTACTTAAAGGTGTAGTATGTAACTTTCCAGCAGAAGCTGGCATGAATTGACTGATTATCCAGTTGTTTTTTTATGATACACTTTTTAGATGTTGGTTGTTGTTAACTATATCTTATAACTGTGTGTAAGGATTTTAGACATCCAGTGTCTGGATCTTAAGTTATCAGAGAAACAAGCTGAGCAGCTCAGCTCATTCATCCTGTGGATGCAACAAACACTGAAATCAAATGTGAAACTGCTTTATTCAGTGTATTTACTGTAATTACTGGGAGGACTGTGGATGATTCGGCTCCAGATAAAAACCTCTTGATCACTGAGAGAATCCTTACTGGGTGAAGCCAACTGCGATGAAGACAAGAACAGCCATGATCCTGTGCTACTTTATGTCTCTGTCTTTTATTGTTTTGAAGAAGAGAGAAAATTAAATATTGTGCACTTAAGTGTGTTTCTAAAAGATTTCACTTCTGTGACCACCCATAGGGGCACAGCATGGGCAGATGAGGGCAGCTCTCTGGGTCCTGACCGCCACGCCCGGGACATCGAGAGCCTGGACCGCTATGCCATGGAACGTTGGGAGGTCATTCTGCACTTCATGGTGGGCTCTCCTAGTGCTGCTGTGAGTCAAGACCTGGCTCAGCTGCTGGTTCAAGCAGGACTCATGAAGAGGTCTGTAACAGCAACAGTAAAGAGCACTGATGAGTTTGGTTTTACCCTGTAATATAAAATATCTTATAATAATTCTTTAATGACCATGTCCAGGGAGATGAGTTGAGGTCTGCCCAAAAAGTCACTAGATTTGTCACTAGCTGCTTAAAAAAAGTTGCTTGTTGTCTTTAAAGTCACCAAATCTAGTGATAGTGATTTGCTGTTGAAAGGCTAAAAGAAAGCCACCATGCATTCTCCAGACTCTTTGTGCCTGTCTTGTAACTGATGCTACATGCAGATTGGACAAGTACAATTTAAAGTTGGGGTTAAGTGAACCGTCAATACAGTTCAGAAAGAACTTTTCAATGTTAACAAGATTGCTGAGTCATCATGTGTCATAAATATCAGTGAAACATCAATGGATGCCAGCTTCATGTTTAAACTTAAATTACATCCCTGATGGCAATATCCAATCAAAGATCCTCCCCATTAATGAAGACTAACCCACTGCTGCAGCCTGTGCATGAACAGAATCCATGTAGGGATGGATACAGTATAAACATGAATATGGACAGGGTATGTATAGGCTGACTAAGATTTTACCTAACTATACCTCATTTAGTCCTTCCATCTTCCCTGTTTATCAGTGAGTCGGGGGAGGCACCCTATATCACCTCAGCTGGTTTCCAGTTCCTGCTGCTGGACACAGCCTCTCAGCTGTGGTACTTCACCCTGCAGTATCTCAAAACTGCTCAGGTACCTGTGCATCATCTCTTCTGACCTGGTTAGATTTAATGATGTTAGGAAGGAGTAAAGTAATGTTATCACCTATGTGCTATTGATGCTCTAAATCAGTGTTCAGCTACTGCCCTGCATGTTTTAGAAATCTCCCCACTCTAACACACCTGATTCTAATTATGAAGGACAAAGCAACAGTGAACTGTATAAAACATGCAGTATGCTCATTCTCTGCAGTTATGCAGCAGTTAAATTAATCTGCTCCCTTTTGTTCTTTCTGCTCTGAATAACCAATAATTTCCCAGTAAAGTAGAAAATGTAAAAGGCCTAATATGGGAACTATAATTCCAGCTGACCCAATCAGCGTTAATTCTCCTCTTCTGATGAGGCCCATTTAAATGTAATCATTCAGTCACGCTCCACTTCCAGCAAAGACAGGACATGAATGGAGAGGAAAAATCCATAGAGCTCTGAAATACTGTGGAATGTACATTAAAAGTATAAATCAGGACAATGGCACAAATGCATTATATCAGATATCAGTGTCATTATCCATTTGTGAAGCTTAAATGTATCACAAAGGTTTTCATTCACCAACCATTTCTGACAAGCAGCTAGGACCAGAACTACCACTGAGATGGTTAGGACCTTTATTTGGAGGAATGTTTGGGTTTTTTTTTTTTGAGTAGTGGACAGTCTATATTTCAGAACACTTGGAATCATCATCATCATCATTGAATCAACAGCTTTTTTCTAAGAACTATTGGCAAACTCTTGAGCCCCCCCTCGAACCCTCGAGCTCCTCCCAACACACTCACACTCACACACACACTGGGACTAAGCACAATATATATGGCTCTACTGTTACACTCTAATATTTACATTTCTATATATTTAGTTATCTGTAATACATTTATATATGTTTTTTCATGTATGTTGCTGGGATCAGGATGCGAAATGAAGGATTGTTGTTTATTATGTGCAATCACAATTAAGTATCTATCTAATCTATCTATCTGATCTATCAACAGTGTCTATAAAAAATGTTCACCCCCTTGGATGTTTTACCCTTTTATTGCTTTTATAAATGGAATCATGGTCAGTATATGAATTTACAAAAAGTCTTTAATGTCAAAGTGAAAACAGATTTCTACAAATAATGCCAATTAATTAAAAATGTATAATGTAAAATAAGTGATTGTATAAATATTCGCCCTCTTTAAAGTGACTGACCTAATTCACAAATAGTTAAAGAGAGATCACCTGAGTACAGTGATTGTGTCTCAGGTAATTGTGTCTGGAAGGTCCAGTCATTGGTTCATCAGTACTCCTGCTATAATTACACCATGAAGACAAAACAAACCTCCAAGAAACTCTAAGAAAAGCTTATTGAAAATCAGAAGTGGGTGGATGGATACAAAAACCTTTCCCTGGAGTTCAGTTAAATCCATCATGAAGAAATGGAAGGAATATGGCACATGTGTAAATCTGAGAGCAGGCCGTCCTCACAAACTGAGTAACCATGCAAGAAGGAGACTGGTGAGGGAAGCTACCAACACACCTATGACTACTCTGAAGGAGTTAAAAGCTTCAGCAGCTGAGAGGGGAGAGACTCTGCATACAACTGTTGCTTTATGGGAGAGTGGCAAAGAGAAAACTCAGATTAAATCTTTTTTCTTTGTTTTAGTTTTATTTTGGACTTTTTTGCCTTTATTTTAGATAGTAACTGGCAGAGATGCTGACAGGAAACAGGGAGAGAGAGAGAGAGAGATCAGGGACTGGACACCAAACACTACACTACACATTACCACAAACACACCATCCCCACTGTGAAGCATGGTGCTGGCAGTATCAGTCCAGCAGCAGGTCCTGGAAGGCTTGTAAAGGTAGAGAATGAAATGAAATAGAGAAATCCTGGAGCACAATCTGATTCAGTCTGAAAGAGAGCTACTACTTGACAAATCCTGTTACAGAGACTTGAACGTTTAATTGGCATCAAATGAACTGCATAACTGGTTTAAGTCCCATTTATCAGATAGATTTCAGTTTGTAAATGTTAATGATAAATCCTCCATGCAAACAAAAGTTAGACACAGTGTTCCTCAGGGTTCAGTGCTTGGACCAATACTATTCTCCTTATATGTGCTTCCTTTAGGAAACATTATCCGGAATCACTCAATAAATGTTCATTGTTATGCAGATGATACTCAATTATATCTATCAATAAAGCCAGATGAAAGCAACCAGTTAACCAAACTACAAACATGGATGACCTGCAACTTCCTGTTATTAAACTCAGAAAAAGTTATTGTGCTTGGCCCTAAACACCTTAGAAATTCATTATCAAATGACATAACTACTCTGGATGGCATTACTCTGGCCTCCAGCACCACTGTAAGGAACCTAGGAGTTATATTTGATCAGGATCTGTCCTTTAATTCCCACATAAAACACATTTCAAGGACTGCCTTCTTTCATCTGCGTAATATTTCAAACATTAGACATATCCTGTCTCAAAATGATGCTGAAAAACTGGTCAATGCATTTGTTACTTCTAGGCTAGACTACTGTAATTCATTATTATCAGGCTGTCCTAACAAGTCTCTAAAGACTCTCCAACTGGTCCAGAATGCAGCTGCTCGTGTTCTGACAAAAACTAGAAAGAGATCATATTACTCCCATCTTGGCTCCACTGCATTGGCTTCCCGTAAAATTCAGAATAGAACTCAAAATCCTATAGTTAGGGCTCCTAGAGCTCTTAACTTATGCTGCTATAGGCTTAGACTGCCGGGGGACTCCCATGATGCACTGAGCTCCTCTCTCTCTATCCATCCATCTATATCCATTAACACTCATGTACTATTAATTGCATTCAATAACCTAAACTTCTTCCCCGGAGTTATCTGTACTTTCTCGTCTCACAGGTAATCTGTAGACGTCCGGATGTGTAAAATGCCGTGAGATAACTTTGTTGTGATTTGGCGCTATACAAATAAAGATTGATTGATTGATTGATTGATTGATTGATTGAAGCTACACAGAAATGGGGAAGAAACTCAAGAAAAAAGTACTGCATTGTTTATTTAATCACTTATACATCACATATTTGTAACTAATTTACATATACCTTGTAGAAATCTGTTTTCACTTTGACATTAAATAAAAAAGCCAAATTATACTGACCACGATTCCATTTATAAAAGCAATAAAAAGGAGAAACATCCAAGGAGGTGAATATTTTTTATAGGCACTGTGTATGATATGTAGAGGAAAAATCCGTAAAACTGGCAGAAGTGTCATGTTGGAGACTGTGAGGCACTTTTGATGTAGACCCCTTCCCAGACAAGAGATGGTTGGTGGACTCTGTCAGGTATAACTGTGGACAGCTTCACCTGTCTTGGAGTTACCATAACAAAGAACTTTACAGACCTCTTCGAGCAAAACCTTGAAAAGAAGAACTGATCCTACAAACCAAACCATATCAAGCCAATTTTAGTGATCCTTTCATCTCACCTAGAGGCAGAGTTAATGTGATTAAAAGTATTTTTATCTGTTCCAATGTTTGCCTGTATTTACCCAAAGTACCTATTTCAAAAAGCTAGACTTAATAGTAACATCATATATCAAACGGACACTTTTGCGTATAGGTTACCTGCAAAGAACAAAGCAGAATTGACTTATTGCACTAACTAATCAATTCTATTGTTGCACAGACAATGTAATGATTTTTTTGCTCAAGCAATTCACAGCAGTGCAGTGTAGTTAAAGCATTTCAGCAGTCAGCAATCCCACCGCAGTTTCTTCAAAAATCACATTCATTAGTTAGTTAATATAGTGAAAAATAAAGTAAATGCTGTGGAAATGTACTTTATATACTGACTTCATCAAGAACTGCTAGAGTACACATAATTCCATCCCACCAGAATGTCTTAATCCTTTTATCCAGTCTCTATCAGTGACCTTCTTTTGTTTGTGATAGCTTAGATGTGAAACTGGCACATTGTTTGAATTCCTGGGTTTATGGTATGTTTATAGCTATCATATGGTTTTTCTTGCAGTCCAGAGGGATGGACCTGGTGGAGATCCTGTCATTCTTATTCCAGCTCAGCTTCTCCACTCTGGGCAGAGTGAGTAAGCTGTCTGTCTGTCTGTCTGTCTGTCTGTCTGTCTGTCTGTCTGTCTCTCTGTCTCTCTGTCTCTCTCTCTCTCTCTGTCTCTCTCTCTCTCTCTCTCTCTCTCTCTCTCTCTCTCTCTCTCTCTCTCTCTCTCTCTCTCTCTCTCTCTCTCTCTCCCTCTCCCTCCCTCTCTCCCTCTCTCCCTCCCTCTCTCCCTCTCTCCTCGTCTCCTCATGTTATGGGGACATAAATCTATTTATTTTTTCTTTTCATGTTGTGGGGATTCATCATACTTATGGGGAAAAAAGCAAAGCCTCCTTAACATAAATCATTGTTATGGTGAAGGCTTAATTTAAACTTAAGGTAAGGTTAGGTTCTCCAGGAAATGAATTTATGTAAATGTCCTTGGAAGTGATGCACACATGATTGTGTCTGTGTGTGTGTATCCTGAAAAGAATGTCACAATGCTTTGGTCTGAGGTTTTGAAATTCTTCCTCAGTATAACTTTTCTTTGTTATTATTGATGTGTGTGGATCAGGACTACTCAGTGGAGGGAATGAGTGAGTCATTACTCACCTTCCTGCAGCATCTGCGGGAGTTTGGACTGGTCTTCCAGAGGAAGGTAAGGCTGAGGGCCAGAGGAAAGATTCAATAACACTTTACTTTTTTTTTTTTTGTGACCAATTTTTGTATTGATTTTTCACATGAAAACCACATATTAAACCAATCCACATTGACACATCAATACACTAAATTCAAATATATTCACTAATTTTTGTCTACACCTTGAGCAAAACAATTGTAGATAGCATGCACATGCGTGTAAACAGTATAGAGATATATGTCATTAATTATTGTGTGTGTATACACATGAATACATATGTATTCATGAAGTGTACATGTGGTATAAGTACAATACAACAACAACATACACCCCAAAAAAGAAACTCCAAAACAAAATAAACAAGACAACAACACAAGACAAAGACAACCCACCCTTATCCCTCCCACAGATCCCCATCAGTCCCTATAAATTCATTCCTCCAATAGCCTCACAATATAACCTATATAATAGAAGTCAAAAAACGATTGACCTAATCTCATAATGATAAAGAATTGAATATGAAATGAGCTACCAATATGTACTTTCTTAAAACAATTAAATGTCTAAAGAACGGATTTCAATTTTTGAGCTGATCTCTGCAGGCTTTCTGTCTCCATCTTTGCTCCTTGTGCACGAGCACTAGCTGCCTCAAGAGATAACTCATAAAAAAATAACATCCATTGGGGTAAATTAAGTTTATGGGGGGGGGGGGTTCCATCTCTTTACTAATAATTTCTTTGCTGCAGTTAAACCAACCAAAAGAACTCTTTTCATCTGCAGTGTCAAACTAAGAGATGAATCATCATTTAACAATAGAACGTGTAGCAAACATGGTATTTCTTTTTCAATGATTACAGAGAGAACTCCAACCACATCAGCCCAAAATGAATGGACCCCAGGACATTCCCACAGCATATGTAAATATGTGCCCAATGATTTTTGAGGGCATAAGGAGCAAAGAGGACTTGAGGTTAAATAAAATCTTTGTATTATTTTATAATTAATTAACTGATGCTTGTAGTTTTGTGATGACAAAGATATATTACTCCACACTCTTGTCCAATTTAAAGTTACATCAAAATCTTTTAAATCAAAATTCCAAACAGCGACACTACCTATTGGTCTATTTAACTTTTCTTGTAATATTTTGTATAAAAAAGAAACAAATCCTCTTTTAACACAAGTGCAGTATTTACATATAACATTGATTAAAGGATGTGTTGACAAGGGTTGGTTCCATGGTACACCATAGGTGCACATAGCGGTACGCAGTTGTAAATAAAAGAAAAAGGAGGTTCCAGGTAAATGATATATATCTTTAAGGAAAGGTTTAAGACCTTTTTCGTCACATATATCTGACAGAGTGTGAACACCCTGTTTCTGCCATTGTTGCCAGTTTACACCAAGCTGTACTTTTAATCACTGTTAGAAAATTAAAAAAAACAAAGAATCACGAAATTCAAATAAGGGATTATAAGTAGAGCCTGTCCAATATATCACACAGCCGATATTATCAGCTGATATTGGCCTATCACAGATATATCATTATCAGTGTTAATGCTGTCCCATATGTGCTGTCATTTTTTCAAAGATATATAGGCAACATTTTATGTATATTTATCCTTTTTCCTATTCAAATCCCAGTGACGTTTACTGTTTCAGTGGACTGATGTCAATATTAAGTTATTCTTAAACTGTAAAACATCACAGTCTCCATTACATAACTTGTGTTTATGTATATATTCTATAACATTATCAGCTGATAAATTTTTTATTTTTTTATTTCCTAATATCGGTATCAGTAACGGCCCCAGAAATCCAATATGGGTGGGGCTCTATTTATATGTATTTAATTCTATGTCAGTGTATATGTCAGAGGTAAGAAACTGCAGTTTAGAAATATCTGTTTACTGTATGTTTGAGGTAAGCATGAAAGTCTGTTCTTGACCTATATATAAAACTTTCTTATTTTTAAAAGAACAATGTTAGAGGTGTGGCTTGTAGTATTGAAACGACAGACACTCAGCGACTGAGCAGCTTCCCAACGTGAGTTTCATAGCCAACAATGCATTTAGCTTTAACATAGTTATTGGTACTGATCAATCCACAGACACATAGAGCACTTCTTATGGTGACTGATAACTGACAGCCAAATGTAAAAGACAAACAGGCTTACAAAATGCAAGTGTAATGAAGTCTGTCTTCTATCATCAGAGGAAATCGAGGCGGTACTACCCCACCAGACTGGCCATCACTCTGGCTGCAGGAGTCACTACCAACTCCTCTTCCTCCTCCTCTTCCTCCTCTTCCTCCTCTTCTTCTAACATGGGATCCACTCCTGGTACTGGAGATGCTGGTTTCATTGTGGTAGAAACCAATTATCGTATCTACGCTTACACAAGTACGTGTGAACACAGGAAGCACTATGAAGTTGGCAGTATCTGAACAAGCCTTCACTGATCTGTTTGTGTGTTTCTTCCAGGCTCAGAACTTCAGATCGCTCTGGTGGCTCTCTTCAGTGAAATGTTGTATCGCTTCCCAAATGTAGTAGTTGCTCAGGTCACAAGAGAGTCAGTGCAACAGGCCATTGCCAACGGCATCACTGCACAACAGGTAGTCAGCTGCTGCTCACACTGCACACCTCTTATTAATAAGATAAGATAAATGTATTGATCCCACAGTGGGGAAAATTCATTGCTACAGCAGCTCAAGAATAGTGATATAGAAAAACAAAATAAAATGTATACAACAATAAAATTAAAAATGAAATAAAAGGACCCTAAAATGCAATTTTAACATAAAAATATATACAAAAATAAAATTATAAACTAAAAAAAGGACCTCAAAGTGCAAGTATTACATATATATACAACAATAAAATTAGCCTACTGAATAATACCAAATAAATGTTTTCTCACTGCACAGTTCAATAGCACATGCAGCCTGATTGTTAATAATACTTCATCTAATTTGCAGCCAGATATAATGCATAAAGACCATAGTGCCACGTCTAGATTAATGATATAAAGATAAAGTCACATGCACACAAGTCACACATGGTTAGAAACTGAAAGGACAGCAAAGCACTGTACTGATGTCAGACTAACAGTCTTTGTAATGTTATAATGAGAAAAACCATCAACTCACTGTTGAGTACTGATAGATAAGTACAAGGTTAAGGTAGTGAATAATAGAGACATTCAGTTATTGTATGATAATTGTTTTAAAAGTCAAGGCTCACTATAAAATGACTAAACTCCAGCAGAATATATTATACAGGGAATAAAAAGTGTAGTGTTCTAGATTTAAAATGTTATTTCAGCATATTTCATTTAGATGTGGTGTTCTCTTTTTATTTGGTGAGCAGCGCTTTGCTTTCTCAGGATGTTTACTTTAGATTTACATTCAGTCATTGAATAATATGACCCATGTCCTGGAAAACACCACACACAAGTCATAATCCATCAATTTCTCTTTCTACTGCTCACTGTCTTTATCGCCAAAATAACCTATGTTAGCTACTGCAATACAAATAATCAGCAAGTCATTTTCAATCGCTCCATTCTCACTGGTACCTGCAAACACCTAGGTAACTGCTGATGTCTTCAAATATTTATATTTATAGGCGCAATAACAAAATCAGGGGCATTCTCATGTTCACCAAATCTGTATATAGGCACACATGTACTGTACACTATGAATTCTTTCACTTTACTGTATGATTTATTTATTGATAAATAGTAATAGTAAATAAGATGTAAGAAATGAGAAGCAGTGAGGTGAGATCTACTTAACATTAACTTCACTGAATTCATTCCATTGAACTGGCATAACAAGGTAAACAACTTATTCTTTGGCAGTGTAGCATTAGTTATGACATTCATTCATTCATTCATTCATTCATTCATTCATACATTCATTCATACATTCATTCATTCATACATTCATTCATTCATTCATACATTCATTCATACATTCATACATTCATTCATTCATTCAGCACAGCCAGCAAGATGCTTATATATATATATATATATATATATATATATATATATATATATATATATATATATATATATATATATATATATATATATATATATATATATATATATATATATATATATATGTGATCACAGCTACAGCTACACTAGTACAGCTATGTGTTCTACTTATTCAGTTAACAGCAATAAACATACAGTCAGTTTGTAAGTTTGTATAAATTCTGATTGAAATGTGTTAAGCATCCAACCCCTCCTTTTTCATGCCATTGCCTACATCACACATTACTATATA
Organism: Scomber japonicus; assembly: GCF_027409825.1. Lineage (NCBI taxonomy): Eukaryota > Metazoa > Chordata > Actinopteri > Scombriformes > Scombridae > Scomber > Scomber japonicus. The sequence continues at coordinate 29,823,967 of NC_070592.1, forward strand.
GAGGTCAACCATTCATATTCACAAGTTGACCTAGATAATGAATGAACATCACTGTCACACATGAAAAGCAATGTCCAGGGAAAAGCACAAATCCAGATTTGAAAAAAGTGGAAAAAAACTTCCTTCATTGTACATTACTGGTATATTCATTTATTTATTTATTTATCTGTGATAGTTTTAGTGTGTTGCCTTCATCATGTATGAGCTTTAAATGCCTAATTATTTTATAATCAGTTTGATTGAGAGTCAATAATTAGTAGTAGTCAGTAGTCCCAGTTCCCTTTAAACCTGCTGGCAAAAATGTAGATTTTGACATTTAAGTGCTTCATTTCTTACCGGGGAAAATACGTGTTCAATAGATGTGGCACTTATTTGTTTCATATCATGGAATATTTTATTAGTTTTCTGGTATAGTTAGTAATCCACTTTAATATGTGCAACAAATGTTTTCCTTTTTCAGATTATCCACTTCCTGAGAACCAGAGCACACCCTGTCATGCTCAAACAGGTACATGAAATCCATCCTTTCTTTTCCCTCTGTTAATTCTGTCATGGGTGTGCAGTGTGTTCATCCTTCATGTGTTTGCTGCAGACCCCAGTGCTGCCTTCAACCATAACAGATCAGATCCGACTGTGGGAGCTGGAGAGAGATCGACTGCAGTTCACAGAAGGTGAGTGAGCTTATTTATCTGTTTTAATAAGATTGTAAAAAACGTTATAAATAGCGTTATGTTGTAGCCAGTGCTGCATGTCTTAGAAACAGTGTGAAGTAATATGGAATCAAATGAAAGTAAATGTAATAGAGAGCTTGAAGGTGTGTGAGGTGTGTGGAGAGCTGCTGTGAACTGATTGAATTCATTCGTCCTGTAATAAAGAGGATGTTTTGCTGGCCTTTAACCTTCTTTCTCACCTGTCTGATGATATCTGCAGGAGTGCTCTATAACCAGTTCCTCTCCCAGGCTGACTTTGAGGTGCTGCGAGACAGAGCTCAGGTTTGGATTTTGTTTCATATCTTCATAATTGAATAATATGATATTCTATGATGATGATTTTTAGATAATTTATAATGTTTTCTGTCTTTGTACATTCAGCTGCCAGTTGTACACACTGTTAATTCTACAATAGTGCATTTTATTCATAGATTTCCAAGGATCACACTAGTCATTTCTCATGATTTTACAAATCTGCTTTACTGAAATAAATGATCAGCTATATGGCCAATAGTATATAAAGTACAAGAGTACAACGCCTCCATTGTGGCCCAAACACTATGAAAAGTCAAAAAAGCTTTTGCACAATCTTTCTTTTTATGAACTTACACATGACCTTTGACTGTACCTGGAGTGCTCTTGATTTAAAGCTTGCTCATCCAAATACTAAAAAAGAGAGTATGGTCATGTTAGTTTGTTTAGAAACGGCTCTAGAGACTAATAACAGAGACCATGTTTTCAGTCTCCAGAGAGTAGTTCTGTGTAAGGCAGACACCACTGAGCATGTGCAGGAATGCAGCTTTTGAGTTATTACTAAATAGTACACTGTAAATTTCTCTAAGACTTTTAGTACTGCTGTCAGTATCAACACAAACTAATGACACCTAACTCTTCATGATAAAGGAACATTGTTCTTCTACAGCACAGAGGAATAATCACAATAACACAAATTATAGATCATCAACTCTTTGCAGTTCCAGCAGTTCCTGTTAGATGACCTTTGGTACTTATTTGATGAATTGACTGAGTGATCAGTAGCATGTGTTTGTGGTGTAGGGTCTGGGCTGTCTGGTGTGGCAGGACGTGGCTCACAGGGTGATGGTGGTGACACCGCAGGGACACAGTGAGGTCAAGAGGTTCTGGAAACGACAGAAGTCTCACACGTAACTGGAGGATGAGGAGACACAAGTGACGACATCACACCTAATGAAGCCAGCACTTCCTGCTGCACAGAAAGTTGAGAGGACATAATAATTTTGTATTTTTCATAAAAGGTTGACTTCCATGTATTTTGGATTAAAGGATGATTAGAAGAAAACCTCTGCTCATTTTTCTTCTCCTGTTTAAATGATTGTGTATTTGCAGATAAGCAGGTAATGATTGCCTGTCTTAAATACATCATCAAGGACTAGATATGGATTTAGATAATATTCTTTCAGTCTGTTTCAGGCTAAGTGGAGATTTCATTGATTTTCTATGGAAACTGGAAAATGTTACAAATGGGTCACTTTACAGTAACACTACAGAAAGGAAAATACTTCCCAACTTTGTTCATGTTTTGACTGGATTAGATAGTTTTCAGTCCATCTGAAGTAGAAACATTTGACTTTGCTGTAGAGGAGAGTATCTGACCAATCGAGCAGTTTCTTTTTTCCCTCAGTCCAAGATGCTCATCAACTTCAAACCACATTTCCACTGTCACACACCATCCACCTAGCATTACTGAGTGAATAACTTCAGCTAACCCAGCTGAAGGGCCTGTCATGAAGAAGAGATGGTGATCAGGTTGCAGTAATTCAGCATATCTTGCACAGTCGAGGACAATAACTGTGTGGCCAGTATTAACAGCACATATGAGTTTATCATGGCAGCATTGGTATGTTGGCCAATAAAAAAATATAATACATGTAAAATATTTATTGGCACAGTCATATTTTAACAAAAATCCAGCATCAGTAGGGCTCCATTTGAAAACCATACAGCTCATGTTAGTGTGAGAAATGTAAAGTGTATAAACCAAAGAGAGCCTGTTTGGTTTTCACTGTACTATAACTGAGAAACATGAGTTAAACAAAATGTATTTATTTGGTTATTTTTGGTGTATTGGAATGTGATCAGGGAAGGAGAGAAAGAATGTGATCAGTCTATGTAATACTTATCACTTCAATTTTCAAGTTCAGTGTATTTTTTGTTTGTAAGATCAGTGTATAATACATAAAAAGGGAGTTTCCTATTTATGGAGTGTTAGATTGAAAAAAAGGAGTACTAATTGATATATGAACTGAAATCTGTTTACACCATCTATTCATGAGCAGGCTCACTTAAACTGGGTGGAATGCCTGCTTGGACTGATAGTTAAAGGTCTGTATGTGTGTGCAATTCATTTTCCAAAAAGAATGCACAGAAAAATAAATGACAATTAGGCAAAAATCAAAAGGAAAACAAAAATATGCTACATTTATTTTAATTACATCTGACTTAAGAACACTGCCTCAACTGAAATGTCTTCAGAAGATACAGTATGTCTGCTGAACTCTACATCCCAGTACACTTTCATGTTTAGTGGAGTATCCTTGAACAGCTTCTATCATATCTCCTCATACTTTTGAGCAAACAATTTCAATTTTAAAGGCTGAACTCTTTAAAGATTTAATTAAACTGGGCTTTATAAGCAGAGATACAACAACTGAAAATGATTAGTTATAAATTAAGGTCAGTATCATGAAGACTACTATTATAGACTATAGATTGAGGTTCATTCTTACATATGGAAACAGTGGTTATTGTATTTCTCCCATCCCATAAAGGACAGAAGATGATATTAAGGCACTGGGAACCTTTAAAGGGATGTGGCAAAAAGCAGGTTGGTAGGCCAGAGAACATGCACACAAGTGATATTTATTACAAAAAATGAATCAAAAAATATAAATGAAAAATTCAACATCCTTCAATAGACCAGTAACTGGCCTTCTCAGCTTCACCTAACTGGAAGGTTCCATCTCAGGTTAGCACAGGGAGACTAATACATCACTTTCAAAACTGTTACTGCTGACATGTTTCCTGTGCTTAAACACACACACACACACACACACACACAAAGCTATGAGTGATGATCTGGCTCACTATCACTAATCTCATAAAGGCCAGGATTGAAGCCCTTCAATAAAACACCTGTTCCACATCCATGTAACAGTTACAGGACTGAAACACAAACACCAGACAATGTTGAGAACCATGGACTAGTGAAAGAGTAGAGGAGCAACCTTTCCACAAGCTGCCCTTAGTAGCTTTCTAGTAACTTATTGCATGATTTTCATCAGTGATGGAGTTTTCCTAATTGTCAAATATGTATTTTTTTTCTGAGCTCTCAATGACGATTTGTCCAGGTTGGTCTTCTCCATGGCAACTTGAGGAACTGGCTGCTGTACCCAAAACCATGAGATGATCAAGTTGTGTAGTCAGCATGTTGATGATCTTCTAAACATACATAGATTTGATGTTGTCTTTTATGGTTAGTACTTATGATTTTAATTTCCCCATCGATCTCCTTTTCTTTTCTGTGGGGATCATTGTATTTTGTTTTAATGCTTTGATTATTTATATGTGCTTTTGCTGTGTTTTGTTCATAAATGTGCAGTCACTGTACGTAAGCATTTTATAAGTGCTATATGAATAAATATACTAATATTTGTTCATATTGCACTTTTTATTATTATATTATTGGTGCAACACATAGATTTAATGTGTAGTTCAATGCCAATAAGTTTTCCACAACTTACTTCCTTAAATGAATATTGGCTTTATGTAAGGCAAATGTATTTGTAGGCTATAGCACATTTAAACAAAAAGGCAATTTAAAGTGCTTTACATTATACAAATAAAATTAAACTAAAACAGATAAACAAAGAGAATAAAAAGTTACAGTGCAGTATATTAACCCTAAAATTTGGATTTAATAAAAAGCAGTCGCAAACAAAGAAGTCTTAGCTCTTATGAAAAGTTTCCTGCTATGTTGTAATCTTGAGATCTCTTGTATTCTATGCAATCATCTGGATTCTTTTTATTTTGCAACATACAGAACAATCAGGACTTTATTACTAGTTATTATGAGGGACTCAGTTTAGTCTCATTTCTAAGGGAGCACTTACTGTTTAGGGCCCCTAAAAGACTTGAACTGGCCCTGGTAACCATAACAAGCATTCAGTTTAATGTATCAAAATTAATACATAAAACTGTCAGGAAAAACTAAAGACATAGAATTACACAAGTTGTCAGCGGATTAAAAAAAGAAAAAACCAAACCAGAGCGAGGAAGAGTTGATGAGGACTCTGCTGTCATGTGCAGCCTGGATATAGCAGCCAGCTAACAGTTAGCATAACAGTGGTGTCTGCACTGCGGGCACAGCGGGGCTTTTTAACACTTCAATATCTGCTTTCACAGCAGCACTTCTCCTGAGCCATACACGCTGACGTTATACTGACCGGGAAAGCTAACAGAACAAAAACGGGAAACTAACGACAGGCCGTAAATGGAGCCAGGGACCTCGCGTGAATGCCTGACCGGCGCGGGGTGCCCTGAACCGAACGGTCCGCGGGAGGAGACCCCGGGGGAAGAGGCTAAATGTGGAGAGGGGAGCACCGTGAAGTTGAAGCGAAGAGGAGGAGACGAACAAGACTCTGCGGAGGAGGTGAAAACTCAGTGTGAGGATGATGGAGATGCTGGGAGCAAGATTCAAGCTGGAGATGAAGAGGATGGAGGCAAATACGAGGAGGAGTTGGACCCTAGAATTCAGGCATGATGCAACATTTCAATGATTTTAATAACGTTAGCCTGTTCTCTTTAGACAAATTCGGCAGTTGTAAATGATTATATACACATTCCCTAAACTTAGATGTAATAAACATGTATATGTATTGCACCAAGTCTGCTCCTTCCACAGACTGGTACCCGGGATGATCAGCAGCATCACTGGGCTGCAACTATCCTCCAACTGAACACATCATTGTCTTATTTCTAATATGTGCCCAGCCTCTCTTTTCCTTTTTTGCTTACAATACAGATCATATTTCCTCTGTGTTACCAGGAAGAGCTGGAGCATCTCAACCAAGCCAGCGATGAGATCAACAAGCTGGAGCTGCAGCTGGATGTGAGAAAGTTGTTTATGTTTATATGAGCTGTCACCCAGTACTGACTATTCACCAGGGCTTGCTGAACATGATTGTGTATGTGTGTGTGTTCCCTTCAGGATGCCAGGTCCAGCTACAGGAGGATCCTCACTGATTCTGCCAGGAAGTTGAATGCTCAGGGCTCCCAGCTTGGTGCCTGCATTGAGAAAGCGAGGCCGTACTATGAAGCCCGTAGACTTGCCAAAGAGGTGAGTGTGTCTTTGTAACTTCATGCAACTCAATGCAGTGTATGTGCTTGAATTAGAATAAAGGAGATCTGTATTTGGAGCCTGTTATCCACCTGTGTGGATAATAATGTGATCCCAGCTTGTACAGATACGTGTGGGCATGTTTCACAGGTGACAGGTGGCAGGAACACAGTTCAGTTTGTGATTTGGTCAGCTTGCTTCATGAGATGTTCCCTCCACAAACCAAAACATAGTTCATTCCAGAGTATATGCATTCTACTAGTTTAACAATAATTCCTTGTCTAAAGAGGACTTCATTCATTTTACAGTGTTTGGGTGAGTAACAGTCAAACAGGCCACTGTATATATTACAGAGTGTACAAACCCACTTCCTGCTTCACCTTTGACTCACTGTATTTAGTGCAGTTTTTCTACCTTTCTTGAACAATGTGGGATTTCCTTGCACCATTTCAGATGTGTCTACTTTCAATTTGACCTCCAGATGAACTGGTTTAGATCATCTAAATGAATTCCTGACAGCGTTATTATTATTAATTATTAAATATTTAATATTTTTGAGCTGGGTGCCAATATTGAGATTTGTGGTGGATGCACACATCCAGAAGAGGAATAAAGCAGGTGCTGGACAAATAAGAAACACGTTCTTATGTGTGATGGATGTATTTATCATGTGTAAAATGTTGTAACATTTAAATGAGGAATATCTTGTTTAGAATGTAGAGGTGCTTCTATTTTTGAGAAAGGAAAAAAAAGATATTATGGTGGGATTATTTACAACTATTTTTAAATATTATTTAATCTAATATTGGTCATAGTACGGCCATTTTACATTTATGTACATAGATCGTTCTTTTTATTTATATATTCTTTTGTTTGTACCTATATGTACACCTGAAAAGTATTTAGTGGAACTGGCACATCGACCTTTTTTTGTATTTAAGATCTAATTGATTTTTAGTGTGAGGAAGAGCATTGTGCTTGAAACCTCACACTCTTGATATCTTAATAAATAGCTGCATTGGGAGCTGCAGTGTGCCGACTTTTCTCTTGTTTCAAAATTGAGATACACCAATATTTGAGAGTTTTGAGAAATCTGGTAACAGTATATGAGATTATTTGTTTATTTTACCTTTTGATATAATATTAACTAATATTTTTGATTGTAAATGTAATTGTGATCCCATAAATTTGTTAAGGAATTATGACCAAAACAAAAATGAAGGTCTGTGTTCTCAGGTGGAGAGACTATGTAATGGAGACACTGTTTCTATTCTGTTTCTATGATATCAAACATATCTTTGATATTTCTGTACTGATGTGTTTTTATTTATTAGCTGACACTGATACCAATTCATCAGAAATCAAAATATCCCCCAGCTGTTTTATCCCTTTATCTAAATACAACTGAATCAACCCAAGATTCCAACTTGAAAAACTATTTCAAAATTCCAAAATAAATCCTCATTTGTGGATCAGAAGTTAAAGTTGCCGCCCCATTGTTTTTATTAACAGTACACCTGTGTGTGATATGAAAGGAGTCGCTGATGTTCCTCACAGCTCCACAGAACTTCTTCACGTTGTTGAGCTCATTGTTTTGGTTCTACAGCTGGTTTTGATTCAGCATCATGGCTCTCAAGTTTAAAAAGTCTCAAACTTCCACTCCTAGATGTAACTCAAACCACACATCAGCTGATCCATAAGTCTGTAAGATACATGCATACATATTTCAATCAATTATGCATTATTATAGTTAACTTTGATTTATATAGCGTCTTTCATGAAACCCATGCTACATAGAAATATCATAAAAGGAAAAACTGAGAAATGAGAGTTATAGAGACAAAAGGCTTTATTGAACAGCTGGGTTTGATAAGATTTTTAAAAGTGGATTTCTGCTGGGAGAGAGGTCCAGAGTTTGGGGGCCACAGAGAAGGCTCTATCCTCAAAGGTTAGCAGGCTGGTGTGGAGGAGGGATGTAGGACTTGACTGGGAGTCAGTGAAGGTGGATGAGGGTTGGGGTTGGGGTTAGGGTGATGTGCTGCCAGGGCTTGTTGTATGTGCTGTGGTTAATGCGCTGAATGCATTATAAATTATGCATACAAATCATTAAATACAATGCACTGAATTGATTATTAAGAAGCCTTTTAATATAACAATTATATTAGATTGAGTACTTGACATTTTTATATCTATATATCTATATGTATAGATATTAAAAAAAAACTGTTTGGCATTGGCAGAGAAGATTTGACACATTTTCCATGGACACAACCCACATACTCAGCTCTGCTGCTCATCACACTAATGCATGTTCCTTACAAATGTGGCTCCATTTAAAAGGGAAATAAACAGGCTTTCCAACGGTATAAGATTTATTACAAGGGTAACTTATGTACATGTCCTCATTAAATCCATGTTTGACACTTCTTTCTCTCCATAGTTATCCATGATAAAAGCAGTACTGTGGAACAAAACCAAAGAGTTGTGAAAATAACAGAAGTCATGTTTATTCTACAAAGTCATTCTAAATAGCCTGGACAAAATGATTGGTACTCCTTTTAGAAGTTGAAAGAAATAATTGATTTGTAGTGTTTGAATTAGTATCACAGGAGTAACAGCAGGTGCATGGTTAGCACTGTTCTGGATTCCAGCCCACTAGCTGGCTGGGGCCCTTCTGGCTGGCTGGGGCCCTTCTGTATGGCTGGGGCCCTTCTGTATGGCTAGGGCCCTTCTGTATGGCTGGGGCCCATCTGTATGGAGTTTGCATGTTCTCCCTGTTCCTGTGTGGTACCTGTTCTCTCTGCATACACTGGCTTTGTCCCACAGACCAAAAACATGCAGTTTAGGTTCACTGGTCACTCTAAATTGCCCGTAGGTTTGAGTATGAATGATTATTTGTCTCACTATATTTTAGCCCTTGTCCAAAGTGTACCGTGCCTCTCGCCCAATGACAGCTGGGATTGGCTCCAGGCCTCCGTGACCTTCTAGAAGACAAGCAGTATAGAAAATGAATAATATCACAGGTGTTTGATATAATCATTCATGCAGCCAGTTTAAAAGAAAAAAAGAACTCACTGTGCTGTTTTGGTCCTCTGTGTGCATCACAGAGTGGACTGAAGATATTAGAAAAAAAAGTCAAGCATGGTCAACATAAAAGTTTCAAGACCATCTCCAAAAAGTGTTCATGTGACCACTGTTGTCACTATTATTAAGAAGTTTAAGGTAACATCTGGATTTGGTTGCAAGAGGAAAATTGGATTTGAGATTGAATAGAAGGATTGCTCAAATGGTCAAGAAAGAACCAAGGAAACATCAGAACAGATTAAAAAAAAAAAAAAAAAAATATGTTAAGAAAGGGTACAAATATTTCCATCCATATCTTTATTTATGAATATTACATTCCATTTCTGCTAAGTCGGTTCTGCTGGATGCCACTAAATTCTACACACTGCACCTTTAATGAAACTGAATTAATTATGTAAAACTTTTAACCCTTGAAGGAGCAAGCATGAGTCGCAGTCATGTTTAATCAACATGCTGAGTGAGGAGTCATTTCAAAGTGTAATTGAACTAATGAAAATTGCATGGAGAAAGAGCAGAGGTCTAATTGAAAGCAATAAAGCAAATAATAGAGAACTCATTTGAACTGTAAAGCAGTGAAGTCATTTGCAGTTTAAAAAACTATGTAGTATCACATCAAAGGTGTTTGTTCATATGTGGATTTGGACAGTGTTTGAATGTGTTGTATCATACAAACTACCAAAAACTCTTCACAGTGATGCAGTGATGCACCTCTCTCCTGGCTCTGACAGAACTCACTGAGCTGCGTGACTTTGTTTTTAAATCAGGATGAACTCGACTGACATTGAGTTTTTATTTCAAGGGAGTTCCTAAACATATAAATATTCTAGCAAACAACCTTCAAACAATGTATGAAGAAGAGATAGCACAATTAACATTTAAAAAGTTGAATTCAGTGAAGCACATTCATTCTACTTTATATACCAGAGTTTTTTGTCACAGAGTTTTTTTCTGCAGTTCATTGTCACAGACCCTAACCCTAGTGACAGAGAAACCACACCTAAATGTGAACTGAATTGAACTGCTTGTGAATAGTTTATTACTAGACAAATTAGTGACATTGAAACATTTTATATATTTTATAGAAATATATTAATTCATTATTCTATGTGCTATTAGTAAAAAGACTTACTCTTGTCTTGTGTGTATTTAAGGCCTGTAATATGACAGGACAGAGGTCTGATCATTTCAGTTCAGGGGCAGTTGCTCGGCTGAATTTTTCTGCTTGACGTTTAGGCCCTAAATGATCCAATGTGAGGAACCTGACTCCATTTTTTTTGACATAACTTGAATATTTTTTTACCACAATTTGACTGATTACATGTATATAATTAATTAAGTGATTAATAATAATTTTATTTCACAGTTATGTTAAGCACAGCTGCAGTTGGTGAAGGATCAAGGACCTATAGAATAATTAACAATAAATAGAGCAAAACAATAAGATGGTACTACAGAATTGAAATCTTAAACCCACCTCAACCCTACAGAGATGTGTAAAAAGCATCCTCAGAGACTCAACTCAGCCTGGACAGTCACTTTTCTCCACTCTTCCCTCAGGCAGACACAAACAGACTCAGAAGCAGTTTTTTCCCTTGGGCAGTGGACTGCCTTCTGAAGCTCTAACCTCTAAGCTTTTAGGAAATACAATGTAAATTGCAAACCAATGCAATATTCTCTTTATTTTTCTATTTTTCTATAACTGAATTATTAAAAGACTGACTATTTTATGTGACAATGGTTATTTATTCTGACTATTTTAATTAGGACACATTAATTTTAAGACATTATTGTTACTTTAAGACAATCAGGATGTTGCTATATGGAATACTGCTGAACTAAGTTTTATTGTTTTATCAGTGTAATGATAATAAAATCTGTTCTATATTTAAATTTTTGGTGTCTATTAAAATCCATAAGGACCTGATATGTCTTGATGCAGTTGGTTGTGTGATTGGTTGAATAGTTTTCATTTAGCTGCCTCTGGGTGCTTCCTCCTCCAGGCCCAACAGGAGACTCAGAAGGCTGCTCTGAGGTATGAGAGGGCCGTGTCCATGCACACTGCTGCCAGAGAGATGGTGTATGTGGCGGAGCAGGGTCTTTTGGCTGACAAGAACACCATGGACCCAACCTGGCAGGAGATGCTCAACCATGCCACGTCCAAGGTAAATACCTGCTGCTGGAACCTTGATTTCTACAAAGGGAACGTGGAAATTTGATAGATTCTCTGAGGAGGGAAGGGAGCATGTGGAACTATTTTAGCTCATCACAGATTTATCAGTGTCGATGTATGTGTGATTAAGTAACAATAAATGTCAGCACAGGATTAGTGATGATTTAGAGACAGTGTCCATTACATAGTTTAGCTCACACATTAGTGTCTGAAATAACTGAAATGGTTGTTAAGATTTACTGTAGTTTAATGTTTAATATAGTTTTTGTGTGTTATAACCTCTATTTAAAGATCTGTCATTTTATAGCAGGTATCAATAGAGGTTAACAGTGTCTGCACATTTTTTAACAGCTCTGGTTTAGGAAGTGAATTTCCCATTAGTTGATGTTCCAGAAAATCCTCATAAAGCACATAATGAGAGTACACGGGGCACCGAAGCGCAGCCTCTATATAACGCATTATCTGCTGCGAAACTAGTTCATTTCACCAATATTTAGTTATGATACGTTAGTGCTATTATCCTCCGAGCCCGTGGTGGAATTTACAATTACATTTAAAAGTCTGATATCTTGGTGAGAAGGTGGGAGGTTTGGTATTTTACAAAGGAATTGAAATTGTAATTACAATAGCATAGTATAGTATAGTATAGTATAGTATAGTATAGTATAGTATAGCATAGTGTAGTATGTATAGTATGGTGTATAGGGTTGTCGACATGATACAGTGCTTCGTTCCTGACTGCAATCAGCGATCGGGTATACATCAATGCCGGTTTCATGGATTCTACACAAGTGTATCAGTGAAGAAGCGGTGGATCAGATACATGAGGTAATGACATTACTCATTTTTAATAAATGTGAATTTGTGATCCAGTTGCATTCACATCGCTAATATTACATGAGTTAGTCACAGCTGCATAGGATAACCAGCTAGCTAGGTACTTTAGTAACTAGGGGTGTAACGGTACACACAGTGCACAGTTTGATGAGTGCCTTGGTTTTGGGGTCATGGTTTGGTACATTTTTGGTACAGCTGAGAAAAAATAAAAGGTAGAAAATAACATTTTGGTCTTTTATTTAAAAAATGTAAGCATCTAACAATTGTGTATGAAGCAAAGATAATTATTAATTGTACAGATAATATTGACAACTAGTCTTATCAAAAGTCTGTGGCACTGAGACTCTACAGGGAGATTTTGGGGAGACATCAGTCTTGAGCAGCAGTGGAGTCCAGACACTGGTGGTGTGGTGGCTGATGAGATTGATGAAGTGATGAATCTGTGAAGACTGGCAGTGATGGAGAGATGGAGGGGCAAGAATAACAGCAACATGAAAGCGTTAAAGAAAAACATCTTTAAACAGACAAGATGCCAGTGTTGCTTTGCTATTGGATAAATATGACCAGCTGATGTGAACAGCTGATGCTCAGTTGACATCTACAGATAATGACAGCGAAGGAAATGATGAGTGAGCATGTGTGAGAGATGTGAGAAACAGAACTACAGACTTCTGCATGCAAAGATCTTCCTGACAGAACTTACTATGTCCTTGTCAAACTATTACCAGTCTATTGTTTATGCACCAAACTGTAATGTCCGTACTGTGATGGTTCAGGATAAATACATTATATCATATATTTTGCATGTTGGATGTAAGTAGAATATTTCCCTTTTAAAATAAGGTGAAGTGTAGGTATAAAGTACAAGTCCATTAAAAAAGTTTTCATGTATGGTATTTATGGTTCTGTTCCTGTTCTCAAATGAAGAGAATGGTGAGCATAATCATATGAATGCCAAAATGTGTATTACCAAAACGTATATTAAAAAATAAAATATTAAAAACATTACCAGGTTATGTACAATGAAGCAGGCCGAACCTTTCCTCAGTCATTTCTCAGCATACCTGAAAACAGTGATGCAACCACCAGTTGTGACTGCTGGTGGTGTTTATTTCATTGCAGTTTCATTTTCACTGCAAACAAAAGACTAAATGCACACCACATATTTAAAAGCTCTTTTGTTACAGGACTTTTGAGCAGAACCGTAACACTAGACCTATTTCTTTTCCTTGAATGTTAGCACCTGTTTGTCTTTTGAGTTAAAACCTCAAAATGATGATGGTGGCAGATTATCCTTCCACTTTGTCTTAAATGGCTTGTTACAAATGTTTTACTCTGTTTTAAGATTCCTAACTAGCTTGAACATTGTTTATGTTAGCCCAGTTGTTCTTTTTACAGTTAATCTATAAAGTAGCCACTGGCTGCTCTATGCTAAAAGCACACACATATTTCTATATATTTCCCTTACAAAAATGACTTATCAGATTCCAATATTTAATACTCAATGTTTATTGTTATCAGCTATTAAGTAGCGAGACTTGTAATCTGCTATACTATCATTGCTATACTTATCATGCCTACCCGCTGTATAGTAGACCATATATATATAATCATCATTTTCTTCTTTCAGGCGTGCAGACAGGACATCCGGTGACAGTTCAAGAGTGCAGCTGCCATTTTAAGAGGGCCTTGAGAGGCGTTCAGTATGTTTCCCTGGGCATGGGAAGAGTCTGTCTATTGACAGTATGCCAACACCCAAATGTCAATGTTTCAGGTACTCTGTATCAACCCTCAATGAAAAGGTCACTGGAGTGGGAACTGACCTCCCAACACAGAAGCATCTTCTTTTCTTCATTGGCCATACAAGGAGATTTAAAGAGTCCATCATTTGTCATACTGACTGGAAGGTAGAATCTCTGTCACTTACTGACCAGATCATTCCCATGAAGCTCCATCATAGCTACACTAATGTGGATCTTGCTTAGTTCTTCCAGTGCAGCTCCACTTGTGTGAGGAAGGTGATATTTATTCATCCATGTTCTCCAAGAGTTGTGGTTCAAGGATATCATGGTCACTGTGCCTTGTCAGGCTTACCCTCTTCATTCCAGATGTATTGCAACTGCAAGATAAATGCATAAATTGTACAGATGTTGAAATTGCCACATCAGCCTCCATGGACCTTCAGAAGCTAATCCTCATACAGAGGCATGCATTATTTGATAACTTACTGCAGCTAATTGTATTGTGGACTGGTCTCAGACCTGGGCATCAGGGCTAAGAGTACAATCCTGAAGGTCTTCAATTTAGGTGATCTTATATGTGCTCATAAAGGATTTCTATCTGAGACATTGTGCCAGAAGGAGTCAGTGTGAACATCCCACTATTTTTGCAACATGGCAGGTGGATAAATGAGATTAAACCTTCTAAAGACATTGCATTGACCAGGATCCAAGTTGAAATGGAAAATGCTTGTTTGAATTTTGCATTTCATTCCTCACACCTTGCATTTTTGTCCCTAATTTAACTTCCCCTTTGATCTTTTTTTAATAGAATGTACAAAATGAAATGAAGCACAGCATTAGTTCATGCAGGACATGGAAGTCATACTCCCCAGCTGTAATCAGCTGACAGTCTCTGACTGAATCAGCATACCTTATCAGTCACACACAAATCACAGCCATTCTCACAGCAAGGCAGTCTATTTAAATAATACTCTAGATAGAATAAGACTGTAGGTACACTGGTCTACACCAACACTCACACTGCTGCTGGAAAAGCTGGGTTTCATGGCAGCCCCAGTGGGGTTGCAAGAGTTGACTCAGATGAAGAAAAGCAGGGTTATCCTTCTTCACTCCTGCAGGAAAAGGAGAGAGCGCTGGTTGCACAGCAGTCTTCTCTGGATCCAGTCATATGCTCGGTTGAACACAGAGAGAATCTCTGCTCATCCAGCGAGGTTGAGATTGTATGACCAAGTTACTTTAATGCATGGAGGTTACTTCCTCATTGCCTTGGTAACAGCTGGAAGCACAGCCTAAGGTGTTTTGTAACTGGAGGATTTCCAGCGGATGTCATTGCAGAGAGTTTGACACCTTTGTGTGAATTGAACAAAGCATGAAGTCAGGGAGCTGAAGTGTGTTTGGACTCCTTTTGTTTGACTTGGCATCATGCCTTAGTTATCAGGCTTCAGTCAGCCTTTATGACTGTGTGCAGGCCTGTCTTTGTTTCATACACAGCTCCCAACAGCACTGTTACAGATATTGTTTGTTGAGGCCCAACAGACATTATCTGTAACAGTGCCAGCTGGCTGTACATGTTGAACTGCTTCATTACATTTAATGTGTTGCTGATCACTTCTCCCGACAAGTCAACTTCCATTTAAAGTAGTAGGCGTTTTACTTATTGTGTATATATAGTCATTCTGATATAGAATAAGTAGAAAATTGTTGTAAATTATTTTTGCTCTAAGAAAGATGTAGTTATAATTAGTTGGGTTTATTATTATTATTATTATGTATTATTATAGTTCATTTAAAAGCTTCTTTTTTGCTTTGTTCAGGTCAGTGCCGAACAAGAAAATCTACTGCCAGAATGGTCAGGTAGAAACTAACTGAACAAAGGCACTGAAATAACTAAATAACTGAAAACGAGGCAGAACCAACTGGAGGAGAGGAACCTTAGCATCTCCAAAATTAAGTAGTCAAGATCTGGAAGATATATTTATCAGTCAAAGCAAACTATTGGCCATCAGTCCCTGCCAGAGGAACACTCAGGGCAGCACCAGATTCAGAACCTTGGACAGCGGCCATGATACTTGAAGCGTACAAAAATGCCTCATGGTCACTAGGTTTCCATCTGAATGTAGTTTAATTCCAAACAGAATTTCCTGAAAATCAGAAAAAACAATGTGAATGAATGGGTGTTTTCATTCAGTACTGTTGTGTAATGTAAATATTAGGAGATAAAAAGTTGGCAGCAGTAATTCTCCAGTTGATGCCATTTAACCACTACAGAAGTAGATTAGGAGAGGATGTCATTTAAGTAGCGACAGTCAAAACTCAAATGATGGAAAAGCATGTGGGAAACATGGTGGAAATAGGACCTTTCTGTTTGTTTCATGTATTCATTAAGGAACAGTGCAGTCTCCTTATTGCCCCACACAGATCTGATGTGTTTCTTCAGTGGAAGCTTTGCTGATGTTCACTTTGTTGCATTTTGTTCATATCGATACATCAACTTTTCCACCAAGTGTTCAAACGTTTCTGTGATATTTCAAGATGTTTTTCCACTCAGGTATTTTAATGTGCAAAGTGAAAATGTGAATAAAAACTGGTGGATTTATACACTTCTTGTTATGATTGCAAAGCATGATTGACTTGTCAGCCTCTGTATGTATCTTGTGTCAGACTGAATGACTGAATGCAGACGACCCCTAGACAACTACTGCTCACTCTCACACTGATGATTCATATACACTTTAATCAAAGATGACTGTACTAATCTCCAAAGCAGCCATTATGCTGTACGTCTCTGCTCTGCATTATGATTAACCACTTCATTGGAATTACTTTAGAGTGTTGGTAACATTGTAAAGTGTTTGAAGAGATTCTTAGCTCAGTTACTCATCAGGACAAGCACCTCCTTGAATGAATATCCAGTATTCCATCATTGCCAGGGGGAAGGTTTGAATAGCACGGATGAAAGTGTGAGTCTCCTTTTCTCTTAGTATTGAACTTTAAAGGTCATTGTTCTGTTGCAATGTTAATGATTGATGGTGACTGCTAAAGGTGCCTGCAGTGTTCAGATGGAGCTGCAGTCTGTTCTGCAGTCAGGCCTCTGCGCCATGTTGGAAACGATGAAACTGGAAAAGTATGGAAAAGGCAGAGTGAGCTGAATATGAGCAGTGCCACATAAAATCTATTTTTTAGTTTGAGGTGAAGGTTGGATACAGTGCATATGAGATAGAAAAGAAATGCAGAAAATATATTTGTTGATTTTGAAAATCAGTACTCAAAAAAAACCCCACAAAACAGTACTTGTCAATATGTCAATAATGCACCATTGCTATTATTGTTAAAGTCTGTGTAAAGTAAGAATAAATATGTGTTCTGAGTTTGACATTCCACAGAAAAGTGTGTTGTTAACCACCCTGCCAAATTTGAATGATTGCCTGCCTAGTTCGCTGAAACCCAGCACCCTAGCAAGTGTCACCTGTCAATCAAAGTCACCACCTCTACCAGAAACATGGACGCTACGTCTGAGAGCTTTAACTCAGGTGTTAGCTCGGCCGCTAGTTCAGCTGCTAGCTCGGTGGCTAGCACAGCTGCTAACTCGGCAGCTAGCTCAGCGGAATGTATTTATACCTCTACAGCAGCAGGGGCGGGTTTATGATTTTCAGACCTGCCCACTAAATCCTGAACACAGAAATGTTGAAACACAGTTTGTGAAGCCTAGCTCCACAATTCAAATCTAAATGGTTGAAATGCTTTTTACATCTTTTTTTAGAAATTCATTTATGACCTATTTAATGTGTTTAGAAGAAAAAGTCTGAATTCACTTTACATGGTCTTATATAAAAGGTCTAAATATAAAAGTACATTTTATAAATTATACATTAAGACAGGTGTAGTGTGTTAAAATTGAACATCCAGGTCACTCATTACTCATTACTTTCACCAAAGAGGAAAAATTAGAGACATTTACATTTACTACTAGGGAATTTGTCATAGTTATAAGATTTGCATCTAATTATTATGACTTCATATCATTTATAGGCTAATAACCAGATGACATGTCATAACTATGAGGTCTGATTTCATAACTGATAATCTGTCAATCATATCATCATGCAGTCAATGCTTCTCTCCAGAGAGGTTTAAATATATTTATTATTATTTATAAAACATAAACTTGGAAAACAAATAATGGTATCAACAATATCATAGAATAAAATACCATAAATATAGTCAATCCAATATAAAGAAACGCCATAATTATCTATATGATGTGTTTACTATAAAAAACCTAATATATAAATATATCTTACATGAACCTCCTTCATGTTAGATTCATTTATTTAGTTAGATTTTATTTAGCAGTTGGTGAGTAACTGATGATGGTAGTATACATGTGCACTTTTCTACCAGTCCAGTGTTGGCAGAGGGTCATGTGTGCTGGATGTGATGATGTAATGTAACCTCTGTGAGTCTTGTTTTCTGTGTTGGGCAGGTGAACGAGGCAGAGGAGGAGCGTCTTCGCAGTGAGCGGGAGCACCAGAGAGTCACGCAGCTCTGCCAGGAAGCCGAGGCTCGCGTACAGACCCTCCAGAAAACACTGAAGAAGGTCATCCTCAAGTCCAAACCTTACTTTGAACTGAAGGCTCAGTTCAATCACATTCTGGAGGTGTGTACCAGCAGTGATTTCTCTTTACAGTGTGTTCATAACCGTGAGTAACTTAGCTGATGATTTAAGCCTTTGTGACCAGGCGAGAGCAGGGACACTGACTATGAACAATAACCCACATGACTTAGCATCTTTTTTGCTGATGTACTTTACCTGTGGCTAGGTTCAGCTGCACTGATAATGCAAAGTCTGCAAAATGTGCACGTTTTAATGGATGTGGTTTACTTTACATGCAGACATGTGTTGCTCAGAGGCAATCAAAACTGCTAGCCAAAGCATTCAGCCTTCAGTGAGTGCCATTTATATTTTGAGAATAACCCACATATCCTGAAGCTTTGGGCCAGGTTGAAATCTGAACAAAGCTGAGTTGGCTGAATGTGAATTATAAGAACAGATGAAAGATTTTTGATAGCGCTATCGTTATTATTGCTGCTATTCTGCTGGCTAGGAGAGCAGTAAGTTCTTACAGTAATTCAGGTCATCTACTATTGTTCTGATTAATGAGCTGAAGTTCAGATAATACCATTCCGACAGTAGTAGAGTAGATGATATAGATAATACCCTCCATCATGTATATGTATGTCATTTAATGATAAATGTTATGATATACTTTCTACTAAAGCAATCAGGGTAACTGTTAATAGATAAAAGAATCAGATGGGAATGGAATGATGGGAAAAAAACATCTATACTGGCCTCCCTCTTGTACCAAAGTGGTTATCCAGCTAGTCCAAACAATTGAGAATCCTCGGAAAAAGACTCATAGACTGGACTGTGGCGTTGTCACTGATCTTTACTGAAGATGTCACAAATTGTGAAACTGTAATACAATCCAAAAATACAAATATTGTAAATGATGTTACACAAGCATGAAAATCACTATAATAAACAAGGTAAGAACACACAATATTGATATGCACAAAAGGAGGAGACCTCCACTGGATCAAAACAACATGTGAGCTACATGGCTGAATTATTACAATGTTAAAGTGATAATGGAAATGATTGTAACACGCAGTCTTCATTTATGAACTTATGAAGCATAAAAACTTACAGATATGGTCTTCTGCAGCTTCAAAACCAAAGTAAAGTCCTCTCACAGCTCACTGACAGGGGAAAATGGTCTCCAGCACCAGCCATGTGCTCTGCTCTCAAAACCGAAAGTAAAACTTAACTAAAGAGGAGACTGCATTTACTCTTTGTTCCACAGGGGGCAGTATAGCATAAAGCAGTTTTCCACTCAGAGGCCATGACACTCCCCGCCTGGCGTCCATAGGGACGTCACAACTCTCAATAGGGACCTAAATTATGGCATCTGAGCATGATGGAGACAAAAGGGGGATGAGTTCCGTGATAGGCCTGGAGAAAACCTTAGGAGCACCTTGACGGATGACTCTCACGTCCACCTTTCTTACATGTCCATCTGCACTTGGGAATGTCTTCGTCACAACAGCCATCGGCCATTCATTTCTTTCCACTTGAAGATCTTTCATGAGGACCACGTCACCCTTCTTCAAGTCGGGTCTCTTGTCCGGCCATCTTCTTCTAGTTTGCAGCGTCGACAGATATTCGCGGCGCCACCTCTCCCAGAATGTGTCGGCGAGGGATTGGACCTGCTTCCACTGCTGTCTCAGTAGCTCTGCCTTACCAAACTCACATGGGGGAGGAGGGACGGTGCCCGTCTTCTGCGTCAACAACATAGCTGGTGTGAGCACGAGTGGGAACTCTGGATCAGATGAAACAGGCACAAGTGGCCTCGCATTCATGATGGCGCACACCTCTCCCAGAAGTGTGGTGAGGACCTCATGGGTGAGATGAGGGGACTTCAACTGTGAGAACATGCGTATGCGTATGCGTCGTGCCACACCGATAAGGCGTTCCCATGCCCCTCCCATGTGGGACGAGTGAGGGGGGTTGAATATCCAGCTGCATTTCTGTTCTTGGAGATACTTGTCCAGCTGTGTGTTGGGTACGCCCATCCCCAACTCTTTACTGGCACCGATGAAATTAGTACCCTGATCTGACCTGATCTGTTTTGGTGCACCTCGAAGAGAGAAGAATCTCCTCAGTGCATTGATGAAGCTGGAGCTGGTCATGAACTCGACAACTTCAATGTGCACTGCTCTCACGCACATACATGTGAACAGCACCGCCCACCTCTTGCTGTTGGCATGACCGCCCCGCGTGCGCCTTGCAGACACTTCCCACGGTCCAAAGATGTCTAGCCCAACGTAAGTAAAGGGGGGTGCTGCCTGCAGCCTCTCGGCTGGCAGATCTGACATCTGCTGTTGACCCGTCTTACCCCGAAGTTTCCTGCAGATGACACATTTAAAGAGGAAGCTCTGGATGCGTCTCTTCCCTCCAACCAACCACAACCCATCTGTGCGGATGGCGCCCTCAGTGAGATGCCTACCTTGGTGCTTGACCATCTCATGGTGATGTCTTATGATCAGTGTGGCAAGGTAATGGTGACCAGGAATGATAAGGGGGTTTACCTCACTTAAGGTCAACTGAGAATGAGATATGCGTCCTCCCACGCGAAGGAGTCCATCACTGTCTATGACTGGATTCAAGACTCTGATACTGCTGCGTGTCGGCAGATTTCTCTTCTCTGAGATGCATCTTATCTCCTCAGCATACACTTCGTGCTGCACGCTTTTGATCACAAGCTTCTTAGCCTGTTCTAGGCCCTCCACAGTAGAACCTCGTTGGCATAGATGCCACCCTTTACAGCTGTTCTCGCCAGTTGGATGGGCAAAGGAATGGGCAATGTGCTTTAGATGTGCAACTGCTCTGACGAGTGATCGTAAGCTTGAGAAACGCTCAAAGCGCTCCACTCTGAACTGACCTTTCGAAGCTTGGGTGATGTGCACAGATGCTACAGGACATATCTCTGCGTCTGCTGTCGGATCGACGAGGTCAAAAGACACCTCGGACGGTGAGGATGGAGGGAGGGGCTTTGACAGGAAAGGCGGCCCCGTCAGCCATGTGGTGTTTGGAAGGAATTCAGCTGCGACTGATCTTGACCCATGGTCCGCAGGGTTCTGCTCGGATGGAACGTATCTCCATTGTTCTGGGGACGTCGACTGTCGAATCCGTTCAATCCGGTTACTCACATACACATAAAACCTCCTTGTCTCATTGTGTATGTAGCCCAAAACGATTTTGCTGTCAATAAAAAATGTGACAGAGTCAATCGTCAGGTGCAGCTCACTCACTACGAACTCTGCAATATCCACCGCGAGGACGGCGGCACGGAGCTCGAGGCGTGGTATGGTAGTGTCTCTCACAGGTGCGAGCTTCGATTTTCCAAAGATGAAACCCACACTGGACTTGTCGTCGTGGTTGGTGACCTTCAAGTAAACAACAGCTGAGATTGCCTTGATTGAAGCATCGGCAAAGACGATCAGCTCTGCTGACTTGGCATTGGTGGAGGAGAAAGTGGAGTAGCATCGGGGGATCTGCAGCTCCTGCAGATGCTGGAGTGAAGCTTTCCATTTCTCCCATTCTGCTCTCTTATCATCAGGAAGAGGGGAGTCCCATTCTCCTACTTCCAGTGACAGCTGCCTGAGAAGAAATCTGCCCTGTACTGTGACGGGCGCGATGAACCCAAGAGGATCGAAAATACTGTTCACCACAGAAAGCACGCCTCTACGTGTGAATGGCTTGTCATCGACCTGAACTCTGAACGTGAACGTGTCTGTGATGAGGTTCCAACAAACACCAAGGCTGCGCTGTAAGGGCAGCTCATCCTTCGGCAGGTCCAGATTCTGTACGTCCTTGGCAAGATCGTCGATGGGAATGGCGTCCATCACAACAGTCCTGTTAGAGGCTATCTTGTGAAGCCGAAGGTTGGAGAGTGCCAGGGCTGCACGAGCACGTTGGAGAACAGAGATAGCCTCTTCCTCTGTGGCGAAAGATTTCAATGCATCATCCACGTAGAAATCCTCTTCTACGAACATCCTGACATCACTTCCATAGCTGTCTTCTTCCTCTCTGGCAGCCCTCCTCAGGCCATAAATGGCGACGGCTGGGGATGGTGTGTTGCCGAAGACGTGGACTTTCATACGGTAGTCCACAATGTCACTGTTCATGTCGTTGTTTCGGAACCACAAAAACTGTAAATAGTTTCTGTGTTCCTCTTTCACCACGAAACAGTGGAACATATGCTCAATGTCCCCTGTTACGGCAACCTGTTCTTTTCTGAACCTCACTAGTACCCCCAGAAGGCTGTTGTTAAGATCCGGTCCAGTGAGGAGGACGTCGTTTAGAGAAACTCCATCGTAACGAGCGCTCGAATCGAAAACGATGCGGATCTTGCCGGGCTTTCTGGGGTGGTACACACCAAATGACGGAAGGTACCAGCGCTCTTGGTGATCTTGCAGCACCGGGGCCAATTCTGCGTGGTCATTATCCAACATCTTTTGAATGAAGTCCAAGTAGTGCTCCTTCATTTCAGGGTTTTTCTCAAGAGTGTTGCAGAGTGTTTTGAGCCGTTTGTAAGCGTATCCTCTGTTATTGGGAAGCCGTCTCCTAGGCGTCCGAAAGGGCAGAGCTTGCTGTCGTTCTTGGTGCACACGAAGACTGATTCACCCATGTCTTCTCCTTTGGGTATCTTTGAGCTGAGTGGGATGGGATGCGTTTGATGAAGTGTTTGATGAGCCAACCAATTGAAGTTTTCTTTTACCTGAAGGTGACCTTCACAGGGAGGCAGATAGCTTGGACGGCCACTCTCAAGGACACACGTCCTCAGGCTGCTCACTGTAGATGGCTTGTGGGTTTTACCAAGACATACATCCCCTATGACCACCCATCCCAGATCCAGTTTCTGGGCAAAAGGGGCGTTGTGTGGACCATTAATCTGCTTGCGCACCTTATGGACACGGAGAATGTCTCTCCCCAACAGCAGCAGGATGTTTGCATTAGGGTCTAGAGGGGGAATCTCGCTTGCAATGGCTTTGAGGTGTTTGTGATGGGAAGCTGCGTTGGGGGTTGGTATTTCTGACCTGTTGTCTGGGATCTCCTCACATTCAACCAAGGTGGGAAGTTGTAGGTTGATTTTCTGGTCTATTGACTCAACAGTGTATCCACATGCTCTTCTTCCAGCTGTTTCGGTGATGCCTGCACATGTTTTTAGCGTATATGGAGACCGAACACTGTTATCGTTGAAGATGCTGAAGAACTCGGATCTCGCAAGAGAGCGATTACTTTGCTCATCGAGGATGGCATACAATCTCCTTGCTGTGTCGCGACTACCGTTGGGGTACACGTTTACCAAACATATCTTAGAGCAGGCACGTGAGCTCATCCCTTCCCCACATACCTCTGTGCACCTAGGTGACACTTCCTCCTTTGTCTCTTCCTCCTCCCCGCCATAGTCTGTATTAGCTTGGGGTGGCTTTTGTTTCCAGGGAGCAGGACCTGGATGTAGGGTCGAAACATGCCTGTCACTCCCACACTCAGCGCATGTGATGTCTGCTTTGCAGTTCCTGGCGATGTGGGCCGCAGATGCACAACAATGGAAACAGATGGCATTCTCCTTAATGTACTGTCTACTTTCTTCAAGAGGTTTTTCTCTAAAGCCTCTACACCTACTGAAGGGATGTGGCTTCTTGTGGATGGGACAGTTCTTAAGTAGGTCAGCAGTTGGTCCTGAAGGAGACTGGTTACTCTCCCGGTCTGGAGGTGATATCTGAGTCCTGTGAACTGACACTCGCTGTCTTTGACTGTAGCCATCATCGGGACGCTCTCTCCTGATGGGAGTGTGACTGGAAGGACGAAGGATGAAGCTCGGGTCATTGCGGGCTTTGGCTTCGTCTGAGACGAACTTGGAAAACACAACGAATGGGGGGAATGATACCTGGTACTGTTCCTTATATTTGGAGCCATAAGATGTCCATTTATCCTGCAGGTTGTACGGAAGCTTTTCGAGGATGGGATGGATTCCTCTGGCTGTGTCCAGGTAAGATAATCCAGGTAGGAAGTGATCCTCCTTAGCTGTTTCTATCTCTAATAGCAGGTCTGCCAGGTCACGAAGTTTCTGTACATCTCTGCTGGATATCCTCGAGAAGCTCTCCAGTCTAGAAAAAAGAGCGCTTTCTATGGCTTCAGGTGTCCCATAGCATTGCTCTAAACGGTCCCACGCCATTCTCAGACCAGCAGCAGGGTTCCTGATATGGACAGATTTGATCCGACGTACATGCTCGGAGGACTCTCTCCCCAACCATTTCACAAGCAGGTCTAGCTCCTCAGCTTCACTTAACTCGAGACCTTGGATAGCATTGGCAAATGAAGACTTCCATGCCCAGTAGTTTTCCACCTTATCATCGAACTTGGTCAAGCCTGTGGTGATAAGTTGACTTCTGGCAAGAAACTTGGCCAAGTCAGCTGTTGCAGAAGTGTCCTTGAAACCACCACGATCATAACTCCGATCCACTCCCGCGTTTGGGTTACGATGATATCCGTGCCATGACTTACTGACAGACCTCCTTGGACTGCTGCTGGGAAAGGTCAGGTCGTGGTGTATTGCTGTGGCCTGGTCTGTAGGCAGAGGCTCGGGGACAATGTCTTCCTCGTCGTTGACCAGGGCTTCCCTCAGACTGACCCTCGGAGTTCGCTCTGTGTTATGAACTTTGTCAGACTGTTCCTGCTGAGGCTGAGAAGCTTTGAGTTCCGGCTGAGGGGAAGGGGCTTTGTATTCACTTAATGTTGGAAAGTAATCACTGTTATCTTCTAGCGCTTCCTCCAACGCGGCAGCTTCAGCAAAGGCTGCTTCTTTTTCTTTTTCAACCTCCATTGCCGCTAGCTCTGCATCAATCCGTGCTCTTTGTACTTTCATTTCAACCTCTTTCTGAGCAAAGGCTGCTTTGGCCTCTGCTGCCTTTGCCTTAGCACGAGCTGTTGCTAAGGCTAAGTTAACCTTTGAGCCGGAGGATGATCGTGACGAACGAGAGCACTCAGACCGTACCTCTAGCTCATCCTTTTCCTTTTCACGATGCACTTGAGCCGCTACTTTCAGTGTAGGTTCTTCCTTATGGGTTTTATCTTCCATGTTATATGTAGGCTGGAGACGTTGAATGATGTCGTGTGTGAGCGATGTGCTTTAGCCGACTCAGGCTGACCTTACTTGAAGAAGCGATGAGAAGATATCTTTTCACTATACTGGCCTCCCTCTTGTACCAAAGTGGTTATCCAGCTAGTCCAAACAATTGAGAATCCTCGGAAAAAGACTCATAGACCGGACTGTGGTGTTGTCACTGATCTTTACTGAAGATGTCACAAATTGTGAAACTGTAATACAATCCAAAAATACAAATATTGTAAATGATGTTACACAAGCATGAAAATCACTATAATAAACAAGGTAAGAACACACAATATTGATATGCACAAAAGGAGGAGACCTCCACTGGATCAAAACAACATGTGAGCTACATGGCTGAATTATTACAATGTTAAAGTGATAATGGAAATGATTGTAACACGCAGTCTTCATTTATGAACTTATGAAGCATAAAAACTTACAGATATGGTCTTCTGCAGCTTCAAAACCAAAGTAAAGTCCTCTCACAGCTCACTGACAGGGGAAAATGGTCTCCAGCACCAGCCATGTGCTCTGCTCTCAAAACCGAAAGTAAAACTTAACTAAAGAGGAGACTGCATTTACTCTTTGTTCCACAGGGGGCAGTATAGCATAAAGCAGTTTTCCACTCAGAGGCCATGACAACATCCAACAAATCCATTATTCCAATAAAGCAGTCCTGCTGACTGATTGACTCGCCCACAATGAATCCAACCACAGATATGAATGTGTAAACAGTATGGGACAATCTATTATAGTTAACAAAGTGATCTTCCTGTTAACTGTGAAATGTCTTCTTTGCATCAAGTAATTAGTGTTTGAGTATTTAGATTTTGAGTGGTTGAAAACTGCATAAAGTTGAATAGTTTTTTTTTAGTATTTTTGAATGTCTTTCAGTAATAGCCCACATTAATTTTATTCTATTTTTTATTAGGATCCCATTAACTGATACAAAGCATCAACATCAGATCCACACAAAATAAAACAGAATATGAAAACATGACAAGAAAATAGACAAAACCAAGCAAAATCAATCACATGAATTATAACATCAGAATTCTTTCTCCCAACGTGTCCCTCTGCATATTCTTGTTCATTTACAGTAGTTGTTTATATGCATATACAGTACACACATATACACTAGCTTGCTAACTGCTAAGCTCATGAGCATACATAGTTAAGTCTTGCATCGTGTTTTCTGTACTGAATGATTTCACCTTACAAAAAAGGAAAAAAGCTATTTACACAATATGAATACAGCTGTAGGGCCATTAGGTGTTTGACTTGTTTTTTAAAGCTTTCTCATGGCATGCCTGGTGGGATGTGTATGTGTGGTTGAGCTAAGTGAAAGTTGACTGTACAAACAATTAGGTTTTTTTTAGTACATTGATGTTTTTATCAAGTACTAGGAGTGATGCTGTCAGCCTCTCCTCAACTCTCTGCATGTTGTCTACATTAGACCTTAGTGTGCATCCTAGGTAGAGACGAGCTGCGTTGTTCTGAGCCATCTGCAGTTTTCCAGGGTCTTTCTTTGCAGCACTTGACGATATCACTGGGCAATAATCAAGATGTGATAGAACTAGAGTCTGCAGGATCTGTCTGGTCAAGTGTGCTGTGAGAAAAGCAGAGCACCTTTTTATAACAGATATATTTACATAAAACATAAACACACATCTGTTCATGGAGCTTGTTGAGGGTTAATAATCGATCTAGTTAGCTATTAGCTATCTAACCTGCAGTATAGGTTTCAAAATCACTTTGACATGATTTTAGTACAAAATGGATAACACATTGTGATTTCAGTGAGACATTAGCAGTAGATTGATGGAATCAAAGATTAATGAGCCTCAGTTTAGTTTCAACACCTGAGTTTCAACAAACTTTAATGAAATAGAAGTGAAAAAGACTTCTCCATTGGTGTCTATGGAGACAGTTAAAGTTGCTGACTTCCTGTCACCTGTCTTTCAGGAACATAAGGCTAAAGTAGTACAGCTGGAGGAGCAAGTGGCCAAAGTAAAAACACGGTACTCTGTGGCTCTGCGGAACCTGGAACAGATCAGCGAGCAGATCCACGCGCAGAGGGGCCGAATCCGAGCGAGCAGCAGGGGGCGACCTGCTGTCTGTGGTGGACGGAGTCCCCCTGTTGGTGCTGAGGCTGAAGTCAGAGCTGCTGTCGGGATTCAAGTCAGCAGCTGCATTGAAGTCGGTGGGATAGAGAGCGACTGGGCTGACGGAGAGAAAACTAGATTGTGGGTGGAGAGACACCGGGAGAGCGGCTGGGGCCAGAGGGAGCGGCTGCAGGCGGAGCAGGCCAGCTCAGACTGCATGTCCGTCATTAGCCTGCAGACCATAGCTTCTGACCTGGAGAAGTGCGACTCTGTGGAACACCTGGGTGACCTCAGCGATGGCGGGAGCGCGCTGGGTGAAGAGTGGGACCGGGAAGGGAAGACTCAGCAAAAGCTAGTCAGTGGGGAGGCAGTGACTGATGGGCCCCAGCAGGGAGGGGCCCTCCAGGAGAAGGGAGAGGTTAGTAAAGAGAAGCAGGAGAGCTTCATCAAGCAGCACCACAGAAGTGTTAGTCTATGATAGTCAGAAGGAGGAAGAAGCTGATGACTGATGATGAATGAGGATTATGGCAAGAAGAGGGATCAGAGAAGAAATTAGAGAGGAGAGAGAAAGCACCCTGACTGAGAGCTGGATGAGGAGCCAGCAGGACTGTGAATAGAGAGAGCTGACAGTGATTGACACTGCAGTTAGGAATAGCAGGGAGGTTTGGCAGGTACATCGGCCGCACACTAATGATTCCTTATGTGACAGCAATAAACAGAGAGAGGTGAGAGCACTGACCTTCCATCAGACCTGTGACAGTGTCTGCTCCTGTCTGTCTAAAAAGTGCATGAAACAAAGTCAATTACTGTAGTGTACAAACGTAATACATGCAATTTGATTCACGTGTCTGGTTCTTAATGTGCCTGCAGACCATTTAAAAGTCTATCTTTATGTTGACATGGTATCAGCTTGTTTTTCTACTCTATGCATGGACACACATGCTTCTAGTTTAGTTCCAGTTTGTTATGACTTTGGTCTCATTTTTAGAATGATCTCTTGTCATAACATTGTACTTCCAAAGCAACTGTTGAGATCTAACATGCTTTGGTAAAGTAAAGTTCATGTCACAATAAAAACACATCCAGGTACCTGTCCCTTTAACATGTGTTTTTCATTAAATGATGTAAGTAAATACATTAAAAAAAACTAAATGCATAATATAATGTGTATTGTATTGCACTACTTGGATAATGCAAACTAAGATAAATCTTCATTTACTCTATGATGCTCATCTCAATGCATCAGAGCTAGTGTTAGAATACCTTTGCTAATTGTTTTCTATATAAAATCCCATAAAGCTGGAACAATGTGATGCACATCTGCTGATGTCTGTATCAGACTGCCAGCTGTTCAAATGCAGCACTTGAACTCCTGCTTCAGTCCAAAAAGCAGAAAAAATAATGCTTTTGGCCTCAATACATATCAATTGAAGAGTTTCTTTGACTTTCTGGAAAGTACCCACAGCAAATAACTGAAAAAAGCTTATATTTCTCTCTGAATCTCAGTGTGGACCAGAATGTTTGATTTTGAAGTTATAATTTAAAAACCCTTTAGGGGGTTGGTGGAGGAAATGTCACCTTTTTCATCACATTTGTAGTTTGGCCTCATTTGTAAGGAATGAAGGTCTGAAACTATGAAAATAAGACCTTAGTTGTAATAAACTGGATATTTTTTGTGTAAGCAGTATGGTGTATCCAATGAGAGATCATTAAGGACACAAACATTTGTAATGGCAAAAAAACTGTTCAAATAAAAATGAGAGAGGATCTTGTCTTCTATCACTATACATTGTTCTTTAAAACAATGTGGCCAAATACCACGTTTTCATTGCCTTATGAAATGACTATAGCCATATGGGGTCAGTAATATGGAATACATAGATAAGATCATCAAACTAAGTGCAATTTGCTGACATTATTGTGCTGCAGAGACATGAATTGCCAATAGTATTAAATGAAGGTCTGGTTTTTATACAGCCTTAAAATATACACAAAGCATCTTTGTTGGCCTTGAATGATTTAGAAGGTTAGCTCAAAACTGCTTAAATAGTTAACTTAGCTGAAGATATAACTGATCAAGGCTCAAGCTTAATGCAAGATCTGAACAAATCTATCTGCTACAGCAGGGCTTCTAGCTCCACAGTGATATAGCATGTGGCTATGTGTTTGCAGAAAGAGCAGTGATGGAAGGGCTGAATGACTAATCATTAGAGAAATGGTTATTGTAGCCCGAAGCAGACATGCTGCCATCATTACTGTGGCACCTCACATGTAATCATGTATAAACACTAATGTTTTTAAAGGATTTCACTTTTTTGGTGTCTCAGCAGTCTCATCAAAATAAATACAAATCTAAGAAGTTAAACTGGTTCCAAAACGTAATGGGTCTCCTTTAAGTGCAGAACTGTCCAAAGTATTATTCAGGGTTGAGTCAGATATGAAATTCAGTCACATATGACTTTCTGTTTTCAAACACATACAAAGAACACATTTGTACAAACCAGTTTGTGATTATTACTAAGACTGGCTAACTGTGTAGCTGCTACCAATAAGTAACCCCCCCACCCCCACCCATCACAATTTGATATTGTCCTAAAATCATACTTTAAAGTATTCCTCCAGTTCAGTTTATTTCTCTGTCATCAGTTTTGTACATACTACACATTTTTCATTTGTCATATCATTCAGTAACATGTGTTGTAGCGAGTCAACAGTGAGTGTCCATTTGTGCATTGTGTCAGTCTGTACAGATAAGAGGGACAGTAGGTCTAGTAGTAGCTATTAGTAGCACACTGCTAAACTGTAATTAGCCATTACCACCAGTTTTCTGCCATGTAACAAAACCAAATGTTTGACACAATTTATTTCAAGTGCCTTTGGGTTCTGAATTGGTTCCGTTCCAAAAACAATGTTGATCCAAAGGGTGGATACCACTTATTTACAGTTACATTGAATTAAACATAATTAAAATCAGTATCAGTCAATGGACATTCTGTTTCAAGTGGAGAGAGTTAATGGTCCTCCAGTTTGAAAAGGTAGATTCAAGCTGTATGACTTTATATGTTTGAAACTGCTCATACTGACTGTGTGACTGTCAATAAAAGCCCTAAATAAGCTTGATATATTAGGAATCATGTCAGTGTTATACTAATTTGAATAATGTAACATTAAATATGAAATGAAGATAATGTTGTTGAACTTGAACTTCATATTTGTTGTGACTCAGTGGGAACTAATGTGTTTGTTTTACAGTTTGCTCATTTCAAATCACACATTTACATCAGTGAAGGCTGAAAGAGAAAGACTTCAACTTGTGATCCAAACAGTTGAGGGTTTGCACATCTGGTTGCGTTTTTTGCACTTGATTTCTTTGTTTTATTTAATGATGTCAGTCCAAACACTGGTTTACAACTTTGCTGTAGAAAACATTGTATTAACTGCTGTATTTGTTTAGAGTGAATGTAAAATCTTGAATGTAACAGATGTATAATACTGTTGAACATCAGATACTGTATGTACCTTACTGAACTTGCACATGTTATTTTATGAAACATCATTATTAAAAGGTTACAGTACTGAACCTGCTTACTGTGTCATTCTGAGCTCAGACAGGAAGCTGACAGGATGCACACTCACATAAATAGTAGTTTGAGCAAAAAGGTCCACTTACTAGTTTCTTCTGGTGCTTTCATGGTCGTCCTCAGTAGATGTATATGACCATAGGTGACCATGTCCACGGTTATGCAGAGACAAGCAGGTGTTAAAATAATGTTTTATTTGCCCGATTCTGTCTGAATTTACCAGGAAATGATACCTCTTCTCTTGACGTCTTATCTTCTGTCATTACTCACTATGAAATAGGTTCATCATGTTGTGTTTTCATGTTGTATAATCAGAAGTAACATTCATATGAAGTGTACTTAACACAGTGGCTTTGCTGCTCTGTATATAATGAATATAAATGAGACGAGTCACTCTCAGATAGAAGTCAGAAATGAGCAGTAGGCTACATCCTTGTTTACTTTTTGATGAACAATGATCTGAGGCAGGAAGGCTTACAGGATAATAATAATAATAAATAATAATAATAATACATTTATGATTATATACACTCCCTCACTCACACATAACTCTGCAGGTATCCAGATGACTTCACGTGACCCCTTTGGCTTCTTTGGGTGTCGTCAGCAAATGGCATCACAGGCTGTTGAAGTTTCAAATCTGCTTAGTGTGAGTGCTGTATAATCCCAAGGCAGCATTAAGTATGTCCAAACCAGCACTATACACACCTTAAAGAGCACTCTACCTGTGGCATTATGCTAAATATACTTTTGGGTGGAAAAGCCAACATTATGTCTTTAACAATCACTGCCAATCAACCATCTGTTGTCCTAGACATATGCTTATTTGCTTACTTATATCTTCTTTTTGTTTTTGGTCAATGGTGTAAATGGACAGCAACATTTGCTACTTTACTACCCAGCACTTTTTAACCTTAATGGACAAAGTGTACTTTTTTGTCTCTTGGCGCTAGTCTTTGTGAGTTAGACAGTGTTTGCAGTAATGCTTATGTGCATAGAAAGGAGCCAATGTTTTACAAAACATTTGCTAACTGTCATTAGACCAATGTGAAGTAAATAGTATATTCTGGCTATTGATTTATTAAGGAGGGTGTCATCCTTTGAAGCATTACATTATATTGATACAAGAGATCCCTAAGGAGGACAGCAGGAGCCCACCCTCTGCTATCCTCTTACTGCTTCACATAAACCCCTTTTGCCGTCTTGCCTGCCCTGCAGGTGTCACTGTTAAGGGCATTTTAATTTTAATTTCAATACTGAACTTTTTCCAAAGAAGAGAGAAAAATATTTTATAAACGTTACTGAGATTTGGTGGGTTATTTCAGTCAGTTCCTCTTTTTTATATTAGGATCTCCCTCTTGCCTCTTAAAAATAGAGGAGGAGCAACCTCCTCTGCCAGTTTCCTCTGCAGTACAAACCATAAATCACCTGGCTCTCCTGTTGTGGAATACTACCTGGCCCCAGGTTTTATGTGAGGTTATTTAAGGAAACACAACTTTATTTAGAAGTACACATCATGTGAGAAAACTATAAACTAAGTAGTTCAGGAATAGCAGTGTCTATCTTCTCTAACATCTGCCTGTCTTTGGTCCAGAGTAAGATATTTCAACAACGATTTCCCACATTACAAGAACATTGATTAAGATGATCATGGTTTCCAGAAGATGAATTGTTGTGACCTCCTGACCTGTGATCTTGACCTTTGATAGCTAAGATTTGCCCTGGTCTTGATCCATAAAATACAGAAAACACATTTGACTGTTGGATTTCCCCAAATTCATGGCCTGTAAAGAGTGATGAGAATATGTTTGCACTGCTGTACCCTAACCCTTTCCTCTAGCACCATCATCAGGTCAAAGTTTCCACTTGCACACAAGAAATGGAAAAACAACAACAATAACAACAATTAAAGCTGCAAGCAACGATGAACAGGCCCTGGCTCCCTTGCCCTGCCCCAAAACAGCAAAATGTACTGTACGTGCATGTCAGTGCATGCCGCAGTCGCAGGGCAGACACAGTGGGCACGTAGACTTCTTGGCACCCAGGCTTTTATTGTGTGATGGGGAAGTCACACTGCCTGTGTCCACTATGTGGCGCTAGACATCACCCACCAATTATATGTTATGTTGTAGTGTATGATGTGGAGAACACATCCTGTAAATTTCATGTAAATCGGATAATGTTTGTCATATGAGGCTGACTTCCTGTGTCCAGTAGGTGGAACTATGGATATGACACAGTATTAATGCATAGATGTATTCAGGGTAGGACCCTCTACACATGTGACCAATTTGGTGTAGATCAATCAATCAATCAATCAATCAATCAATCTTTATTTGTATAGCGCCAAATGACAACAAAGTCATCTCAAGGCACTTTACACATAGAGCAGGTCTAAACCAAAGTCTTCAGGTTTCATTTGAAATTGTCCGAGCTGCCACGCCCACCAGGTTTGAGTAAGTAACCTCTTAATGCACGCTGTTCCTCCTAAGGGACGGGACGGATGTTAGGAGGTAGCAGGCCTGGACTGGGACAAAAATTCAGCCCTGGACTTTTTGGTCCAGACCGGCCCACTACAATCTGCGCGCAGATACTGTGCCAACTCACGTTGATGTACATTTAAACACACAAGCCCTTAATAACAATAGTATAGTGAACAATATCCCTTATATTCTGGAGACTTGAACAGGCTTGAATTAGTTTTAACTGTATCATGTGAAACTGTTGAACGAGCAATAAACCATAAACACTGACTGAAAAAAATATGTAAAGCATCATAGACTACATATGTGTTATGTTGTTAGATCAATGTCCTTCATGAACACATTGGACTATAGGCACAAAGAACGGTACATGTTGACACTTCAAACACTTTAACTCTATTCACCTGATTTGGGGGAAGTCATTATAGGTAGAAATGATCAAAAATTGTGAAAGTAGCAATATGCTCAAACCACATCACATTGCAACATGTGAGTTGTAAACTTGCAGATTTGTAATTATGTGGCATCCTTTGATGAAAATAGTGGCTAATAAAAGCAACTAATCAATGAATCAGGATAGTATATGAATATGATTGTTTTCTAATACTTTAGATAACTAGAACTATTATGTCAAGTAAAGTTCATAGACAGTTAAGTAACCGTTCTGAACATTTAATGAATGTTTATCCACACCATGCTGGCAGGCTCACACCTGCTTAAGACTGTATCACCACTTCCACATGGTGGAGAGTCTTCCTCAACCTGCTGCTGCACCACCGTGGCAGCGGGAGCCTCACTCTGACACACCTGCTGCTGAGAGGAACCACTGCTGCTAGCTCTGGCCACGCTGGCCCCCACAGCAAACATTTCTGACAGTTTATTGCTCTTAGCAGCGTCGGTCGCGAGAGCTTTTCTTTTCTTTTTCTCCGTTTTTCAGCTCCGCCTTTTCGTTTTTTACCCGCATTCTCCATTTTGTAATTCTCGCTTTGTTTTTCGTGTGCTGGTGTGTTGTTGTTTCTCTCACTCACTCTCTCATCATGACTGCTTGTCATTAAAGGTGATTGGACAACCCCCATCATTGTAACCTCTGCCACTCTTTGTCAGTAAGTCACAGAATCACACAGACACTTTCACAAGAATCCTGGGAGTGTTTCCTTTCCACTGATACCAGACACATCTCTGAGTCTCAAACTATGTGGGATCTGTGCTGCTCACAACTTGGGCATGTCGTTTAGGCTAACAACATAAAAAATAGAGGCGTGTATTAAGAGGTTAAAAAGATTTTGATAACTCTTCATCTCCAATGTGTCAAGATTTGTGAGTGAATTTGAAGTCGGTCTGACTAAATCTCTAGAAGGAGTTTGTTAGTAGTACGAGGCGTGGAAATGGGGACAAACAGCGCCAAAATCGCAACTGCGAATCAAAATGGCCAATTTCCTGTTGGATGTCGTTTGTCTATGTCAATCTGGGACGAGGGGCTCAATTTTCTAGGGGACACTATTGAGCCATTTTGCCATGCCCAGTTCCGCAAATCATAATATATCACATTTTTTACCAGGTCTGAGGTGTGTGTAAGTTTTCGTGAGTTTTGGGGTATGTTTAGGCCGCCAAAAATGTGTTTGTTTTGGGTGAAGAATAATAAAGAAGAATTCCTACAGATTTAATAGGGCCTTGGCACTGTAGTGCTCGGGCCCTAAAGAATTAGCAGACTGCTGTAAAAGTTACTGTCATCCTCTGGGGAACATGATAGTTTTCAGTAAATTTTCATTGACTCTGTCATTTAAATGGCCGAGCAAGTTAATGACATTGTCAGGCACTGTCAGCCTGACTCAAATACACTCACACATGATTCATGTGCAGCCAGTTCTTGAGAGAGTGTTCCAACTGCACAGATACTACATAATTATCAGGGTTGGGACTTTAAAAAATATACTCCCATACAATTTCTAATTACTTGTTAAAAAAAGTATTCAGTAACCTATTACATATAAATAAATATCAGTCAGATGACTTTTACTTAAAGGTATTCTGTAAGAAAGCAGAACAATGTAACCTTGGAAAGAAATGCGTAAACCAAGATCTTTAGTATCAAAGATACAGTACCTATAAAACATCTGAGACCAGTAACTCAAAGATTTGTTTAAAAAATGTCCACTCAGATAGTGGAGGAGCATAAACATTTAAAAACGCGAGTAAAGCACCCTGTAGATAACCCCGGACCAGAACAAATCTCCCATCTGGATCTTTCTATTCATATGTGCACTCAAAATGTAATTTACTAGATCGGATAAGTGTATCTCTTGAACGAGAACCACTTCTACTTCTTCCCTCTTTGATTTTGC
Source organism: Scomber japonicus (assembly GCF_027409825.1). Taxonomy (NCBI): domain Eukaryota; kingdom Metazoa; phylum Chordata; class Actinopteri; order Scombriformes; family Scombridae; genus Scomber; species Scomber japonicus. The sequence goes on from NC_070592.1 coordinate 29,860,136, forward strand.
CATAATTTTGCTCCTCTTAATTGGATATCCTGGACCGTTTACATTATACGTAATTACTTTCATTAACTTGGTATTTTGCATTATATGTCATTTGAATGCATTTTATCCCCTCCACACTTAAATATAAAAAGTATCTTACACCCCTGGTGCTATAAATAACAAGAGTACAAACATGAACATTAACTACAGCAAAACAATGAACACCATAATAAAAAATGGGAGTGTGTCTATGTTCCCACAGCTCTCTGTTAACACAGCACCTATGTTCCCACAGCTCTATATTCCCACAGCTATATGTTCCCACAGCTCTATATTCCCACAGCTATATGTTCCCACAGCTCTATGTTTCCACAGCCCTATATTCCCACAGCTATATCTTCCCACAGCACCTATGTTCGCACAGTTCTATGTTCCCACAGCACCTATGTTCCCACAGCCCTATGTTCACACAGTCCTATGTTCCCACAGTCCTATGTTCCCACAGCCCTATGTTCCCACAGTTCTATGTTCCCACAGCCCTATGTTCCCACAGTTCTATGTTCCCACAGCACCTATGTTCCCATAACTCTATGTTCACACAGCTCTATGTTCCCACAGTACCTACTGTATGTTCCCACAGCTCTGTTCCCACAGTTCTATGTTCCCACAGCTCTGTTCCCACAGTTCTATGTTCCCACAGCAAATATGTTCCCACAGCTCTATGTTCCCACAGCACATATGTTCCCACAGCTCTATGTTCCCACAGCCCTATGTTCCCACATCACCTATGTTCCCACAGCTCTATGTTCCCACAGCCCTATGTTCCCACATCCCTATGTTCCCACAGCTCTATGTTCCCACAGCCCTATGTTCCCACAGCACCTATGTTCCCACAGCCCTATGTTCCCACAGCACCTATGTTCCCACAGCTCTATGTTCCCACAGCACCTATGTTCCCACAGCCCTATGTCCACACAGTCCTATGTTCCCACAGCTCTATGTTCCCACAGCCCTATGTTCCCACAGTTTTATGTTCCCACAGCACCTATGTTCCCATAACTCTATGTTCCCACAGTTCTATGTTCCCACAGCACATATGTTCCCACAGCCCTATGTTCCCACAGCACCTATGTTCCCACAGCCCTATGTTCCCACAGCTCTATGTTCCCACAGCCCTATGTTCCCACAGCCCTATGTTCCCACAGCACCTATGTTCCCACAGCCCTATGTTCCCACAGCACCTATGTTCCCACAGCCCTATGTTCCCACAGCCCTATGTCCACACAGTCTTATGTTCCCACAGCTCTATGTTCCCACAGCCCTATGTTCCCACAGTTTTATGTTCCCACAGCACCTATGTTCCCACAGCCCTATGTTCACACAGTCCTATGTTCCCACAGTCCTATGTTCCCACAGCCCTATGTTCCCACAGTTCTATGTTCCCACAGCCCTATGTTCCCACAGTTCTATGTTCCCACAGCACCTATGTTCCCATAACTCTATGTTCACACAGCTCTATGTTCCCACAGTACCTACTGTATGTTCCCACAGCTCTGTTCCCACAGTTCTATGTTCCCACAGCTCTGTTCCCACAGTTCTATGTTCCCACAGCAAATATGTTCCCACAGCTCTATGTTCCCACAGCACATATGTTCCCACAGCTCTATGTTCCCACAGCCCTATGTTCCCACATCACCTATGTTCCCACAGCTCTATGTTCCCACAGCCCTATGTTCCCACATCCCTATGTTCCCACAGCTCTATGTTCCCACAGCCCTATGTTCCCACAGCACCTATGTTCCCACAGCCCTATGTTCCCACAGCACCTATGTTCCCACAGCTCTATGTTCCCACAGCACCTATGTTCCCACAGCCCTATGTCCACACAGTCCTATGTTCCCACAGCTCTATGTTCCCACAGCCCTATGTTCCCACAGTTTTATGTTCCCACAGCACCTATGTTCCCATAACTCTATGTTCCCACAGTTCTATGTTCCCACAGCACATATGTTCCCACAGCCCTATGTTCCCACAGCACCTATGTTCCCACAGCCCTATGTTCCCACAGCACCTATGTTCCCACAGCTCTATGTTCCCACAGCCCTATGTCCACACAGTCTTATGTTCCCACAGCTCTATGTTCCCACAGCCCTATGTTCCCACAGTTTTATGTTCCCACAGCACCTATGTTCCCATAACTCTATGTTCACACAGCTCTATGTTCCCACAGTACCTATGTTCCCACAGCTCTATGTTCCCACAGTTCTATGTTCCCACAGCACATATGTTCCCACAGCCCTATGTTCCCACAGCACCTATGTTCCCACAGCCCTATGTTCCCACAGCCCTATGTTCCCACAGCACCTATGTTCCCACAGCCCTATGTTCCCACAGCACCTATGTTCCCACAGCTCTATGTTCCCACAAGCTCTTTGCTCCCACGTTTCTAAGAAATAATTCAAATTTAGGCCCTACTGTATGTTCTCACATTTCTAAGAGATTATTCAAATTTAGACCCTATGTTCCCACAGCCCTCCGTCCCACAGACATGTGGGGTATCCTGGTACCTCTGTGAGGCTACAAGTGAAAGTCCCTCATAAGCAATCATTTAAAAATTAAGCACTGGGGCGGGCACAACGCTGTCCTGATTGGGCCGTCTTTTTGTGCTCACAAGATCCGGTAAACCAGGCTTTTCCTCTCATTGGGCTGACCAATCCATCTGATATGGAACAGCACATGGGCTTTGAGCATTGGCATGACCAAGGACTTATGGAGCCCAATTTTCAAATTTCACAGTCGTCTCAGTGTAGAGCAGTGATGTGTGCTACAAGCTGTAATATACTCTAGCTCTCTTTAACTTATATACAAGTCAGTGCAAGAAGATCATCCGTCTACTATCCCAACATAAATTTAATGTGTACATGCGTGTACACTTATGCATGCCATGTGGTGTGATCCTCTATTCACACCATTGTGGATCAGTGAGTTACTTTGCCCTTATGACATTTGGGTGCACAGTATATATATTGTTTGTAACTTAAATCCTGCTAATAATCCCTCATTTTTACTCAACATAATTTGAGTATGTCTTTAATGGAATACAGTTACCTTTTTTTAAATCCTAATTCTGTAACCCCGTTCCATGTATTTTGTTACCCTCCTCAGTCTGATTATGTTTAATGTGTGCTGTGTGGAGGGTAATGGTGAAGAAATAGAGACAACAAATAATTATCTTCTTGTCCTGCGCTTCACTTACTCAGCAGTGATGATAATACTCCCAGACAGCCCAGAGAGAGACAGAGAGATGAGCTGGAGAGCTGAGAAGTGAAAGGTGATGGAAAACGTGATAATTGATTGCGATAGTATACATGGAGGAAAGGGATAGAGTGGGGGCATGTCGAGATGGGGAAAAATTGGCTATGGACTGTAATTTTAGGGCTGTAGTGGGTGAAGGTGACACATGATAGAGGGTGGAGCAGTCACACAGGGACTGATGGGGAAACAGGGAAGGAGATGGATGATAGCTCTGAAGATGGAGAGCAGCCAGGATGCCCTTTGTCAAGCTCAGCTCAGTCATTTCCCACTTCAACAAAGTGAAAAGGGAGCGTTCATATGCACAATAATGAAGCTGATCCATTTATAATCCGTTTATAATTGCAGCATGAAAATGGCAAACAGGGCCGTCTTGATGGAGAAACATTGCTGAGAGGAGAGAAACAGACAGCAACATCTCCTTACTGTGTGTATATATAACCTTGACAGAGAGAGTAGAAAGGTGTTGTGTGGATGTGTGTGCACATCAGAATGTGGCAGATATAGATAGATATAGATATATATACATATTGTTCCAGACTTTTCTATTTCCACTCTGGATTTAAAACAGGGCCTCTAATAAACAGAGAAATTATTCACAACACTAAACACATAAAGATGATTTTTAGCTGCATTTTAAATGTGCAGAATTTATTTCATCCCTGGGGTGATAAGCACCAGTGTGGATGATTTTACACACTGACTCTCTGGCTGAAGCAGTGAAACAGGAGTCTTTCCAGGTGAATTCCATCACTGCAGCTCAGAATGATAACTGGAGACAAAAAACAAAGACTGCCTTTTACTACAAATTATTTCACTCATTAGATGTAAATTAGCAATTTGCCATAATCCGGCATATTTACAAAGATGTCTAACATTTCTGTTCATTAATATGCACTGTCCCTATCCAAAAATAAACTATTATTATTATTATTAAATATCAACCACACAGCTCATCATTAACTATTTTTCCACTCTGCTTTAATAGCAGTAACAGTCTGGCATCACTATTAAGTTTCTTTTTATGTGACATATTCAGAATGGTTTCTTCATCATCCAACTTAATAGAAAAAATAAACTACACTTAAGTCATATATTATAATACCTATGCTATGAATATTTTAAGCCTTAGCCTTGAAGCCAGCTCAAAAAAAGTTATCTGGGTATGATGGATGGGTAGAAGAGGAAGACATGATATTCATTTCAATATGGAGATAACAGCTCACATGTTCAGACTGTCTCTTCTGGACATATTCATAGTGTTGCATTCAGTTGTTCACATAAAACATTACAAAAATAAATGAAAAGAGAGCAAGAGAGAGCTCAAACCCTGTCACTCTTCTCACCTCAACACATCTAGTCAATCAGAGTCTGAAGTGGATGTGAATGTCAAACCACCCATTTTGGAAAGTTACAGAGATTGTTGGGCACAGCTCACACAAGTCTGATGTTGGAAAGGTGTGAAAGGAGGAGGTTTCTGAAACTATTGTACCAACTGACAGACATTTATGACAGAGTATACTGGCGCCTTCCAGGATTTCCATTTTAACTCACACTTACTGCTCACTTCATCAATCACACTCCAACCAACATTCAGTTCCTTTCAGTGTTTGAACTTTGAGCAATATTTTATGAACAGGTCTCTGTTTTGTTTGTGTTGTACACACATGAGGACACACTTAGCAATAAACAAAATGTAGTTTCTAGAAAAACTGAACATTCAACTTTTAGAGGGTCTTTTAATGTAACCAAAATGTCACAATTTAACTTTCATGTACTGAGAACACACTGAAATAGTGATGCTTTAGCTGTGCCTATACTCTGTGTCTGGGGTTATGCCATGTATATGGTACCTAACCAACATTGTGTCCTTGGTAACGAACTGTCAATCACAACGTAGCCACACCCTAAAGCATACTCTATTTTATTGTCAAATTTAGATTAAATGGAACCATAAGTTACAAAATGAACATTGTGATGTATTGAAGGAGACTTGAAGACTCATCTTTGCAAAACCTTATGTGCAGTTTGCACACACTATGTGTTTTGGTGAGAAACACTGAATGTTGGAAAAATGTTTACACTCAGATTTGCTCCCACAAAACTTTTGTTTCTATCATTGGTCTCTAAAGGATGAATTGTCATGTTTTTTGTCTGTCTACTGACCTTTACTTTAGCTTATTCTTATTCCATCCATCACATAGTATTGTGGGGTGGAATGAACAATAGGGCTTGTTATGTGTTACCAGGTCTTTAAGTTGTCTGGACAAAGTTGTGGTATAGAGCCTGCCTGCCAGGCTACAGTGTTACGATGGGATTAAAAGACTTCTCTAGTTAAAATATGTGTTAATGGTAAGACATCAATTGCTGCAATTGCAATTATCTTAGCTTAAGGCAGTTATTAGCCAAATTACTGTCAAATATTTTAGGTGAGACGGGGGGGGGGGGGGGGGGGGGGAATTAAATTAGATTGCGCAGGTTAAAACCAATGAGTCTATTTTATATAGTTAACTTATTCTCTGAACTATATTTTATAGTAATTAAAAGTGATATAGTATTATACAGTTAAGTAGTGATATTCAGCTTCAGTAGCATTAGTATCACATTTTTGTTGAATGCCTCACTCTCTCTCTTCAGAGGCCTGTACTACGAAGCTGGATTAACATACCCAGGATATCTCTCCGTTACCTGGGTTGATTTACCCAGACATTCGCAATCATGATAAGCGGTACTACGAAGCTGGTTATCAGCTCGGTAATTGAACCCAGGGTTTTCCAATCTGGATCTCTGCGCGTTCACATAAAGGGGAGGTGTTTGCAGTGTCTGACCAATCACAAACATGGAGAAACTCTGCAGAGGCCTGTACTACGAAGCTGGATTTTCTCTTATCGAGGTAACTTCAGGGTTAACCCTGGGTTTTCCGTACTACGAAGCTGGTTCACTTCTTACCGGGGTAAATCACCATGGTAACTTATGCTGAACGGCTAACCTGCTCCGGAGCAGGTTAATGTTCTGGATAAGAGATCAGCGAGTACAAAAGCACCACCTCCTGACCAATCAGCTCTCTTGGAAAATGACCTGCCCATTCTTAAAAGATCCTGTCAACATTGGTGCGCGGATCGCGAGAGGAGCGCTTAGGAGAGAAAGAGTTTTTAGGGATAGATGCAATTTTTTAATTGGCCAAAATATATATTTAAAAAATAATCATTGAGGCACGTGGGGGATATTATTCTGTATGTTATACAGTTGGTTTGAAATCATTCACTCAAATGGTTGAAGCGCATAATAGGTTTGTATTTTGAATGTTGAATATTAAACTAACTTAATGTCTCTTATGAGAGGAAGGGCACTGAGGAAGCGCTCTGCCCCAAACGTCTGTGCCGTAATAAAGTGACATTGTGTGATCAGAGTGCTGTCCGTTTATATTGTCTGATAAATTAATATTGTATGATCTCATGAATTTACACATTAACAGAGTCGGCAATTTTCTGCCAGCATTCCTTCCTGGTTTTTGCTGCAGCATCAACAGTGTTGCTTTTGGCCTGGATGATGTTTGAATTCTTCATATTTATGAAGAATACTTGTCTGCTCCTCCATGGTAAAGTAGTCTGCTTTGCAGGGTTTCTGCATGTTTGTGATTGGTCAGACGCTGCAAACACCTCCCCTTTATGTGAACGCGCAGAGATCCAGATTGGAAAACCCTGGGTTGATTTACCGAGTTGATATCCAGCTTCGTAGTACCGCTTATCCTGGACTGCGAAGATCTGGTTAAGTCAATCCAGGTAACGGAGAGAGATCCTGGATAGGTTAATCCAGCTTCGTAGTACAGGCCTCAGAGCAGCCTACTTTACCATGGAGGAGCAGACAATTATTATTCAACAATATGAAGAATTCAATCACATCATCCAGGCCAAAAGCAACACTGATGATGCAGCAAAAGCCAGGAAGCAATGCTGGCAGAAAATTGCCGGCATTAAGTTAGTTAAATATTCAACATTCATTTGACATTCAAAATACAAACCTATTATGCGCTTCAACTATTTGAGTGACCAACTGTATAACATACAGACTAATATCTCTCATGTGCCACAAGGATTCTTTTTTAAATATATATTTTGGTCAATTTTTACAATTAAAAAATATGAATACAATTCTGCTTTTCGATTACTCTCAAGATGTTCTTATTGAGACTTTTTGTCAGGTTTCCTGACAAAAGTTCTGAAACTGGAGTTTATTTATTTATTGTATATGTAAAAAATTGACGAAAAGATATATTGCACACATGAGGGATATTAGTCCGTATGTCATACAGTTGGTTTGACATCATTCACTCAAATGGCTGAAGCGCATAATAGGTTTGTATTTTGAAAGTCAAATGAATGTTGAATATTAAACTAACTTCATGTCGCTTGAAAATCATTCTGTACCTTTCATATAGGATGTCATCGGGGACATCTAAAGGATTGCATCTCCCTAAAAACTCTTATCCAGAACATAACCTGCTCCGGAGCAGGTTAGCCGTTCAGCATAAGTTACCATGGTGATTTACCCCGGTAAGAAGTGAACCAGCATCGTAGGACCCAGGGTTAACCCTGAAGTTACCTCGATAAGAGAAAATCCAGCTTCGTAGTACAGGCCTCTGGACTGTTGAATGAGAAAACATCTGAGTGACTTAAAATTGACGTTTTTGTAACATCAGCTGATAAAACGCGCAGCAGCAGCATTTTACACATTATGCCGCTAATATCACCTGTTCAGTTGGAGCTGTTCATTTACTCTGAGCCAGTTAGCCTGAAACTTGTTACTATAGTAACGTCACAGTTACCTGTCTGAGGATTAACGTAGTTAATGTTGACATCACATGGCGCTGTTTTCATTAGGTTTTCTGAGCAGGTTCTTCCTCAGATGATGTAGATTTATGTTTTAACCAGCGGTCTGTGTTTGTTTCCTTAAACTTAATATCACTGTTAGCTTCTCTGTGTTTGTTTCCTTAAACTTAATATCACTGTTAGCTTCTCTGTGTTATGCTAGCGGGAGGTACAGAGAGCTACAGGTGTGTTCAGGGTCGAAGTCAGACAGTTGGACACAGCGGTTCCGGTCCGCTGCAAACGTTGGTTGGATTTATTTTATTTATTTATTTATTTTTTGAAGACGTTAGTTAAGGCGGCAGGCGTGTGTTGCTTAGGCGGCCGCCTTGGCTATAAAGTGCTGTGGGAAACCCTGGGCTGGGACTATTTATTGATGGATAACAGTTTCTGTGCAGCATCTGCAACCATAACTCAGGTTTGCCAGATACTTGGTTTGATCTCTGCAAAGGCACAACAGCTCCAAACCTGTCAAGCCAGCATGTACTGTCACCATCCATCCATCATTTTCCATTTCTGTTGTTTACAGATTCAACAAAGGAGTTACAATGTGATCTCAGTGAGTGTGAGCTTTAGTTGGTACCGTTGGTGTACTTTTTAACTTTGGACAGAGCTAGGCTAGGTGTTTCCCTCTGCTTCCAATCTAAGCTTTACCATGTCCTGACTCTGTTCTTTAATACTGACTACCATTGAGATTCTCATTTCATTCATAAGAGAGCTAATGATTGTCTTCCATTAAATGTTGAGCTCTTTCTTTAAGGCATTATGAGGAAGGTTTACCTACAGGCTGTAAAAGCACAGCTTGCTGTTAAAAAAGAAAGAAACATCCATCAACATTTCATTCTTAATAAACAGTATACTGGTAAAATGGCAAGTCAGATCTGGTGCACCTGTTCCAAACCAAATCTCATTTGTATGAACCAGTCAGTTCATTCTGATCTGTTAGTGTGAGTGTGGAAGGCAGGATTACAAATCCCATCCTCCCACGCATGATAAAACAGGAGATGAGCAGGAGATGGAGGCTGTGATACTGTGAGGCATCTGGAGACATGAGCTCACACAGGTCTCCCATTCTGTCTGCAATGGGAATCCCAGGCTCTCTCTAACTGGCTTAAAGCTGATTAGAATAGGATGCAAATCACCTCAGGAATGGATAATCTGCTGTCAGACTGATGGTGTGCACAGGCAGATTTTGTCAGAGGGAACACAGCAGTCACATAATGGCTTTTATGATTGTGTTTATGCACTAATAAGTTATGAGCTATCTTAGTTTTACAAATTAAAAGTTGAATTGAGACATATAGTTGCTCAGTTCAACAGACAGGGTTTTTCCTGCTATAGTTTTACCTGGTCTGATATGACTTTAGGTAGTTGTCACTGTGTAACATCAGTTACTGACATTGTGTCTATTTGTGCAACTGTCAGCCTTTGTTTTAGCATTTACCGTTGGACTGTAATTATCACTCATAACCATTGTTCAGCACAAGTAACATAGGTAGGCTTTATAAATTGATACATTATACATGTTATACTCTCAGTTCTCTCTCTATATATATCACAGTTGAAGTTAAAACAGGCTGGGACTGAATACCTGAGTAGCAGTGGGCAATTAAACATCCTACCCTGCCAAACAGGTGTAGAAGGGTTCGCACGTATCAAATATGTTTTGGCAGTTAGCTATTAGTTCCATGCAGTCCTCATCAGTCAAGCATGGGCTGCTACAGTTTGTAACATGCCTCTTGTTCTGTTTGCTTTCTATACAATATGATACATGAATGTGGGGGACCACACGGCAAACCTGTAGGGTCCCACACAAATTCACCTACAGAAACTGACAAAGACCTATCTCTGAGATAGAAGGAAAACCACTCCAATGCAGTCAAAAAATGCCCACCAGGTGGATTAGGATGTGCTGGTCCACATTATGGAGTTCCAAATGGAACAATCTCGGGCAACTGCCTCTATTTAAATATTATTTGAGACCTTCAGGAGAACAATTTTAGTGGAAACCAGATTGAAATTTAGTTTTTAAATGGGCCATTGCAAAATGTCCTTCGGCACAGTTGGTTTCTTTAACCAAGGCTGTACTATAGCCTTGTTAAAGTAACTGAGAACACACCCCGATACAAACAAGTATAAGTGCAATACACACAAACATGCCTTAAGGACATAAAGGCCTGGATGACCTGCAACTTCCTGCTACTAAACTCAGTTATTGTGCTTGGCCCCAAACATCTTAGAAACATATTATCTAATGATATAACTACTCTGGATGGCATTACTTTGACCTCTAGCACCACTGTAAGGAACCTAGGAGTTGTATTTAATCAGGATCTGTCCTTTAATTCCCACATAAAACACATTTCAAGGACTGCCTTTTTTCATCTGCATAATATTACAAGAATCAGGCACATCCTGTCTCAATGCTAAAAAACTAGTCCACAATTTTGTTACTTCTAGGCTGGATTATTGTAATTCATTATTAGCAGGCTGCCCTAACAAGTCTCTAAAGACTCTCCAGCTGGTCCAGAATGCAGCTCCTTGTGTTCTGACAAAAACTAGAAAGAGATCATATTACTCCCATTTTAGCTTCACTGCATTGGCTTCCTGTAAAATCTAGAATATAATTTAAAATCCTTCGCCTTACTTTCAAAGCTCTTAATGATCAGGCTCCATCGTATCTTAAAGAGCTTATAGTACCTTATGTACCTACCAGAACACTGCGCTCCCAGCATGGAGGCTTACTTGTGGTACCTAGTATCTCTAAAAGTAGAATGGGAGGCAGAGCCTTCAGTTATCAGGCTCCTCTCCTGTGGAGTGGAACCATCTTCCAGATTGGGTCCAGGGGGCAGACACCCTCTCTACATTTAAGAATAGGCTTAAAACTTTCCTTTTTGATAAAGCTTATAGTTAGGGCTGACCAGGCCTGTCCTGGACCAGCTCCTAGTTTATGCTACTATAGGCTTAGACTGCAGAGGGACTCCCATGATGCACTGAGCTCCTCTCTTCTCCTCTCTCTCTCTCTCTCTCTCTCTCTCTCTCTCTCTCTCTCTCTCTCTCTCTCACTCTCTCTCTCTCTCTCTCTCTCTCTCTCTCTCTCTCTCTCTCTCTCTCTCTCTCTCTCTCTCTCTCTATCCATCCATCTATATCCATTAAAATTAATGTACTATTAATGCATTCAATAACCTAAACTTCTTCCCCTTAGTGCTTTCTCGTCTCACAGGTAATCTGGGCCTGTAGACGTCAGGATGACAGATTCCAGTCGCGGACCTTCTAGCTTCATTGTTGATTTTCAATGTGCTTCTCTCTCCTATTCTTCCTCTCTCTCCTCTCTCTCACTTTGAGACTAGTTCTGCCTGCGGTTTCTTCCTGTTTTTTCTTGCCACTGTTGCCAAGTGCTTGTTCATGTTGGGTCTCTTTAAAATGAAACCTGACGAGTACGGTCTAGACCTGCTCTATGTATAAAGTGCCTTGAAATGACTTTTATCATCCCCGCCCACGTTGAGTAGGTACTATAGTAATGGAAAAGGTTGTTACTGGTGCCGTACCGAGTAGTGCTAGTAGATAGTGGAAAAGCGCCACTAGAGAACCTGCAACATGGGTGCTCAAAGCTCATTTATGCACATGAGAAGCAAAGGCTAGTCCATCTGGTCCGATCCCTCAGAGGACCTACTGTAGTACAAATTGCTGACAGAATGAATGCTGGCTATGATAAACAGGTGTCAGAACACACAGAGAACAAGTACACCTCTTCATGGCAATGGGATGCCCTGATGGCAGTGGTCTGTTTCAGCAGGATTATACACTCTGCCACATTGCAGGAATTGTTCAGGAATGCTTTGAGAAACATAACAATGAGTTCAAGCTATTGCCTTGGCCTCCAAATTCCCCAGCTCTGAATCTGCAACATACATGCAGCATTGCCTGCCCACATATCTGTGAAAATAAAATCTGAGTATGCCTTCAAACAATCAAACCATAGACAGCCTGTACTTCACAGAGCTTTTATTATGATGACCAGGAGCCACTCACAGAATGGGGGCTTCAAGGGGGAACCCTAAAGCATTGCAGTGTGCAGTGTGTTGTTTGAACAGTGCAGAGACTAAAGTGCCATGGAAAGGCTATTCAGTTATTTCCCTTTTTGAAAATTGATTTCCACATTCAATTATTTATTTAGGAATTCATGAATGCATTGTTAAATGAGCAACTCATTGACTGTTTGAAAGTTCTTTTTGTTAATCAATCTTTTGATATTTGCAGCTAAAAATCTGAATAGTTTCACGGTTGGTTTTGTGTTATTGAGTTCAGAGAAGATAAATGATAATTACATCAGGTTCAGTAAAGTACAGCGTAACTTGATGATGTTAATGTGTTACCTGTCATTCAGTATGACTTCATGTTTACACTTCTTGATTCTTTTTATTGTCCTGGGTCTTAACTACAGAATTGAAACAGATGTGAAATAAAGATACAGGCTCAATCTGAATATCCACAAGCCAGATGTTTTGGACTTATCTGCAGCTGGAGAATTTTTGGACAGAGTTATGTAATACCCTTTCAAATTTATGTGTCAAAGTTATTGATCCAAACCCTCTGACTGTCCCCTGAGGACTGACCAAGCTGCAGTTGCGGAGCTCTCTACACTGTTTGCTTGATAATTGATGAAAGAAGACTGCACCAGAATCTCAGAAATGCTGGCCCCCCTCCAACTCTAACAACTAAAGCATCAATACATGGCATTAATGTACGGAGCAGATGCAGGCTGATGTTAATGTTATTCAAAAACGAAAACGAGTTAAATACAATAAAAAATAATTTGACAATTAATAATTATGACAAAATGTGTTAAAGTTTTCGGCAATGAATAAAACTAAATGAAAGAAGGACAAATGGACAAATGAACTAACTAGAAGAGTGCACTCAGTACAGATCTATGCCAAGTGTGTACTGACAAAAACTGGGATGTATTCATCTTGTATATGCCTAACTATGGTATTAATCTGCAGATGATGAGACTTCTCCACAGACGTCTGTTCTTGAGACACAAACCAGGTAAGCCTTGCTTTGTAATGCACAAATGATGAGGACTGCTGAAAAGATGAAAGTGTAATAGGCTTATAAGGACTCTTTTTATAAATACCACAAGAAGTCCTTCAGTATACAGTCATAAATGTACAATATCAGGCTGATGGGTACTGTAGAATGTAAGATTAGCTGCATACAGATACATAGACATAGACACACACACACACACACACACACACCTTCAGGGTTAAGCCTGGCAGGCATAATAACATTTGCCTTGCATAGGCAAAGGTTAACATTAGAACTGGAACAGCCCTGTGTAGAATAAAAACATTAATAATATTTCCACTCTGTTAAGCATAATATTAGGAGGCAACACTATAGGGTTTTTTTTTGGCCAATTGCTCAAATTTAAAGATAATGACGATGGACACAAAGCACTGACTATTGGCAGCTTCTTTTTCTTTTTTTACTGTGGTGATAAAAGCAGGCAGGTTAATGGGATTTTTCACAAAGGTGTGATGAAGCAGAGAAAATCGAGCAGCATTTGAAGCTGAATTGGACTGTGGACTCTGATAAATGAATATCCATTTTCCACCTGTGTGACTCAGCCCCGTCTCTGCAGCCTTTTCTCTACAAATAGCAGGAAAACAAATGATAAAGCAGATCATCCGCAGTGACAGTGTGAGGCTGCTGGCTGCTGCAGCGGCTACAGCAGTCTGGCAGCACGATGACTGTATTATAGTCATGCAGAGACTACCTACATCACCGGCAAAGCGAGCTGACTGGTCACCTGTTGGAGGTCTCAACTATTTATCTAGCACGGAGTGAGCCCATCTGTCTTTCCGTCAACCAATCAGCGCACCAATTTTCCCCGCTCTGCCGGCTGCAGCTAGAGGGACAGTTCTGCTGCCTTCAGGTGCACGGGAGAAATGGAAATTATAAAAAGGTTTAATTTTATGTCTATAAAACTATTCAATAAAGTGAATTTAAAAATGAGCAGTGGTGAACAAAGAATGCACTAGATTGCTGTTCTATTATAACTTTTATTCAATATGAAAAATAACGTATTATTATTCCATGTTTTTCTAATGTCACCTAATCCCACACACAGGCCCAAATATAAAATGAATGTCTCTATTAACAAGTATTGTGTGTGTCATAAATGTTATTCCTCTGTGTCAGAGGAATTAGATATATCACATGAATGAGCAACACTGCTGCTCTGGGTGACATGTTCCATCATTATCATGAACACACACACACACACACACACACACACACACACACACACACACACACACACACACACACACACACACACATACACACACACACACACACACACACACACTAGTATATTTTGACTAATTCACACACACACACACACACACACACACACACACACACACATTGCTGCTACCAGAAATACTCACTAGAGCATCTGGATTAACCTACTGCTGAAAATAGTCCCTAACACCGTTTCCTGACCAGTTTATTTTAGTCACTGGGATTTTTTTTTACATGGAAAATCTGTATTTTGGGCACGCAGGTGGTCAAGTGGTTAGAGCGCATGCCATATACTGTACGCACACCCCCCTCTCTCTCCCATGTTTCCTGTCGGGCTACTGATAAATAAAGGTGTCTATGCCAACAAAATCTTTAAAAAGAAAAGCTGTATTTTGTATTTGTTCATTTATTTTTTACACCTCTTCAGTAGCAACCAATGAGCTTAGGGGTGAGTCCCACAGACAGGGTTAGGACGTCGGAAATGATTTAGAGATGGTTTTGGTCTCTCGTTTTGGAATCATTGATAATGAACTAGCCTGAATGTGGTGACATTTATTCAGATAGATCCAGACCTCTGAGAACAATCAAAGTCAGCTTTTACAGTCAGCTGTGGTTCTCTCCACCTCCACTGTGGTTGAACTGTTCTGATGTAATGTAACTAGACAGAAGTTGTATGTCTCTTCAAGATAAGCCACTTTTCCCTTAAGATCCCATTCCACCTGCTATTACCTGCAACTCACTATCTGGTTATCTTCTGTAGATCAGGAAACATGCAGGTTAATGCAGGTGTAAATGCAGTGTTGGCAAAGGTAAACCAGACCTTATCTGTTGGTATAAATTTGCAATCTGTGCAGCTTGGACACAAAATCTGCCCAACCCATTAAAAAGCCAGTCTTCCTACTATTTAAAGCTGTTTGTCAAAAAACTACAGAGTGGGCCATAGGTTTGAGGGACTGCCCATGAAGTGCTATGTCCACCAGGATATTTTGTTATATGATGTTCCCAGTTGTGCTTGTCATCTCTTAACTGATGCTGTCTAATAAAGACATGAAAGACCTTAAAATATATTTTAAAAACCTACAGACAAGCCCATACAGCAGCAATGCCCCGTGAGACTCTCCTGGGACTGCTACAACATGCAAGATGAGAGTCATATGACTAACAAGGATAGCCAAGCAAGCCATCACAAGTACCACCTGGCTTCAGGAAGACATAAGGCAAAGTTTAGACAGGGCACCAGTGCATACAAAGTCAATGGAACAACAGGAGCGAGTGTAATTAGAAGCAAATCTGCTGGGGGCAGCATGAACTGAAGCCAATGAGTTACAATTTGGCAGACATGTGGACCCAAGTGCAGGCACTGCAGCAAAGCTGGAGAAACTTCTTTATTCTGGAATTGTGCAAGCAAAAACTAAATCTGGCTGATCTGAGTGAGACAGTATACACAACAAGGTGAACAGATGAATGGACAGGGGAACAGGCAGGAAGATGATTGGCTGGAAGAAACACAGGGAGCAGGGCTGCATTGACAAGGCTAGATGCATGGCAGATGTGGAGGGAAGAGTGGAGGGAAAGGCAGGCTGGGGATACAGGGGATAAACACAGGGAAAACAGAAAAAACAAAACCACAATAAACAATATTCATCCCAACAAACTGACACACACAACCCTTAGCAGAACACACGTGAAACATAACCCAAATACACAACATTTCCTCCATCAGCAACAAACTAAACCAAAAACCCTAAATCAGAAAAAGTACAGAAATCCCAAAACACAAAAAGTCACAAACATGCATCCCATTGAGTTAAGAGTGTGTGTCTATCCTGGAGGTGTATGTAGCCATAATTCATAATCATACATAGATAACAGGAGAGTGGGCACCTTGGCTGTTTGGGACAATTATACACAGACTGCACAAACAGCCCACATGTATTTTCTTTACCTAGTTACTAAGGTAACAAGTCTTCTAAATTCAACAAAAAATACATCTTTGGCACTCTATTGGCAGTTATCTATCATGTGTCTGTTCCTTCCAAAACAGAAAATGTTCCCAGGGACCCTCCAGTTGTCTCTGTCTATCATGTAACCATCAAAAATGGTCAAAAGTCCAGTAAAACTTGTAGTATAAAGAATTGTGAGATAGACAATGTGTTGTATAATGACCCTGATGAAAGACACAAGGCCAAACCCATTGTTCATACAATGAAGTTGTTACAGGAGTATGCAGTGTTGTTTCTCTTTACCTGAGATGTAACATGTTTGTGTGACAGTTGCAACTATCTAAAATACACATTTACATTAGGGTTGTGAACGATAAACCGATGCGACCGGATATTCGGTTCAACAAGTGAGAGATACGGCTGCATCGGTAGCAGCCTCCTCAATCGATACGAATTAGCCATGAATTCCTGGATGAATCGGTTGTAGAGTCATGGATCGGGTATCGCAAGACTTGGAATCGGTTGGTGGCATCACACATGCGCCAGCGTCTCTAAAACAACGCGAGAGCTGAAGCTGCCCATGACACTCCGTAGCCGCCTAGCTGGTATTAGCATGAGTGATAAACAAGTGACAACACGGAAAATGGAGGAGGTGAAGAACGACAGCGTCAGCCTGAGCAATGGAAGTGATCATATTGCACCTTTGTTACCTATTCTAGTGTTCAAAACACTATGCTCAGGCTGAAATGTTGCACTTTGTTGTGACTATTCTCTGCTACTTTTACCTCTGGAGTTCCCATCCAACGACTCAGCCAGACTTTTTTTTGGTCCATGTCTAAAAATAAATACATTGACATGTGATTTTTATTGTTCTAGGGTTTTTTGCCAGTGCCATCAAGCCACAATGCTTGGGGATATGTGGTCTTTTACGTACTTGAAAAGAAAATATTGTACTGTCACTTTCATAGAATTGGCTTCATTATTTTATAAAATATCTACAACAAATATTAACCATAGAATCAAATCGTATCGTTCTTACACTGTATTGAATCGATTCGTATCGATCCGGTCTGTAATAAAAGGATTTCTGAATCGAATCGTAACATGTGTATCTAGATGCATATTGAATCGTTTATCACAGAGAGATGTGCAACCCTTTACATCCAATTTACATCCAAGTACAATTCAGGCAAAGTCAAGATTATGATAACACTTATTATTAGCAGATGTGTAAGGCCTGAGATAAAATGTCTTCATCCAGATAACATATTCACCAAGGCTGCGTTCACACCGCAAGCCAAAATCCAATTTTTAGCCACTCTAGATTGGAACCAGATGGCTCTTATGAAGTCTGAACAGTCATAAATCACATGAAATCCGATTTTCGCAGAACCAGATGGAAACCACCTTTGGGATGTAGTTTCATATCTCATTTGGACAGATGTGTCTGAGTGTGAACAGCTCCAAACACTCATATCGGATTTGACTGTCCGTGACGTCTCCCTACGTCTCTACACTACGTCACTCTATGCGACACCAGACTCGCGCTTATTCCAGTTGTTGTTGCTAGGTGATATCACTGGAGGCTATGGAGGACGACAAAAACATCAGTCCATGGACAGAGGACCAAACCATATTCTTAATCTTTGGTGAGATGGCTCAGTTCAAGTGAAGCTCGAGGGTTTGTTGTTGCTGTCGCTGTCGCAATTATAATACACGCTAGATGCTGCCTCCGAGTCTCACACAGGAACATTTGTCATCTGCTGATATCAATTCAAAACAAATGGTGTTTCTTGATGACACTATTAATAATTACAGTGCTAGTCAAAAGTGGACACACGCTCTTTAAAGTGAATGGAAAAGTTCTGACTGGTACTGTGCATTCACACATTTATAGATATGCATTGAGTAGTCATCATGTCGACTCATCGATGGAGTCATAAAACACTGACACCTAAAGCATTGGCTATATCAAATATAACAATATGATGCCCTGATTTTGTCCAAAGGTATGTGACATTGGAGGGAATAAATAACTAGACTAGAGGATGCTTTAAAGTCATATACTGTAGATGCAACTGCTTAGAATTGCCAGCTTGTCCATGACCAGACCCTTACAGATCTGTGCTTATCTGAATGGATTGGATGGATACATCTGGCTGGCAGCTGACTGGTAGTATAATGTTTTTTGTAGTGAACCCCTTTCACTTTGTGTACACATATGCATAACTTAAAGTCCGTGTAAAGTAAGAATAAATATGTGTTCTGAGTGTGACATACCACAGAAGCTCAGTGGCTAGCTCAGCAGCTAACTCAGCAGCTAACTGGCTAACTGTAGACTGTAGTAGTAGTATTTATACCTCTACAGCAGCAGGGGCAGGTTTATGACCAAGTGCACACAACTACACTCTCATCCTCTGACCTCCTCTAAACCTACATCTCTCCCCCTTAAATAGGCCCTCCACTCAATTAGGCAGAACCATTACTGCATTACTGTGTCCTCTCCCTCTTACCAACTGGCACTCAACAATGCTACTTGTATCAGTCAACACTGTTTACCAGCCATCATTCCCAACATTTCCATAAGCCAAAACAAGAATAAATCAAAGACATGAAATCAACACTTTAACTGAGTAAAATAAATCCCCCATGCTTAGCCCAACCCACTGACATCACCAGTGTATACAGGAAGTGGTTGGGTGGTTCTTCCTTTTGTTTGGTAAGCAACAAAGAAAGACAATACATAAGTTATGAACTCAGAACTAAACCCAATAAAGATGAACCTTATACATGTCTGTTTTACTTTTACCAAAAGTTTGCTGAATGTAAATTGTAACCAAATGTAATGCAAAACAAACCCGGGATATTATGTATCTGCATATGATTACTGGTAAACTAATGGTTTAAACAAGCAAGCATAGTCAAACGAATAAGTTAGCTGGTGTTTATGGTGACACTTATCATAGGGGATCCAGAGTTGTTCCCAGGCCAGATGGGATGTATTCCCTCCAGCATGCTATGGGTCTTCAGGGTCTCCTCTCTCTTGGATGTGCCAGGAATACCTGCACAAAGAGGTTTGTGGTTGCATCATAATCAGATGTTTTGAACCATCTTAATCCGAAGGAGCAGCAGTTCTACTCTTTACTCCTCTTGGATGTGTGAACTCACCCTGTTTCAAATGTTGAGCCCAGACACCCTGACTGGGAAACACACTTTGACCTCTTGAATTCAGGATCTCATTTTTTTGGGTCAATACCCAGAGCTCAAGACCGGGCGAAGGCTGGAACCTACTGTATATTGAATGATAAACCAAAACCTTCACCTTCAGACTCATCATTTCAACAACATAAAACAATAATGTGCTTCAAGTTTTGATCAAACTGATTGTTGTTCTGTTGAAACTTGAGGTATAGAAGTGCAAACAAAGATACTGAATTACTTATGACTTATTTTCTTAACAGGAGAATACAAAATTCTTAAAACTGCAATGACATTTAAATTATTTTTAATGAACCACAAATGTTCAATACAATTCATGAGGACAACTGAAAACTAAATATATTTTTGCATTTAGCCACACATTTAGCCATTTTGAGGTTGATATTTTTGGTTTTGTATGAAATGTCTCAACAGTGCTAGATGGATGACAATTAATTCAGTACAGACATTCATAAGAGGATGTAGCTAAATATTTTACTGAGCACCACCAGCAGGTCAGAGTTTTCAGTTCTCCAGTGAAATATCTTAAAGTCTACTAAAGTATTGGCACAACATTTGGTTCATACATTAATGCATTCCCAATGACTGATATAATATGCGTACATTTTTTTATATACTTTTCTTGCTACCTGTCGTCTTTCCCGCAGGACCTGAATGCACCATCTCAGGCTGCATCTCTCAGTGACGTCACCAGAGAGTGGGGGACTATGGTGAGCGAGGGAGGGAGCTACACTTTGTGTGTGTGTGTGTGTGTGTGTGTGTGTGTGTGTGCGTGCGTGCGTGCGTGCGTGTGTGTGTAGTGCTTCTCAAACAGCTCTACAACCATCAGTGAGCTGACAGGATTTAATTTGGGCCACAGTAAAGGCGTGTTAGGAGCTCGGCTCAACGCTTTCCGGACTAATTGTCTCCAGAAAACACTTTTCCACTCAGCGCTGCAGACAGCGGCGCTTCATTTTGTGCCTGACCAGCGGCGGTCGATGGGAAGCTGCTAATCCAGCTGTCGTCTAGTATGTGTGAGTATGACTCTGATACACTATGTGATTCATGTTGAACTTTGCTTTTAATGCTGTGACATTCATTAACACTGATTGACATATCAGCGCTGTTTTGGCATCATGTGGGCTTAAAAAAACATTTTTTTTTATCATTATGAATTGACAATTAATGTCAGACAGTTAGTTTGAATTGAATAGGCTACTGCTGCACTGTTAGCTGATCACGGGGCAGTGCCAGGTTGCCATGTTTTCATACTTCCTTAATGCTGTTAAGAGGATTTTCATTCAATTTAACGCCAAACATTTGCTGGGAAGGTAGTCCCTGTCTGAGCAATGGTAGTGGGCATAATGATGCGTTTGCACGTGCGCTCTCCGCACGCGCGCACGCGAACTTGGAAGCGCTGTCATGCACGCGGAGCTTGTATCTGTATGCGTGTATCTGAATGGATGTGTGTCTGTGTGTGTCTGTGTGTGTGTGTCTGTGTGTGTGTGTGTGTGTGTGTGTGTGTGTGTGTGTGTGTGTGTGTGCGCGCGCGCTGATACTTCAAAGCTCCACTGTACAGTAGGTGTAGACGCGCTGGTGTTGCAGTGTGGTCCATTTATCTCACTGTGTCATCAGCACACAGGCTGGAGGTCTGCATCTAACGGCTCTGATGCCAACAGTTTGTGGAGATGAAGTGAAGGAATGACTGCCAATTTATCATTCAGTCAATGTGACAGATTACAACTTGGCAGTGATTAACAACAAGTCAGCTAAAGTGTGACCTCCAGAGTAATGACCCGCTATAAGATAAGGCTTCATGTTAACCATAGAAAAGTACAGAGTGATATTGATCAGGCAATATATACCAAATACTGATGAATCAGTAACCATGGTTTATCTGCAGTATGTTTATTTGATTGTCAGGTTTCTCTGACAGGGAACGGAACTGTTTAGATTTGATTAATTAATTAATTAATTTATGAGATCTTGAGTTTGTCATTTGAGTAAGAAAAGAAACCAAAGTATGTTGAAATCATAGTGATTGATTATTAGCCAGTTTCCAGAGCAGGAGCTATTTTCTGATCTCTGACACCAGAGAACAAGGTTCACATTCAGAGTCATGTGTGTTTAGATTTAGGCAACAGAAGCAATGTGGTTGATGTTGGTCAAGTTCTTGGTTTCATTAAATGTTAATAAATATGTTATGTTTTGTGCTTTAAGTAGCTGCTGGATTTCTGTATTAAACCATTATCTTTCCTTAAATGATAGGTTTACAATTGTTCCAGCGTGTCATCCATATGAATAATAATAAAAGAGGTTTTCCTCTCTGTAATCATTCCTCCTGCTCATACCGACTATTAAAAGATCTCCTTCACATGTGCATTTTAAGGGGATCTTTTAATAGTCAGTTTGAGTGTAGGTGATGGGTGCCAAAATTCTCAGACCTCTTTCTGAGAAAAAACATTTTAAAGTAGATGTGAGTCTGTATGAGTCTTCATCAGTGTGAGTTAGTCATATCAAGTGATATCTGACACATTTACACTCTTTTTAGCATCAGATTCCCTCTTAGTGTTTCCTGTTGAGCTGTGGTGGAAGTATAGTAACAAAAAGAGGGACTTTGACACTCACTCATTTGGACGGCTGAAGCTTCAGATTAGCTTCAGATCAACTGCTGTTGGAAAGTAATCAAAGTAATCAGTGCTGGAAATCAACTTTTTCTTCTACTAGCCAAAGTGTTTGGTGGACATTAGCACAATAGGAATAAAGCTGAAAATCATTTAAGTCACCCCATCAAGTGAGAAATCTTTATTTTGTAATTTGTGTGAACCTACCCATTAAAACATCCCTTTAGAAATCAGTGGCTGATATTAAACCATGGCCATATTATCATTCTATGGTAATGAGCCTCATAACCTATCAACATGTCATAGAACCTTATTTCCTCATATAGTGGCCAGGTCCTTTATATACCTAAACTGTACAGGTACCAGGCTTTTAATTGAAGCAGGCTTGTATAACATAGAGGCCATTCATTCTCTCTGTTAGATGTGCATCATATTTTAGTATGAAGCTTCAGTGATGGCCAGCTAGAGGACTTTGCATGTACTCATAGAGTTACAGCCAGGTAACTACTATTACATAATAGGCACCAGCAGTTTTTGGAGCTGGTTTTATTCGTCCATGTCGATCCACCCCCTTCACCATTGTCGCAAACCTGGCTTTTAATTGACTACCATCTTTTATTTCAGGAAATATGGTATATATGGAACTTGGATTTTCCTTTGGATTAAAGGAATGTTGTGGCTGTTGAACCTTCTTTATGCTGGACTGCTTAACACAAAGAGCTGAAAATATAACCTGCTAGCTGGGAGCTGTGACTGAAACACAGTATGAGTGTAGATGGATTCTTTTAGTAACTACTCTGTGCAGCCACTTCATTATTCCCTCATTTGATCCTGGACTCAGTCTATAGTATTCACTGTAGATCTTTTTCAAGGGGAAATCAAGTTATCCTGTCCTTTAGATTAAAATACTACTACTACTACTACTTCTACTACTACTACTATTACTACTACTACTAATGCTACTTCTACTACTACTACTACTGCTACTACTACTACTACTACTGCTACTACTACTACTTCTACTACTACTACTACTACTATTACTACTACTACTACTACTACTATTACTACTACTTCTACAACTACTACTACTACTTCTACTACTACTACTATTACTACTACTACTACTACTAATGCTACTTTATGGAAAGCCCTTTGAGCATTTATTCCATATCCTTGATATCAAACGTAAGTTTCCTCAACTAGTTCGGTCTTTGGCAGCACTAGTTGGACATTTTGTCGAACTAGTTGGCCATTTTGCCGTACTAGTCGAACAAAAACTCGTACTAGTTACGCTTTTTCAGCAACTAGTGACACTTTTGACCGACTAGTTCGGACAAAAGCCGTACTAGTTGAGCCAAGCGCCACACTAGTAGCGCCAAAGTCCCAACTAGTACGCTTTTTTGCGCACTAGTCGACTACTGGACCCAACTAGTAAAGCTCAAAGTCTTACTAGTTAACTAGTGCGCTGCAAAACGGCCGACATGTTAACTAGTCGAGTGCAAATTTGCCTTACTAGTTGACTAGTAAAGCTCAAAATGTTTACTAGTAGTACTAGTAAGAGCCAAAATGTCTTCTAGTACTACTAGTAAGAGCCAAAATGTCGACTAGTTACACTAGTGGACTGTTTTTGACCTTACTAGTACTACTAGTAAGGTCAAAATGTTTACTAGTAGTACTAGTAAGAGCCAAAATGCCCACTAGTTACACTAGTTGCACAAAATGCAAATGATGAGGCATGAACTGAGGTTTCCAATTGGCACTCCAGTTCAAAATAAAGAAAACCAACCAATCAGGACTCAGAATTTCCTCATTATCCCGCCCGTTTCACGTGCATGCAGTCAACTAGTACTACTAGTTACTGTATTCCCGTACTACTAGTACTACTAGTGAAGCTCAAAATGTTTACTAGTAGTACTAGTAGGAGCCAAAATGTCCACTAGTTGTACTAGTAGGAGCCAAAATGTCCACTAGTTGCACTAGTAGGGAGTTTTTGACCTTACTAGTACTACTAGTAAGATCCAAAAAGTTTAACTAATTAACTAGTAACACTGATTTTTGTCTTACTAGTTAACTAGTAGAGTACATTTTGTCCGACTAGTAAGACTTTGTACCGAACATGTAAAGACTTTGACCGAACATGTAGGAAATTTTTCGTACATGTTGACACTTTGCTTTAACTAGTTGAGCCTCGCGCCGCACTAGTAAGAAACTGCACGCAACTAGTAAGACTTTTATTTAACATGTTGGGCTTTTTGTCGAACTAGTTGACATTTTCGGCGCACTAGTCGACATTTTCGTCTTACTAGTTCAACAAAATTGCGTACTAGTCGGCATGAGCACGTGACTAGTTAACTAGTAAAGCATTGCAACTGTCATACATGTTAACTAGTGAAATTTTATCATGTCACTAGTAGTACTAGTCATGCACTTGTGTTGACTAGTACGCAATTTTGTCGAACTAGTACGATGAAAACATCTACTAGTGCGCCAAAGACCTCAACTAGTTCGACAAAAAGCCCAACATGTTAAATAAAAGTCTTACTAGTTGCGCGCAGTTTCTTACTAGTGCGGCGCGAGGCTCAACTAGTTAAAGCAAAGTGTCAACATGTATGAAAAATTTCCTACATGTTCGGTCAAAGTCTTTACATGTTCAGTACAAAGTCTTACTAGTCGGACAAAATTTCCTCTACTAGTTAACTAGTAAGACAAAAATCAGTGTTACTAGTTAACTAGTTAAACTTTTTGGATCTTACTAGTAGTACTAGTAAGGTCAAAAACTCCCTACTAGTGCGACTAGTGGACATTTTGGCTCCTACTAGTACTACTAGTGGACATTTTGGCTCTTACTAGTACTACTAGTAAACATTTTGAGCTTCACTAGTAGTACTAGTAGTACGGGAATACAGTAACTAGTAGTACTAGTTGACTGCATGCACGTGAAATGGGCGGGATAATGAGGAAATTCTGAGTCCTGATTGGTTGGTTTTCTTTATTTTGAACTGGAGTGCCAATTGGAAACCTCATTCACCTCAGTTCATGCCTCGTCATTTGCATTTTGTGCAACTAGTGTAACTAGTAAGCATTTTGGCTCTTACTAGTAGTACTAGTAAACATTTTGGCTCTTACTAGTAGTACTAGTAAAGTCAAAAACAGTCCACTAGTGTAACTAGTAGACATTTGGCTCTTACTAGTAGTACTAGAGGACATTTTGGCTCTTACTAGTACTACTAGTAAACATTTTGAGCTTTACTAGTCAACTAGTAAGGCGAATTTGCACTCAACTAGTTAACATGTCGGCGGTTTTGCAGCGCACTAGTTAACTAGTAAGACTTTGAGCTTTACTAGTTGGGTCCAGTAGTCGACTAGTGCGCAAAAAAGCGTACTAGTTGGGACTTTGGCGCTACTAGTGTGGCGCTTGGCTCAACTAGTACGGCTTTTGTCCGAACTAGTCGGTCAAAAGTGTCACTAGTTGCTGAAAAAGCGTAACTAGTTCGAGTTTTGGTTCGACTAGTACGGCAAAATGGCCAACTAGTTCGACAAAATGTCCAACTAGTGCTGCCAAAGACCGAACTAGTAGAGGAAACTTAAGTTTGATATCAAGGATATGTAATAAATGCTCAAAGGGCTTTCCATACTACTTCTACTACTACTACTACTACTGCTACTACTACTACTGCTACTGCTACTACTTCTACTACTACTACTACTACTACTACTATTACTACTACTACTACTACTATTACTACTACTTCTACAACTACTACTACTACTTCTACTACTACTGTTACTAATACTTCTACTACTACTACTAATGCTAGTTCTACTACTATTACTACTAGTTCTACTACTACTGCTACTACTGCTACTACTACTACTACTATTACTACTAGTTCTACTACTATTACTACTACTGCTACTTCTACTACTAATGCTACTTCTACTACTACTGCTACTACTACTACTACTACTATTACTACTAGTTCTACTTCTACTACTACTACTAATGCTACTTCTACTACTACTACTACTACTACTACTACTAATGCTACTTCTACTACTACTGCTACTACTGCTACTACTACTGCTACTGCTACTACTACTAATGCTACTTCTACTACTACTGCTACTACTGCTACTACTACTGCTACTGTATGGACTAGACTCGTACTAGTTATGCTTTTTCAGCAACTAGTGACACTTTTGGCCAACTAGTTCGGACAAAAGCCGTACTAGTTGAGCCGAGCGCCGCACTAGTAGCGCCAAAGTCCCAACTAGTACGCTTTTTTGCGCACTAGTCGACTACTGGACCCAACTAGTAAAGCTCAAAGTCTTACTGGTTAACTAGTGCGCTGCAAAACCGCCGACATGTTAACTAGTTGAGTGCAAATTCGCCTTACTAGTTGACTAGTAAAGCTCAAAATGTTTACTAGTAGTACTAGTAAGAGCCAAAATGTCCTCTAGTACTACTAGTAAGAGCCAAAATGTCGACTAGTTACACTAGTGGACTGTTTTTGACCTTACTAGTACTACTAGTAAGGTCAAAATGTTTACTAGTAGTACTAGTAAGAGCCAAAATGCTTACTAGTTACACTGGTAGGGCGTTTTGGACTTTACTAGTACTACTAGTAAGAGCCAAAATGTTTACTAGTAGTACTAGTAAGAGCCAAAATGCTTACTAGTTACACTGGTAGGGCGTTTTGGACCTTACTAGTACTACTAGTAAAAGCCAAAATGTCCACTAGTTGCACTAGTAGGGAGTTTTTGACCTCACTAGTACTACTAGTAAAAGCCAAAATGTCCACTAGTTGCACTAGTAGGGAGTTTTTGACCTCACTAGTACTACTAGTAAGGCTAAAAATGTTTACTAGTTGAACTAGTAAGAGCCAAAATGCCCACTAGTAACACTAGTTACGCTAAATGCTAATCGGGAGGCAGGACAGGGGCATGAATTGAACCTTCCTATTGGCTCTCCAGCAAGAAGTCCACCCAGCCAAAATGTAACCCTATAAAGCCTGATCAGTTTTCACTGTTGTTAACCACCAACTCTTTGCTTGCTATCCATGCAGGATAAAGCAAGAATGAATCACTTTTTCTATTAACGACAATGAATATAAAGGTATTCAATTGTTTTTCTGTTGTTCACTGCTTGATTCATTTTCCTTTTGGCCTTTTTAAACAACACAACACGGTCACATGAACATTTTATCATTCATATCTTTTCATCATATTATTTAGCAGTGGTGATGGTTAAAACCAAGTAACCACAGAGAAATAGTATACTATATTTTTTCTGGTGAGTGGCAATAACTCATCCAGCATATTATGCAATAATAATTAAAATCAAATGTGTCTACAACTTCTTGTTTTTTAGCTACTTTATAAACAATGAATGAGCCTATATCAGAAAAATAAACTCTGCTAGGCTCGCTTTTATCAACAACAAGCATATTACACTCATATGTTGGCTCTATGTCACTCATTTCAATTGATGTGATTACAGTGAAGGGGTTGAAATCATTTATCCAGGAGCAGCTGCAGTGTGCACCGACAACCACCAGGTGGCACATCGAGCGGTTCAGATGCATCGTTTGTCTCTTGTATTTTTTTATGAGTGTTTTTCCTACAATTGGAAGTTGTAAATACTGAGAGTTATTTTTATAATTGAGAGTACACTAAGGAGTTTAAGGGGGCGGTAAACACACGTGTGTAATCAGTTTTTAAATATTGTTAAATAGGTGAACATTCATTTTAGCCATATTTACCGGTCCCCCAGTTGTTGACTATAATCACATGATAGCTGAGGTCCAGAGCTCTCTATAACAGTTGGCCCCATGTCTGAAGCCCCTTTCGTTCCTGAATTATAAGCCTTCAAACATGCACCGAGGTCAAGGTTCAAAGGTCAATATTTCAAAGCAAGAGCCATGTAGAACCTTCATACCAACATATGTTACTCTCCAGGTCGAGACCTTTCCAACGATGTGTTTGGTTTAACTCTACGACAAAGTTCTAATTTTCTCATTTCACAGACACAAGCCATCCCAGGCCTAGTTTCAGAGACAACTTTGAAGGACCAAGATATAAAATTAAGCTTTTTCTTTTTTGTTTGTTTTTTCTTTTTTAGGGGAAATAGTGACCAAAATGAGTCCCTTTCAGAGATTACAATACTGCTGACAATCAAGTCAGGCTTTGAAAATCAAAACAGATTAAATCCTGTGCGACTGCGTATTTCCCAAAGCTGTACAGAATTAAGCAACGTAATATATCACACATTTTTGGGATAAAATATATATTATGTCTAAATGAAAAGAACAAAATACTTTATTGATGTAGCATATGTAGACCTATTTATTTATTTTATTAGATCCTGTGCTTGCACTGTGTTGGGTGTTACTTTTTAATAGAATTAAAGCCATTCTATCATCTTGGCTTTTGTTTTTATGTTTTTTACACTTCACTTCCACTTCCTGTCTGTCCCTAACATGGACGTAAGTTTTTAAAATGTTGTCACTAGTACTACTAGTACTACTAGTGAAATGTATTACTGCTACTACTACTGCTACTGCTACTACTACTACTACTACTACTACTACTGCTGCTACTACTACTGCTACTACTACTACTGCTACTTCTACTGCTACTTCTAGTACTACTACTGCTACTTGTACTACTACTACTACTACTGCTACTACTACTACTGCTACTACTACTATTACTACTTCTACAACTACTACTACTACTGCTACTACTACTACTACTGCTACTTCTACTGCTAAAGCGCCAGTTGAATCAATGATGCTTTTACTGGTGGTAGTCTGAATTATTTTATTTGTTTCAGGAGTTCACATGTCT
Organism: Scomber japonicus; assembly: GCF_027409825.1. Classification (NCBI taxonomy): domain Eukaryota; kingdom Metazoa; phylum Chordata; class Actinopteri; order Scombriformes; family Scombridae; genus Scomber; species Scomber japonicus. The sequence continues at coordinate 29,889,224 of NC_070592.1, forward strand.
TACACCCAACCAACAACATGAGAGCTAAAAAATAAACCAAAAACCCCCAGAAAGCCATCAATCCATGCAGCTGTCATTGGCTTATAGCATTTAGCTTTAATTTATGTAAAATGAACTTAAAATTTAAACACAAACATAAATGTATCATAAACCCTTTACCTTTTTCGCCACTTTTAACTGGGCTAATCAATAACTCTTACAGTTTAGTTTAACTGTTTTCCTTCATCTGTGACTTTCCTTTTCTGTTTAACAGGAAATGTCAAAATAAAATTCTTAAAATAATACATTGTAAAACCAGCATGCACTATGTTCTTTACAACAACAACAATAACTACTACTAATAATAATAATGATAATAGTAATAATATTAATGTTGCCTTGTACATGCTTAAGTACAGTACAAGGTAACATCACATTCATCCTGAAGCATCAAATCATTGGCCATTCTCTGATTTATTGGTTGGAGAAACAATTGATTGACCAGGGCTTAGTTAGCTGGATACGGTAGTTCTCTACTTGTTCACATCCATGAAAATAGCAACAGAGAAATAGCAACTAACAGGGGTGACACTGACACAGTTGCTTGGGTTGTCATAAGTCACCTTACAAGAACAACAACTCTTAAGTCATCCACAGCTTCTGATTGATTATTTACGTTGGTGGGATGTAAATGTCACTCACTGATTGGTCTGGGCAAAACATCATTAAATAAGAAGCATGCAGGCTGTCAGGCTGAGCCAGCAGTATAGTAACAGTGTTACAGTGAACGGTGTTACAGCTTGTCCAACATTCATTCACAGCCTGTATTGTGTCAGTCTGATGCCTCTGCTTCAGCTTTATATTGTTCTTTCTGTTCCTTAAGTTGCATGTTTGCATGTGCACTCTAGCATTCCTTCTATTGAAGGGAGAAAGTTTCTCAGTGCTCACCTTAAATCTAGGCATGTATGTATGAGCTGGGGTGTAAAATTAACTTTGTTTTCAATTTATCTGTTGATTTTCTCAATTAAGCGATTAGTTATTCGATAACATGTCAGCACTTGGTGAAAAGTGTCACTGTTCCCAAAGCCTAACATGATGTCTTCAAATGTCTTGTTTTTTCCACAACAATCCACAACCCAAAGATGTTCAGTTCACAGCCATAGAAGCCTGAAGAAAGCATAACATATTCACATTTGAGAAGCTGCAATCAGAGCATTCAGAGAAACATTTTCTCCTTAAGACTCAAAATGGGTAATCGATCAATACATCTATCAAAATAGCTGGCAATTAATTTAATACTTAACAACAAATCAATTAATTGTTGCAACTCTAGTTTAAGTACATGGTATGACCTCACAACTAGTTTGGAGACAATTGTGGTTCTATATTCAACTCATACAAGTGTGATGTGGAACCCTGAAGCCTCCAGTCAGGATGGACTTTACAGTGAAGTTGGAGACATCTTGGGACCAGTATTTAAAATTTGAATTTGAAAAGTATTGCATGTTCATGGATTGGGGAGGAGGAGGTAGGAGATAGAGTGCTGAGTTACTGTTGAAAATGAGAGCAGCTGGTTTTTATGTGAACTGGCAATGACAGGTTCAGCTATGTGTCGCTGTCCATGGTGCTGATGACATGTCCATGGCTAATGGACCATTCTGTTTTATGGAAACAGCATACACACTCAAACTGCTTGTTTCCAACCAATAAGCTGTATATGTCTGTATATGTATGTAAGAGGTGGAACATTTTTAGTTTGCATATATTTGCCTCACATTTCCATTTCCTGTAGAGATTTGGCGACCACTGTCACAGACTGAGACTTATGAGAGAGAAGGTAGGGGGTTTCAGTGTCTGGCCCAAGGACACACAACTCTGGCTGGGATCAAAGATGACACTGTGTGGTGATGTTAGGGCCTTTGGAAAGGTTCATGCAATAGAAATCAAACACCTTCTAGCACTCATCCACCATACCAACAACCTGCCTTCACTCAAGAGCAGATTATCTGTGTGCTGAGGAGAGATGCAGTCTATGAGGGGATTTGTGGCTCCTACTGTTCAGCAGACCTAGACTCAGCTTGTTCTGTCTGTACTGTGGTACAGTGTTTAGTATCATAACTTCACAGCCTCAGTGTACAGGGATTTCATTCACATTATTTTCTATATGGAAAACACATTTGTGTTGAATGACATTAGAGGTGCTTGATATTGAAAGAAACTGACTTTGCAGTATTCTTTTGTCCAGGCTCCAATGGGCACCAGGTGTAGCTCATTTATGCTCTGTCATAAGAGGCCAACTTTAGGGCGGGCTTCCTTCACTTTAATTAGCAGGTGGCAAGCAAGGCACAAGAGCCTGGCTTGGGTCTTCAGGAGATGTAGTATTCATTTGCTGACAAATACCTAGACTTATACATACAGTATACTGCACTTCTATATTCACAGTGATACTGCTAACCTTAGGGCACGGACCAGTGTTGTTCTTTTAAACCGTACTAGGAGAAAGTGCTGCTTATAATGGGAATATATGCACATAAAAGCCGCCTCTAGTGTGTGTTATCTGTGACATTAGCCATGCTGCATGAGTGTTTACAGGCAAGTGATACTCCAGAGTTTCTCCCTGGTGACAAATAGACCATGAAGACACTGTTTCCAACTGACTGAAATCATATTTTCTGTAATGTGGACATTTCTTGTTATTTTTCAGGCAACATATAGTATATGGGGTATATACAGTAGAGTATATGCGGTATATAATAGAGCTCTATATATAATAGAGAGGAGAGATACAAAAGAAAGTTAAACTTGTTTCTGATCTGTCATAGTGTGGAATGATGAATATTAGATTTATCAGACAGAGTATGCTGTTCACATGAGCAGAGAGAGCAACTTCATGTGATCAGAAAGTGTTGTAGTGACATCACAGCAATCCCAGATGTCAACACTGACTTTCTTGAAAGTAAAATTTTATAACATAAAAATGATCACCAAAATGACAAAAGTAAGACCATAATAAGTTTTAATAAACTGGAGTTTACATCCCATCCTGTCATTAATGTGAATCAGTCAGCTAATGTAATAAACTTGAACATAGCCATTAGTTTGTTTTCTGTGTGTGTCAGCCCTCTGGTGGCTCGTCACATAGTATTGTTGTTTAACAAATGATTTTCCCCATGTTTGCCACTTGTCCATCTTTATTATGTTCATTGTTGTTGATTACAGCTCATCTGTTTCAAGTAGGCTTATTATCTTCTACAGGCCTCAATTATCCGACCGCCATCATCAGTGATGGGGTTGAAATATAAAACAGATTTGTTTCCTGCCATCAGACACTTCTGTGACTATGAAACCTACTGAAGCAATGTCTCTGTAGAATGGTATTTTACAGCTGCATAAAAATCTGCTGTTGGTTACACTTAATTAAAAGTAATTAAGATCAGGCTTTTAATCATATTTATTTCATGTGTGTCTTTATGGCTACTACGTTTCATTTTCCCTTTTGGAAGGAGCTTTAAAAGATGTGACATGACAGTGTGTTAAGTTAAACTGGTTGTCTGTGATGTTTGGAGATACAGAAGGACCAATGACTTGAGTTTCTTTCTGGAGCTCATACCTGTTCTTGGTGTTAAGCAGGTAGTGTATGCTGATTTTCTTTTTTTTAGCTTTTTCTATTAAAAAAAATAGTGCCTACTGCTGCTGGAAATTATGCTGTGAGATAGGGTTTCCACAATCATGGAAAGCCTGGAAGTCATGGAATTTTCAAATCTCATTTTCTAAAATAACTGACATTTTTAGAAAAGTCGTTGAATTCAATTTTGTTGACTATAATGCAGTGAATTAGGATTATGTAGTAATCTTCCATTTTAATGTGCAATACTGAATTCCTGTAGCTTTTGACATAATGTCAGACACCTTAGTGTGTGATTGTATTACACTCTTTCAATTTGACCCTGCTGTCCAGTAATCCAACATGAGCAGACTATGAGTTGTCTCATCAAACCAGACATTTTTTAAGTCGACAGAAGTATGGCACAGCCAGCAAGTGGACAAAAACTGAATGTGCACGCACAACTAAAAGTGATTTAACAGGTGCTGGGTGAAAATAACTGCAGCTTTGTTAAAAAGGAAGACACCCGCACACTGTTTTATGTGCTCCCGTGATTTAATTACAAACCAACACTTCGTCAGGTGCAGACTGGTTGGGTGTGTGGAGTTATATATACACATACATACAAAGGAAGTGGGCGTAGCCCTACCTCAACCAATTAGACAGTCAGTATGTATATTATATAAGGTTACATTAATATGAAAAATCATGAGATATTCATACACAAAGCTGCATGACAAAATATATACATATATTCCACAACAACCCCTATCCCAAAACTGTTCAAGTGTCCACAAGCAAATACATATCACATAAAAATATACACAGTCTTGGTTGTTCTGACTGCAGAGAAGAGCATGTGTGGGAATGGTAAAGGTAGCACCCAATCACAAGCTGCGGAGAGAAAAAATAGCAAAATTCATCATAAAAAAGGAGTAATATCAAACTCCTCATTCAGTCCAAAAGGAGCCAGTGTTTTTAGTGCGTGTATGTAATATGTTTCATGCAGCAAAAGTAACAGATCCGTTCAACTTTTTCTATGCCCACATATCTGAAGGAGCTGATATTATGACCTGCTGTTTTGAAATGTGCTGCTACCGGGTTCCTCTCATCACCACACCTTATATTGCTACGATGTTCACTGATCCGTGTGCGGAGAGCTCTGTATGTCTTACCTACATAAGCAAAACCGCTAATCAGATACACCACAAAAGTAGTGCTGCAAGTTATGGCCCTACTGACCCTGATATGCTTCATCATTGTGTGGATGTGTATACGTTTTACATCTGGTGGTGTGACCACACTGTACACAACTACTGCATCTATAGTTGCCGTCTGGGATGTCTATCAAACTAGACTGTTTATTTACAGGGATATGTGACCTTACTATCTGATCTTGTATATTAGGTGCACGTCTGAAGACTAGTCTAGGTGGTGTCTTAAAGATCTCACCTAGTCTCAGATCGGACTCAACTACGTGCCAGTGTTTGTAGATAATATTTCTAAACTCTGATCCCAACGGTGAGTACTTAGTCACACAGAGGGGAGAGTTGTTTTTTTGCTTCCTTGCTTGAGGTTGCAGAGATTCATCCTGTGTGATGGTGCTGAACCTGTCTGAAGCAGCTTCAATCCATTCTCGTCTATAACCCCTCTCTGAAAGAGCCTCTACAGTGCCTGTCTAGATCGGGTATCAGTGACAATGGGCCTGATAGATAGGAGCCAGTCTATTCAGTCTAACTCTGTGCTATGTGCAGCGAGTGACGTCATGTGTAAGCAACACGCCGTGCGTAAGGCCACATTGTTTTCGAAATGGAGCGAGCGAAAGGATCGGCTATCTGGAACTTTTTCACACTACCGCAGCCTACAAACTCAACGGCTAATTGCAATACCCGTGCAGTAAATATTCTGAGGGGCAGTGGTAAAACTTCCACTTATAACACAACTAATTTAATCAAGCACCTACAAAGATTTCACACCAGGGAGCATGCTGAGTTCATTGAACTGAATAAACAAAAAGGAGGCGGTATGAAGCAGCAAACTTTGAAGGAGATGAAGGAAAGAGGTGAAAAATTTCCACCTAATAGTGTGCATGCAACAAAAATCACAGAGAGGATACTGAACTTCATTGTTACGGATGGGCAACTGCTGTCGGTTGTTGGGGATAAGGGATTCCGGCTGCTAATTAGCCACCTGTAAAATCATTCTTCATAAATTCAAAATTCGGTTTTGCTGGTTTGACCCGCATCCAGCCAAACTTTTAATCTTTCATGGACCACCACCTTAAAATGAGTGGTGGGGTCAAAGGGCAGCTTAGTGTAAAAATCGATGTCACTCAACTGTCTGTAGATCTCAGACTCATAATCAGACATGTTCTGAATCACTATGGCCCCACCTTTGTCCGCTGGATGTACGATCACAGTATGATCCTTACGCAGCTCAATGAGGGTCACCCCTTTCAATTTTGGGTAAGTTGTTATGCGTCTTGAAATAATTTTTATTTGTAAGTGCAAGCCGTACATCCCCATCAACCAAGTGACAATATGTGTCTAGAGATGCATTTCTATTTTTGGGGGGGGTGTAGGTAGATTTCTTCTTACACTTAGTGGCAGATTCAGAGAAAGTAGATTCGGTAGGATTGTCATACACATGATCAACAATTTCATCATTGCTCACACTGGATTTATCATGTAGTGAAAGTGGAGCTGTAGCTCTGCTGGAGTGGAACATTTCTTTCGGTCTCAAAGACCTAAAATATTTTTGAAAGTTTATAATTATGTCAAAGTCATCAGCAGAAGTGGTTGGTACGAATGAAAGTCCTTTACTCAGAGCCGAAATACATGTTTCAGGTAAAGGCTTCGATGAGAAGTTCATTACTGTTGTCTGTTCCTGGTGTTTTATACTCGTCTTTCTGCATATCCCCCTCCTGCACTTTTTGGGGCGTGTTGGGGATTCCTTCCCCGTTGGGAACTCCCTCCCCGCTGACATGTGCGTGGTGATCATTGTTGTTGGCCTCTATGTTTCCTTTTGTGGTGGATGGTTAGGATCAGCCGAAGTCGTTCTCCAAAAACAGCCAGCAAATGGACCAGGTTCTGCCTCCAAACACAGGACAGTGGCTGCTACCAGGATAAAGCAAAGCACTTTAAATTTAACTCCTGCACCAAAGTGACTGTGACTGCTGAAATACTTTCGGCACTTTAGTGGTAGTGGATTACCACTATTCATACAATTCACGTAGTGATTTTGGGGCCCTGTTTTGAAGATCTACATGTGGGACCACGTCCAAGTCGCCCTACCTCAACACATTCAGTTCTGGACCTTCTTCAAAACTCTTCTTGTTACAGAGATGTCAGGACAATCTAGATAGTATGTGGTGTTATTTGATGAGTCATTGAACCATGAATTCCTTTGGAAACAGATGGACTTGCATGTTGGAATTTGGGATGGTGGAGAGGTGTACACAGTAGATGTTTTGGTCATGCCACAGCACACAATCTCATTGACAAAATTACTTCAATTCTTGGTGGAAGTCAGACATTTCACATCTTGCTTCATGAGTCTAGAGATGCTCCATAACATAATAATCACAAGCTTTACTACATAGTCTCCAGTTATTGTTTATGACAGCATAGTTATACAGTATTTCTATTGAAATAAACACTTTTCATCATAAACAGACAGACTAAAATCATATACCCATGCCATAGCGTACCTGTACACAAAGCGCATCCAGTTGAAGAGGGAGACCTTTGAATTGCTGAATATAGATTTGTGTCTACCTGACCTCTTCAGTTTCCTTGCTCTGTGATTATGGTGTTTGCAAACCCTGAAGATATATACAAATAAAGATAAGAATGACACAGGCCAGGGTAGTGGCTAGAGCAGTGATTCTCAAACATTTTCATGTTAAGGACCCCCAAATTAATGTGTATTTGGCCATGGACCCCATCTGAAAATATTTTGTGCCAGGAACCCCCATAAAATGTGTGTTAATATGTTTCAAAAGTGTTGAATTTTTTTCAGTATTTTTTCTGAAAATAGCAGATCTATAAGCCCATAACGTTTTTACGTGTTGTGATCGTGTAGATTAGTGTTAAGTAGTGTAGTGTATAGTAGTGTATTTCTAGAAATGAATGTTAACATGAATTAAGATATATTGGGCACTCTTATCAGCTCACAATTAAATAGATTTAATTTTCACTAGAATTCTGGACCAAACTACCCATGTATGTTGTCATTTCATGCAATAAAAATAAACTTACCATGCATAGTTGTCCACACAAACTGATTCCATGAATTTCATCTTGTTTTTGCATTTTTGGCATCTCATCCGTCTTCTTAGAAGCCTTTTCTTCTGCATCCATTTGATTATTTCTCTGTGTCTTCTTTTAGATTTCGTTCTGCCTTCAATAAGCTCTCTTAGCTCAGTGGCTAAACCAGGCATTATTTGGCTACGATATTACAATATGACTTGATTAGGGCCTACCTATTTTCTTATCCTCTGTTCTTTCCACACACATCACACAAGCTTCCTGAGTCTCTGTGACTAGCTCCCGCCAGATTACGTTTAAATTGTATTATAGGTCGGAGGTGACGAGGGTGAAACAAGCCAATCATAATTGTATTCACGGGCTGGAGGAGGAGCCATCCGGCCTCCTCCATCATATTGGCTGGTTGTCAACTTGTCAGTCACCTTGCATCACCACTGTACTTTGATGAGTGGCAACCGGTGACAACCTAGACAGACACGCCCATCCTTCACTCACTCAGCAAGTTCATTATTAGATGGGCAGCTCGCATAAGCATTGATTTCAAAGAATGAATACACGGTCTGGTTAAATGTCCGATACCAGTGTTCCCAGCAGCGATGCGCAAAATACCGAGATAAATCCAGGTACTGTCGGGAGAAAGAGAAAGAAGTCAACAGCGGGTACATCCAGTAAAAAGAAAACTCCACCTGTGGACCATGCTGTGGCTGTGCACATGGACAACAACGGTGACGGTAAGCAAGACTGCGTGTTATCTTTTCATTAAAGATGTTTGATCAGGATAACACAGACTGATAGATTTGTACTACATAATTCAACCAGATTAGTGAAGTGTCCAATGATTAATTGTGTGTGTGTGTGTGTGTGTGTGTGTGTGTGTGTGTGTGTGTGTGTGTGTGTGTGTGCCGCGCGCACGCGCGTGTGTTTAGTTGCTTGCTAAATAGAAGATTTAGCCTATATGAGTTGTAAGACTTGTTGTAGGCTTACAGTTAGTAGAATTGTTATTTTTGGAGAGCAACACAGGGTGCATACAAAGTGTTAATCAATGTTGATTGAGTGTTACAGCTGTCAAATATACATAAGGGCTGAGCAATATATCGATATTGTTATATAGCATAATAGTTGTCTTTTCCTGGTTTTGAAAGCTATTACAGTAAAGTGATGTCATTTTCTGAATTTACCAGACTCATCTAGCTGGCAAAACTTAGTCTAGAATAACGGAATTGGCTGCAAAATAGTCAAACAAGAATCATCATACTGGTGTGATTGTATGCATCAAAACTTTAATTCAAGGCTTAGTCAAAATATCAAGATATATATCGTACCGTGACATAACCTAAAAATATTGAGATATTTCAAAAAGGCCATATCGCCCATATGTATGTGTGTATATATGTATATAATGATAGTCTGTACATATCCATTCATATATTCACTGGTGATGGATGATAGTTATACAATTATGTTCACTCATTCAGAGATCCAGTGCAGATATCTAGAGCCAGCTGCTCATTATTTTATTTTACCTTCACCTGGCTTTTATGATTAGAGTTTTTTAATTCTCTATCCTATCATTCCAGATACTGAGGCAACTGTAGCTCCAACAACATTTTTACATATTAAGAAGAAGCAGCTTAAGCTCCATGAGGCCAAGAAGAAGCAGTACACAATCATGGTGAACAGACTTGATGAATCAGTGAAACTGAAAGTCTTAATAAATGTAAATGTTGATAAGAATGTATGTGAGTTGACTTGTATCATCATAGTTAGTAATGCATTTGGTAAGTGTAAAGAGAGGAAGGCAATAAGGCTGCTTCCCTCATGTGTGTCAGGCATGTAGACATCACGTCTGTCTGTCTGTATGTGTCTCTCTCTGTCTGTCTGTCTCTCTCTCTTAATTCAATGCCTTTTATTAGCGTGACCGTTAAAATACAGTGTAGCCAAAGCAAATAACAGCAATACAGACAATAAATAATCTCTCTCTCTCTCTATCGTTTATTTTCCAAAATGTACTTCCTGCTGGGTATATTGCTCTGTGCCCATGTAATCTTCATTACTTTTTGCAACCACTTTGCAGCTATGTGTGTGTTTCCCAGTGTCGATTCACTACTTGTATGTTTGTTATACTTAACTAGATTTCTATCTGTTTCAGCACGTCATCCTGAGGAGGTCATCTAGAGATACAGGAAAGTCCTAAAGGCGTACAAGAAAGGAAGAAAGCTGAGTGTGGCATATCGAAAGGTCGGTGTTGACCGAAACACTGTCATCGCCAGTGCCCCGATCTGTGAGCTGGCTGTTGTAGAAGAAGAAATACAAGGAGTTGCTGGTTGCTCATACACCACAGCAACGACTGCAGGACTTTGCAAAAAAATGTGTGGAAGTGTTGATTAATGATCCAAACCTTTTGAGGGATGTGGAACATCAAAAGAAAAAGGGGAAACTGATTCCTCTGTCTAAGAAAGCTTAGGTGGTGTGTCACTGTGGGATGGTGCCCTAGAGCAGTTCGGTTGTAGATCAGGTCTGGTTCACTAAGTATAGAGGGTCCAAGTTGTGCTGAGACATGTTCATATCAGTAATGCCAATGGCTTGATTTTGATTTATTTTGTTTTCATGTCCTGCACAAAACGTGTCCAAACCTCATGGGTTAGTACATTGTTATACTGCTGTTCTGCCATGTGATGGCTCAGTATGTGTGTTTCTATACATTAAACACAATGCTCAACATTTCATCTGTGGTGTTTCTTTGGTAAAATACAGTACACAGAAAAGCCTATGGGTGGAACAAGGTTGAGGTACAAAAATTTGATATTTTAAATATCATATCAAATTTCTGTACCTTGAACCTGTTCCACCCATTTGCTGTTCTACGAAGTTTCACTAGTATTGGTAGATGGTTAACTATTAACTGATCTGTAAAGTGTGAGTTAATATATTAGTTAAGTATTAGTTATTAGCTTATGTATGTTATTGGGACGTTATTCTAAAGTTGCAACTATTCCTCATTTACTAACAGTTAATAAATGAGGAATAGTTGCAACTTTAGAATAACGTCCCAATAACATATATAAACTATTAACTGATACTTAACAAATCATTAGTAAGTAATTTACTAATTTATAAGGTATAGTTCTAAATCATTAACATACAGTTAACAAGTCATTTATAACTCATTAACAGTTTATTAATGGCCTATTAACTATCTATAAGGCATCATTATAAATCTTTAACAAACTGTTAAACACTTAACAAGTCATTAATAACTCATTAATTAACTGTTTACTAATGATCTATTAACTAGTTATAACAGATAGTTATAATAAAGTGTTACTTTATGTTTTGATGCTTTATCTATTTAGACATTGTGAATGTCGGCATGCAGCAAATATTCGATTGTTCCACAGTTACACCCACCAATTTGTCAACCATGAAAAAATTGGTTCATACACATCCCTAATACATACTAGTTAAAGACACAGGATAAAATCTATACAGGTTTGAAACAACATTAAAATATAAATCTAAGCCTACCTAAACTTTCTCTAAGGACAGTTTGTCAGATAGAAAGGAAATCGTACAAAAGAGTCGGACATTAAAGACGTGTGAATGTGCTTTAAAATGAGAGGCTATGATAACAAAACTCTTGGTGAAGCAGTCAAAGCTATAAAGAGCAGTTATGATCACCTTCCCAGAAAACATTAGAAAATAGAAACTCTAAAAAAAATAATAATAATGACATCTCTGGAGAGATTAAACAACCATAAGAACACTGGGTGCTTTTGAAATGCATAAAAGTTTGCAACATCTAGCCTGTTCCTCTCCTTGTGTTTGCTGTGAAAGGGTAGAAATATGAAGTGTGTTCAGTGTACATATACTCTCAGGAAATGCATGTTAATCATCACAAATGTTGTCATTGCATACACTGTTCAAACAACTGCCAATAGAGATCACATATGTTATCATTATGCTGAAATGCCCATATGTGCATACACAGTATCTTAAACTGAGAGTTGCTAAGCTAAATGGAAATGTACATCATGCTATTGCCAGACACTACATGACACAGGACAAGAAATGTGGGTCAGCTTCAACACAAGTTTACAGGTCCAAGGAGATGTCATCAAATACCTACTCAATACACACATTAAACACTACAGAACCTGATGTTTTAAAACAAGTTCTGGATTTTAATCTTTTTTTATTGGACTAACATGTCCTCTTTCTCCGACATCTCCAGGTAAGCCGTCCTGTAGGGAGAGCTGAGGCACAGTCCCTCCCCCTGCTGTCAAGATCAGATAGAAGGTAGAACTTAGTCTTTTGAAACCTGTATATATATTGCTTGTTTTGGGTGTTGTTGTATCCTTAACTAGTATTGTAAGTGGCTTTCCACTGTCACTTAATGCAGGTGAGCGGTGCCAAGACGTGGTGCAATTAATTGACACATGCCGGGTTTGGCTCTCAAAACACAATGTCGAAACAATTCCTGTTGCTTTGCTCCATTTATTGCTTCCACACATAAGCACAAGAAGGTACAGCACCTCGGGTTTGACAATCAGGTAGCCTATTATTTAATACTGCTCCTATCTCCAGACTCCAGCCGTGCCTCAGCCACGGTCAAAAAACTGTTTGCTTCAGTTCACACACACACCTGGCCTCATTAGCCCGGCTGTATAAATGAACTCCCGCAGGACATTGCTACAGCGCCACCCCCAGTACCAACAATGTTTGCAACAACAAAAATAAACACACACATAAATAAATGGCTGTTACACTCTGGCCCCTAGTTGTTGATGGCAGGCAGACACAACAATTCAAATCAGTACAGACAAAAAGCCATTAAACACACAATATTCCCAGAAACAAGGTAACTGATATTTGTACACACAAACATACTGCATCAGAGGTTAGACCTTTAAGGCTGCCTATAATAGGCAAAGTTTGGTTATAGGCAGTAGGCGATTTGTTTTGTTTTAACAAGGGGGATGCAGCTTGTTAACCACCCCACCACCACCAATCGTGGTCATTCAGTCATGTCCATTCTATACAAAAGTAATGGTATGAACTTAAAGCTTTGTTTCCCACAGAGCTACAGTGTAAATAGTGCTGCTAGTGGATTGTATAACATTATTTGTTTACTAAAGTTTTCCTCTAGATGTGTTTTAAGATGTAGGCCTATATTAAATAGGCTAGGCTCACTCTATTTTGAATCTATGTCTGATATGATTTTTCCATAAATAATAAATAAATAAATCCATTGTTAAAAACCTTAAAATCAAATCTACATCTTCTACCTCATTAAAAATTAATTTTAATTTCATAATCTAATAATTTCATTTCACAAGTGTGTACACAAGACGTCTGTTCCTTCACTGTAAAGTCCATTCTCAGTGTATGTGCTCACAGGGCTGGATTAGGCTGAATACTGGACAAATCTGGCTTCCAAACAATTTGTGATATCACAAATCTTACACACACTATAGGCCCACCCTTTAAATGTTGGTTTTCAATGAGCACAGAGAAACTTTCCACTTTCAGCAGATTAATGTGAAAACAGCTCAGCGTCAAACTCTGAGCTTCACTGTACAGAATGTAATGTTATGTGCAAACATTTAACTGAATGAACAAGAAGAAGTTGTGGAGACTTTACAGATATTTAACGTTACTTCATGTAAAGCAGTCACCTAAGAAAAGCTACCTGTGTAACATGGGCTCATTTTCATGCAGTCTGGACAGGAATCAAATCCAAGCTCATTTCTCACCTATCTTTTTCTTTTTGAAAAGTAAACGTAGGTCAACCTGTCTTTTTTCTTTTTGACGCTATGATGCTATTAGCATGCCCGTGTTCCGTCTCCCCGCTATATTGAACCTGTCTCCACCTTCTCCTCACATACAGGTCATCTTTCACAAACAGTCCGGGTGGTAAAGCAGGTTTGCCTTTCATGAGAAGAATGTGATTGGGCGTAAGAGCCTCAAGATCGTTGGGACCTTTCTAATCATGCGGATGACACGCTCCCAAGCGCCACCATAGTGTGAGGCCGCCGGTGGGTTAAAACTCCACTTAACTCCATGTCGCAGCAATGCTCCCTGTACTTTGCTGTGTTTTAATCCTGCAACGGGCTCCCTCAATTCTCTCTCTGCGCCAACAAAATTGGTGCCATTGTCAGACCGCATACTTGGCCTCTTCTGCTCATAAATCTTTGCAAAGCATGAATACATGCATCAGTGTCCAGTGAGTTTGCAACCTCCAGATGAACAGCTCTGTTCGACAAACAGGTGAAAATTACTGTATTTCTAGCGTTTACACAGACTTCTCCCTCTCCTCACCTCAATTGGTTCGAATTGGCGAAGTTCGTGAATGGAGGGAGATAAGGCAAGATCCTTTCCATTAGCAGGTCTGCCATTTTTTGTTCACCTGTCTATGCAGTATAGCGTCTGCAAGTACAGCAGTCAGATATGATTTTCCTTACTGCGGAGTTAGCACTTGTAATCCAATACTTCTTCCTCAGCTTGGATAATGTGAGATTTCTTCCACAGTGACCCAGCTGTTGGTGAGTATGCCTAAGGGTGAGAGTTGCGATATGCTGATCTTTTGTCAAGACAAGTGGACGCTTGGTTTCCTCTTGCAAAGCTGCCCTACTCAGTCTTCCTCCAACTCTAAGCAGAACATCCTCCAGGCATGGATCCAGTTTGTAAATAGGACTTTCCTGATTTGAAAGTGTATCGATTTCCTCCTTGAACTGCCGCTGCTGAGTGAAACGAATGACGGACATTTCTGCCTCCAACAGGTCATCTAATGTGACACTCTGACCCCTGAATGCACTTCTGACCTTCTTCATCTCCAACTGTATATGAATGGAAGGACTGTTTGCAACTGAAGCCTGCAGCTCCTGTCTTTTTCGGCCTCCTTCAGTCTGAGAAATAGGTGATTGGTTGGTCAGTGGCATTAGGTGAGTCCTTGATAATTACAGCGTTCACAGTGAAGTGTCACTTGACTTCCGGATCGTCTGCTGGAATAGTGTTTTCCACAACACTTTCTGGCCAACAGCTTTCTGGGTTCCAAAGAAAGTTGGGCCCTTTGATCCATCTGCTGTTAATCAGCAGACCTTGAACTCTGACATCTTAAGTTCTTTTAGCCACTTTGTCCAGTGCTGTTGTATGTCATGGGGTAAGTTGTCATCCCAACCGCAGTTTCTCCTGCACAGCTCTTGCAGCTGAGGTATCTTTTCTACATAGCCTTTGCTGATGACTTCAGTAAAGCAGCTTGCGTATTCTTTATGGAATTGCTTATTTTTCTTAAATCTCCTAAGACCAAGTATCCTCTGCTTGGCTATAGAGAGATCGTTAGGGAGATTGGGATGCTCTTTTCTAAAAGGCATTCTCAAGCTATAGTGCCCATTCAACAATTTTGCAGAGCGACTTGTGATTTCCAAGAACCTCTTGTCTTCTCTTGACATTTCCTTGTCCTCATAAGTCTTCTCATTGAAGTCATCCATATATTGGTTGTTCAGCAGTTCCTTCAGCTGGCAAACAGAGATCCTATTCACTGCATCAACAGCTAGTCCGACGTCTGGGTTAGTGGTGTTACCACCTTGCATGGGACCATTAATGACCCAACCGATCACTGTCTTTTTGGCATATGGGCCTCCTCCACAGCTGTTGATGACATCCCAGGGTTCTAGTAACTTTGGAGTGTTGCTACCAATCAACACGTCAAAGTTATGCTTGGAATCTGAATGGCTGACAAGTATGACCACCGTGCCAGGTCTAGTTGAGTAATGATATTGTCTGATGTTACAGGCATTTTCCTTTGAGTGAGCACAACTGGTAACTGGTAATAGCACTCACTGTTAAGACCAGACACTTCAAGGCCAGTAAGTGTGTAAGTTGGAACCACCTTCTGTTGTCCCATGGTGCGCAGGAGAACGTTTGCACGTCTTCCTCCAATACTCCTGCATGAGACTCTCTGAACAGAAAGTGGCAGAACTACCGGGATCCAAGAAAGCGGAAGTATGTATCACTTTGCCTCCCTTGCCAGACAGTATAGACAGGACACAATCATCCTTTCCGGCCCCTGTACGCCCACAAGTTCCTGGAGAAAGTAATGCACCACTGCTTGCTGGTTCCTTGAACTGTTTTAAGCCTGTATTAGCTCTTTCCTTCTTAATGTGAAGCACGGTGGGGTGACCTTTGCCACAACTTTTGCAAGTAAGACGCCTTTCACAGCTCTTGTTCATATGTCCAGCACACAGGCAGGCAAAGCCCTTTCTCCTTCAAAAAGTTGATTTTCTCACAATGCTTCTTCCTGTTTAGTTGTGGACACTCCTCCAATGAGTACTCACGAGAGCAGCACATGCAAACATTACATTTCTCAGCACCATTAGCATTAGGTTCCAGTTCGTCCACATCGTCAGCAAGCTTTATTGTGGTGGCAAAGTTATTTCCTCCTGTGTGGCTTAGTCACACTCTTCAAACTGAACCGTGCCCTGCATTTGTATTTCTCCAACACGTCATGTGCAGCAGACCTCCATCTTTCTCTCAATTTGAATGGCAGTTTAGTTTATTACTGTTCTCATGGTGGTTGGTGTATCTAGCTCTTTCATATATTCATGTTACAGCAACCACACAGAAACAAAGAGTAGGCCTGCAATGCCTTCACGTCCTCAGTTTTAATTGAAGGCCCTGCCAGCACTTTCTCTGTGTATGCAGAAGCAACTTTAAACTAATTTCCGAAGTGCTCATGTAATAGTTCTTTTGCCAGTGCGTTCAGGAACCATATGCTGACAGCTGCGCACGAGTTCCATTGGCTGCCCGCTAGTAAACTGCTCCAGAAAGTACAGACAGTCAGCATTGTTGGCCCGGTCTTCCACGCCATGTTCAAAAGCACGAATGAAGGCTCTATATTCAAGAGGATTTCCGTTGAACACTGGAATGTCTCTAGCTGGTAGAGACAGTGAGCGCTGCTGCTGAACGAGAGCTGCTGTAATCTCATTCTGTTTCTGGATTATGTGGTAGATGCCTCCAAATGATTCCTCTTTGAGCTGCGGTTACACAGGTTGTGTGAAATCCAATGATGCCTGAACAGGGAAATTGAGAGCATGTTGTGCTGTTTCATGCACATTAGGCCGATATTGATTGCCCGTATTGACATGATCCTTTTGGCTTGGTTTACTTATCTCCTTGGGACGTACACCCAGTGAGGATGGATCATTCTGTGTTGGTGTCAACTCATTTCTGTGCCGTAATGAGTTTCCTGAAGGACTTTCATCCTCTTTTGCCATGGGATTGAGAGGTTTGGAAGTTGTTTGCTGGAGAGGGTTCTTCAACTATGTGTTTCTAAGAACTATACATGATATGTGATGTGTGTATTATAGATTGAGAACTGTGTTTGTGTCACGTGATCTGCCATTAACCAGTAGTCACAAGAATCTTTAAACATACTCACCTGTTGCTGATCATGTGATGAGCAAGCCTGAGGAAGCTACAATGTGTTGTTTAACACATATTTGTGATTATGTATGACTAATAGAATCTAGAGGCTGTTTTTAGCCAGTGTTGTCAACCATATTTCAAGTAAAGCAGGAATCACCTGGTCCAGTACGTACATTGGGCCACATAGGAACCATGATAGAGTAATTGATCTTAATATGCCAAAATGTTCCTCTTTAAACAGTTGAGAATGTAATTAATGCAGTCAATATAATCAAGCTCTATGCATCTGCTGTGATGAACACTGGCACAGTTAATGTGACTGCAGGACTGAATGAAGCTGGAGAGTGTCAGAGGTGTAACATATTCATGAGCTTACCAAAAAGCAACACGTGTCATGATAACAAAACATACAGAGTATTAAGAGTAGAATTCAGAATTGGAGATAAATGAAGGGAAACAGGTCGAAGCACTTCACCAGATTTCTTTAGTACCATGCAGTACTTTGGTGTGCTACATGCGCCTTTTCAATAGAGTAGGGCACTGATAACAGTAAATGGTGCTCGAGTTGCTCTGTAATGGTGAGTGTGAGTACTTGGAGAACAGACGTTACAGCTGGCTGCCGAAAGATTCAATTTAGATTTAAAGGCAGACTGACTGATGTGTTGAATACAGTGATGATAACAATCTGAACAGTGTTGAGTCAGATCAGGAAACATGACATCAAGTGTTTTTCAGTGTACTACAGCTAACTTAACTATATTGGATTCATTATTGCACATATATCTTATTATCATTGATGTTGATAGTTTAACTTTTCATGTGTGAGCTATGCTGTGTGATGTGGCTCCACTGATTATTTTTTTCTGAAGCTCAGTAAACTTTATATTATATTCAAATGTCTTTGTTTCAGACAAGCCCAGGCACCTCTACTATAAAATTCTGCTTGTGCCCTGAATTATAAAAATGTATATTTCCCATGTAAATACAGATATCACAATATGCTGAATGTATTCCAAATAACAAGGAATGAATTACAATGCAATTAGCTGTGATTGAATAATGAGTATGCCCAGATGTGTTACTTTTTCATGAATAAATGTGCGTTTGTTTTGAATAACATTCAAAAAGAAATCAGTATTTCCTTAATTTTGTACTTATTTATTTATGAGCTTTTTGCCTTTATTTACATAGTAACTGGCAGAGATGCCGACAGGAATCTGGGAGAGAGAGAGGGAGGGAAATGACCTGTAGCATAGGTTACTGGCAGGATTCAAACCAGGGACGCTGTGATAATGTGGCATGCACTCTAACCACTGGACTGCCAGGGCGCTCCAATTTTGTACTTTTTAAATTACAAATACCTCAGAAATGTCTGCCTGCTGCCACACCAACAACACTTCAGATGGCAATGATACATTGGTTACATTTGTTGGGATTCACCAATGAGGAGGGGTGTTTTTATGAAGCTGGGTTGTGGTTCAAAGTTCAATGTTCAAGTCAGTCTTAGAGCAAAGGTTGAGTATCCATATGAACATTGAAACAGGTTTTGCTTTCTATAATCAATGTGCATTTTAGCCACTGAGAGATCATGTCAGTTCCATTGGTCCACAGTGAACAACATATTTGTTTCACAATGACAGCTTTAAAAGTGAAATGCCTACATTTCTTTTGGCCTGCGTCCGGGTCGTGTTTGTCTGTTTACTCAAACAAAAGATGGCTGCCATTCCTTTTATTCTCAGTGCATAATACAATATTTTAAAATAGTTTGGCATGAACATTTGTTTTGATAATATTTCTAACATGAAATGTACGTTATTATCATCATCTTTGTTCAGTGAATGTGTATAAAATTTAGTTTGACAATTTGAAAACAAATGCACAGCATTTAGAAAATCTGCTGCAAATACCATACACAACAAAACACTTTAATAATTCCTAACCCTTTTTTCCAAACGTGTTGAAGCATAACCAGCGGGAGACGGGAGAGAGAAGTTATTCAATATTGTTCAATATCTCTTTTCAGTGTTGCACTTTTTACAGTCCCTGCAGCCTCGTGTCACAGCCAGCTGTACTTAGAGAATGTTATTTGTCCAACTCTGATGATGGCTCATTTTGGTATAAATAAGGTTGTAGCTAATTGTCCACAGTGGGGAAATGGGCCTTGTTTGTGTTTGAACAGTGTTTCGCTTATGAGTTATTGATATGTTCATCACTATTACGTGTCCTCTGGAAACACTTCAGTTGTCATTTTCTTAATTTGCCTGTTTTGTCTATTGGTATGTGTTTCTAAAGCTGCAGCATGTTTTCCACTGTTGGCCACTGTAAAAGGGGCTCTAGTTTGTGTTGTTTTGCCTGGAGGAATCTGATGGGACGTTTACTCTTAATTCCTTTTTCTTTTCTTTGTCTCATGTCTTTAACATAGAACCTCAGGAGTCTCCTAGAACATGTATGATCCTGTAGGTGTATGTTATAAACATCAGAAGGTTTATGCTATGAACCAGTTGCCTCTGTTTTCCTCTGAATGTGTTTCAACCTTAAATGTATAGTGACAGTTATCAGTGGGCTCATGGGTTGTGTCAATCTCTTGTTCATGTCTCACCTTTGTTAACATTACAATTAGGAGCCAGACCAAATCACTTTAGAATCGGCACGGTAATGGTATAAAAATCCACTCTAAATGGATAAATTAAGAGCGCTTAATCAGCTGATTACATGTCAATGTGCCTCTTGCTACACCACTCTTCAAACAATATCTAGGCTGGCTCTGGAAAAACATGTCTATATCTGTGGCCAGTGTCGCCAAATTTGCAACATGCAAACTGTGACTTGTAACATGAGATCATTTCCTCTGGTGTTAACTTTGACATGTTTAACGTATCAAGACAAACACTATACTTATGACCCATTATTGAATGTGTGAGAGGACTTTATCTGCAATACAAGTGACATTTTTAAAAGAGGGCACCAGAACTTTTTGCGTGCTACTTGTAAGTGGTCCTGGCAAATCTCTTTTGTCAAATGTCTCTGCATCACGGAGGCCGGCGGCGACTGGCTTTGTGCCAGGCGAGGCAGAGTCCGAGGCAGGCTGCTCGGCAGCAGAGTCCGGTGCCCAGGTTGAGAGGCCTGGGGTTGCTGTTTTCCACCAGGAACTGAAGCAGAAGGTAGCTGCACGCCAGCCAGAACAGGAACAGTAACAGGAGGTATATGGCACAGCCCAGTAGCCTTGGTTTGTGCACCGACTGCAGCTGTTAACTGTTGTAACTGCATAAGAAATGCCGTTATTGCCAGTGCTCGGGCATCAAAAGACTGTCTTGATTGAGCACGAAAGGCAGTCATCAGTGTGCCTTTGTCTCTCGAGGATGCCCTCAATCCTGTCGATCACTGGCGTGATGTTGTGCGCTGGGTCCATAGCTGGCCAGATCGTACCGTATTTGGTATGGAGGTGGTAGGACCCAATTGCAGCACAGAACACCAGTGAGCTGTTTGAAAACTTTAGTCTTTATTATACAATCCGCAAGTAAAGGTATATGGCAGAATGCATAGGGGGACAGGCTCAGGGTCACCCACGACTCAGAGTTGGCAGCAGGTAAGGCAATGCCAGTAGCATTCATGGAGATGAGGTTGACCAGGTGGAAGTGTCTGGGCTCTCCTGACAGGATCGAAGCCCAAGGATGCCACACAGCCACAGGCAGACAGGAACAGGCGATACTGGAGGTCAGGGACAGAAGGCTGGTGCGTTCACAGGGGTAGACATGAGGAGAGGAGGGCACCTGGGGTAGGCCATTCAGATTCCAGGGGGGGCAAGCTACCCCTGGCCACCACGTTGGCTCCGTCCCTGGGAGTGTGGCTCTGTGCATAAGCAGAGAATGGTGCAAAAATGATATGGTGAGATACACAATGGATAGATCTAACATAGAGTTCCTTTCTTTTGTACTGAGGCCCACATATTTGCCAGGAATTAGGACCCTCGTTTACATCTCCCCAGACACATATTATAAAGTGGCCACAGAGACTATTTACCAACAACTCCAGGATATGGAAGCGGTCTCCCTGGATGCACCAAAAATAATGCTTATTAGTATCTGCACCTTCACAATATCAGCAATATGTCAATATGTGTTATACTAGGGCATCAAAACCTGTTCATGAGTGCTATTAGGAATATTAAGACCAGTTACGAAGTAACTAGGAAACCATGAATAGGAGCATCCAACCATGACGCTGTGTTTTTACCATCCTACAAACATACATTAAAAACTAAAAAACACAATCCAAGATGAGTGAAAGTGTGAGATGAGGACAGTGTGTTGACCTTACAAGGTTGCTTTGAATGTATAGACTGGGAGGTGGTTGAATGTCCAGATATAGATAAATATGCATAAGTGGTCACATCCTATATTAACTTCTGTGTCCCCACCAAACCCACAAAAACATATGCATATATTAAACCTTGGTGCTGATACAAAAAAGCTGTTCATTAAGAAAAAGAGTGATTAATATGGATGACACACACACACACAGGAAAACTAATTCAGAGAGAAATACAGATGCAAATCATGCAAAGAGGGACTATAAATCTAAAGTAGAGCAACTACTCAAGGACAATACCGTAAGGGAGGCATGGCACAGAATAAAGACAAAACTTGGCACAAATTCACAGTGGACCAACTCTGCACAAACAGTAGAGTTTGCCAGTGGCTTAAATTACTTTATTACACATCATGAGACTGATAGATCATCCCTTTCAGAGCCCACAGGGGACTGGAAAGAGGGTGGAACACCAATATATATCACATCGGAGCAGGTGTGGCCACTCTCTCCCAGATAAATATCAGGAAATTCACCAATCCTGATGGAATGGATGGGAATATATTGCAGAAGTGGTGTGAACATTTAAGTCCTGTATTGAGTAAACTCTCTCAAGCATCACCAGACTCACAAATAATTCTGAGGTAATGGAAAGTGTCAAAAATAATCCCACTACCAAAAAAGACAAATCCCTCTGAATTAAATGATTTTAGACTTATAGCCTTAACTTTCATTAAATGTTTTGAGTGAATTGTTTTATCTCACTTAAAGTAGATTTGAATGTGCAGACTTTAGATCTGAGCACACACAAGACATATTTGAATGCGAGCGAAATGTTTGTGTCCAAGAAGAAGAAATGTGAGCACAGGCATGTGATTTTTGAGTTCAAGCACACATTTTGAAAGAAAGCAGCAGACATCTCAGTGCGAGTACAAAATGTGAGCATGAGGAGAATAAATCTGAGCATGAGAAGGAGCTGTGTCACTGAAAAGGAATAAAATCATGCTCTCAAACTGAAAATCTACACTCTTGAATAAAGATAGGATAATTCTTCCATAGACGTGGTTACAGTCTTTTTAATGGATGACCATGATGAATATTAGTACCTGGGCTTTGTTACTGATAACAAGCTGACATAGACTGTTAACACTAATGCAAGGTTTTCAAAAGCTCAACAGCGTATCTACCTTTTAAGACAACTTTAATGTGGTTTTAATGTGGACAGATCTATGCTGATACTGTTTGTGAGACCTGCATTCAGAGTATATTGACTTTTTGTATTCAGTGGGGGGTTAGCACTATCTGTAGACAACAAGAACATACTGGACAGGATTGTTAAACTGGGTGGAAAGATAACTGGGAAGTAAGGAACTGTGAGCAGTATCACTTACATGACAGACCAGTACTCTAAATTAAGTTCTTTTTTCATGTATTACTATTGTTACTATGGATGCTTTGATGTTTTATTGTGTTCTCTTTGTGCAAAGCAATCTCAACTAGGTTTCCATTCATTCATTCACTTTCATTCATTCATGTAGTCACATAATAAAACAGATTTTTGTAACGATTATGGATGGTGCAGAGAAATAATGTGGTCCAAGTTCTTTCTTACAGGATTGGGAGGCCGTTGATCACAGCAATGAACTTTTTGTTTTCATTTTCTTGGTATTTATTGGCTGCCATACACACAGATACTGATATATCTGTCATAAGCAAAAAGAAATGTACTACTCAGGCTCTAATCACAGGTTTGCTTTTGTAACGAGTTATCAGTGTGTATCACGATTTCACTCAGAATCAAATCTTTATTAAAAAATGGTTTAAGACTAAAATAATAGAAAGGAGGCACTATTTTTAGGCTCTTACTTCAGCTCACTTTGTGCCATATAGTTCAGTTATGTCCTTTGTGCACTGAACTGTAATATGAAACATAACTGGCACTGAAGCTAAATGGTCTTGATAAAGGTCACTGTCTGATGAGCAGAAAAAAGCAGAGAACAGTGTCTGTGAGATATTTTAGATTAACAAAAGATGACTGCATTCATTTGAAAGCATCTTACAGTCTCATGCCTGGATGGGATGAATGAAATTAAAATGTGTGTAAATGTTTTTTATAGAAACAGAAGTTGGTGTGTTATAGATAAAAATGTCTGAGTGCTCTCCTATGTTGTCATTAACATTAAGGGCCCCATCTTGCGGTCAGTGCACAGGGGATGGCGGGCATGTGTCTTTGTTAGTTTCCCCCGGCGCAGTTGTCATTTTTTCGCCCTGCGTGTCACAGTTCAGTCATCCAGCCCTCAGTAGTTTTCCATTGATCCTGCCTCTGCCCCACTCAGCCTGTCAGCCACACCCACCTCGTCAGTTCACTCTACTCACCTGTGCACACAGCTGCCTCTCATCACATGCAATCAGCCCAGCATATACTCACCTGCTCCACACTTACTCCTTTGCCACACGAGACTTTCCAGCATTCTCCTGCCTGTCCCTGATTCCCCTGCTTCGTCTGCCTCCTGGTAAATCAACCCAGCCTTCTGTCCCTGACCAAGAGTTTAGCCTCTCCTCTCCTGATTTCTGTCTGCCGGAGTCTGAGTAAACCGTTGTACTTTTACCACTGTTTCTGAGTCCTTTGTACTGCAATTGGGTCCATACACCACCCGTTACACTGCGCCCACGTTGTCTAAATAGCAAATGCACTTGCACCAGTCTGTGCGCCTATGGGCGTGTTGGTCTCGAAATGAGGTGTGGTCAGGCACATTGGTGGCGCATTGCTATTTTGAGACAGAGGAAAGTGATTGAGCAACTGACCAAAAAAAAAAATAGGTCTAAAGTGACTGGCGCATATTTCACTGTTATTTAAGGGAGCATCATCAAGAGTCTAATATGCTACTATATAGGCGGGTGTGCAGCGCGCAGACACTGTGCTTGTTACACACACACATGCAAAACATCACTAAAAAAAGGACAACAACGTGAATTCGTATTATGATGAACATCAACATATTAAAAAATGTCACAATGACGTGCCACTATGTATCAGAATCAGTCAATCGCAGTAATGCCACCATTGTTATCCAAAATGCTCTTCAGATCTCTTATTCACGAGTAAATGTCAAAAAGGACTAAATGCTCATGTTTAATTTACTACAAATGACAACGTACACACAATGACAAAAATGATATTCTCATTCCATGTCACGTTCTGTTTAGCGTCCAGTTTAGTGTTAATGATTCATGTTTAAATGCGCTCATGGATTCCACAATAGTCATACTTTCCCACAATCACAGTCACAGATAACAAAAATCGGGTAAATGGTTATTGATGTCATTAATTAATAGCATGCTTACTGTGTTGTCTTCCATAATATTTGTAAATATATATAATATAAACTCCTAAGTATATGTTTGTGT
Source organism: Scomber japonicus (assembly GCF_027409825.1). NCBI lineage: Eukaryota > Metazoa > Chordata > Actinopteri > Scombriformes > Scombridae > Scomber > Scomber japonicus. The sequence continues at coordinate 29,914,214 of NC_070592.1, forward strand.
GAGTGTGTGTGTGTGTGTGTGTGTGTGTGTGTGTATGTATGTATATATATATATTGAAGTGTCAGTGTGTTGTTTTTTTTCTTGGTCTACTTATCATTGAATATAAACTCCTAAGTATGTGAGTGTGTGTGTGTGTGTGTGTACGTATATATATGTATACACATATTTATATATATATATATATATATGTATATATGTATATATTTATATATGTGTATATATATATATGTATATATGTATATATGTATATATATATATGTATATATGTATATATATATATATATATATATATATATATATATATATATATATATATATATATAAAACTAGCTTATATAAACTAGCATATGACATTCAAGCTAGTTTTTCCTCATGTTTTTGAGAATATAATGTTGGGGTGAAAGCTGCAACTGCTACAAGTGTGGACTGAATGGAGTTTAAACAACAATGGGGGAAGGCCCTTCGATGCTAATGTAAATCCTGGTTGGATAAGGATTCAAAACTGGATGAAATCTGACACATAGTTTCAGTGTTAAACTAATGAAATAATTGCTGGCTGTGGCAACAATTTTAAAAGAGTATAGTTCGCAACGTATTGAAAAAAAGAACTGAACTGAACATTTTTTGGAGCTGTGAACTTAGTTCATAATTTGGAATTATGACCTATGAACTGAACTAGTTCATTTTAAAATGTGTGAACTATGAACTGAACTAGTTCATGTAGAACGTGAACTTTACCAACACTGCTGGTCATACATACTGTTGTGGCAATTCACCTCACCTTCAATGAGGAATGAAACAATTTTTCAATACAGTATTGTCACACTTTCTTTAATGCTCTGTTCATGACTCCCTAACACTCGATACAGACATACAAGCTGCTGCAGAGGAGTGAGCCCTGGAGAGTGTGCTGAATTCCCCTTTATGTCTTTCACACCAACCTCCCAGTTGAGGAGTTGTTGTGAAGAGCACTTGATACGCATATATATGACAGGATGTGCTTCAGTATGAACAGATATTTTTTGTTCCTCTTTCACACAGGAAGATACTGTTCAGATGCACAAACATAGTCTTCTATGACTGTCACAAAGCAATTTTAACCTTTCAGAAGTTCACACAAGTATAAATATTCATACAATAACATCCCTCATTATACGTGCCTTTTTTTATTCTGCCTCTCTCTTCTCCTCTCTTATCTGTCCTTTCTATTGATTCTTCACTAACTCACACACACACATACACATTCCTGGCATTGTACTCTCCCCATCTGAAATGGTGTCTACTCCTCATGGCAGGCTGGCAAAACCAAAATTCTATTCATGTGTGGTATGTTTTTACTGTTCATAGAAAGCTACCCATTTGAGCAGCTACAATAGATTTTAATAATAATGTAAATGCTTCATTTTTTATGTGAATGGGGCTGTCGCTGCTGTGCCAATAATTTTTAAGAAATCTGTTCTAGAATAGGAACATGTCTAGTTCAAAGTGAATGTGTAAGGAGATAAATACTGGGAAAGAAAAACTAAATCTACCCATAGTGATGAAGAACAAAACAGCACTTGAGGGAGAATTCATTGGATTCTGTTGACAGGTTTAATTGTACGTGATGGGACTATTTCTCCCTCAGAAGGAGAAAGGAATGTGTTTTCTCATCTTTCATTGGCTGTAAGCCTCAGATACTTGCAGGTATTTCAGGAGATGAACTTTGGCCTTGGATCTGACTTCTGTCCTTCTTCCATGCCAGTAAGAAGACCCCTCCTACATCAGCTTTGGACAATAACACGCCAAGATTCAGTCTGATCACATCAGTGTTTTTCTGTTCATGGCAGTGGTTAGCTTTAAGATTTGCTGCACTGCCATAATGAGAATACATGTTCACAATGGCTACAGCCCTCCCGGCAGTGGTAATGGTCATTCTCATTGACTTATGGTCTCACAGTAACACAGAGCAGAGCTGATTTATTTTAGACTCTGCTGGTTAGTTTATTGTCAGGCCCTTAAAAGCTTATATGTATTGCTAAGCTTGGATAATAACATTCAAGTCAGTTTGTACTTAAGTAGGGATAGTCATTGGGGTCAATGAATCATTCTTAGTCTGGACCCTCAAAGTGGTCATGAGGGGCCATATTATTTCATATGAAGCATGATTAGAAGTTGACTCATAGCTTTCTTTAATGGATATGTCAAATAGAAGAACAGGGGACCCCCAAACACTGCAGAACATACATTGTTAACTTGTCATCTCAGTTGGCAACAAGCCAGCAGCGCTTAACATAATATAAAATCCAGCACTGGTGCAGTTTTAACCAACCTGAACTCGATAAATAATTTTTCTGAAGATTTATACAGATCTAAAGCTAACAGGGATATTAACACATGGTAAGAAGATCTTAATATACCAAAACTAGACAGCACCTCCTGTGAGAGTCTAAATTTAGAACTGTCCCCTGCTGAAATCATGGACTCGATTAGGTCATTGCACAATGGCAAGAGGCTCTGGGATCAAATTCTATAAGAAGTTTGCAGGCAAGATAATGCCAATCCTGAACAGGATGCTCTCTCACTCAGTCAAATCAGAAAAGCTCCCACAAGCACTGTATAATGCCCACATTTTCCCTTTATTGAAACGAGAAATGAAATCCCTCCTCATATCAACCAATTTCCATGCTTAATTTGGACTTCAAAATTTTAACTATAATATTGGAAAATACTAAACAATTGTACAGAATCTGTTATCAACATGGATCAAGCCATTTTGTGCCCAGACGCTGAAAGGCTTTCAGTCAGGTTGAGTGGAGGTATCTACTTAGGATCCTGAAAGAGTTTGGTCTCAGTGCCTCCTTTATTTCCTGGGGTTGTTTGATACATCACACCACACCTCTATCCTTACAAACCAGGATAAATTACCCCCCTCTCACTTCTTCATATTGGTCATGGTGACCCTGGCAATCAGAACAAGAGGACAAACACCTATCAAGCTGGTAACACTAGGTTTGGTAGACCATAAGATTTTGCTTTACATGGATGACATTACCATCTTTGTATCCAACCCCAAGCATGAACTCATTTACTGTAACTCATCAATTCCTTTGAAAACTTTTCAGGTTACACCATAAAAGTGGCAGAAAACCAGGACCCTACAGTCTTGACCACCACTCAGTTTAAAATAACTTCAGATAGTATTAAGTATTTGTGCATTGGAATACCTAAGAATCCCAAGACCCGCTTTGACTTTATTGAAACGCTTAACAAGTTAAACACAGAGAAATGAAAAACATCACCGCTCTCCCTAACCGCCCATGTGAACACTGCTGAGATGGTTTCCCTGCTGAGATTTTGGTATTTATTTCAGAGTTTTATCCCCAGATCTTCCTTTAAGTTAGATCTCAAAAATCCACCTACAGAAGCCAAGCCAATCAATCAATCTTTATTTGTATAGCGCCAAATCACAACAGAGTTATCTCAAGGCACTTTACACATAGAACAGGTTCTAAACTGAACTCTTCAGGTTTTAACTTTAAAGAGACCCAACATTCCCACATGAGCAACAGTGGCAAGAAAAAACTCCCTTTTAACAGGAAGAAACCTCAGGCAGAACCAGACTCAGAGTGGGCGGCCATCTGCCTCGACCGGTTTGGGTTGAGAGGAGACAAAGGAAAGATAGGAGAGAGAAGCACAATGAAAATCAACAATGAAGCTAGAAGGTCCGGGACTGGAATCTGTCATCTGGACGTCTACAGGCCCAGATTACCTGTGAGACGAGAAAGCACAAACAACTCCGGGGAAGAAGTTTAGGTTATTGAATGCAATTAATAGAACATGAATGTTAATAGATATAGATGGATGGATAGAGAGAGAGAGAGAGGAGGAGAGAGGAGCTCAGTGCATCATGGGAGTCCCTCGGCAGTCTAAGCCTATAGCAGCATAAGCTAAGAGCTCTAGGAGCCCTAACTATAAGCATTATCAAAAAGGGAAAGTTTTAAGCCAACTCTTAAATGTAGGGAGGGTGTCTGCCCCCCGGACCAAATCTGGAAGATGGTTCCACAGGAGAGGAGCCTGATAGCTGAAGGCTCTGCCTCCCATTCTACTTTTAGAGATACTAGGAACCACAAGTAGACCTACATGCTGGGAGCGCAGTGTTCTAGTAGGTACATAAGGTACTATAAGCTCTTTAAGATACGATGAAGCCTGATCATTAAGAGCTTTGAAGGTTCTGAATTTTACGGGAAGCCAATGCAGTGAAGCCAAGATGGGAGTAATATGATCTCTCTTTCTAGTTTTTGTCAGAACATGAGCAGCTGCATTCTGGACCAGCTGGAGTGTCTTTAGAGACTTGTTAGGACAGCCTGATAATAATGAATTACAGTAGTTCAGCCTAGAAGTAACAAATGCATGGACTAGTTTTTCAGCATCATTTTGAGACAGGATATGTCTTGCAATATTACACAGATGAAAGAAGGCAGTCCTTGAAATTTGTTTTATGTGGGAATTAAAGGACATATCCTGATCAAATATAACTCCTAGGTTCCTTACAGTGGTGCTGGAGGCCAGAGTAATGCCATCCAGAGTAGTTATGGGAGGAGAGATATGGTTGACCACTTCCCATCTTGGGAAAAGTGACAAAGGTGCAGGCACTGCACAGGACACTTTTCCCATGTGTGCTGTGGAAAATGCAACATCCATGTCTGCCTGAACAAGGACAGGAACTGTTTTCATGCTTACCACATGGCATAATAAAAGAAAAAGTGACTGGAAAAGGTAGCAGTTCGAAAAAATGAAGAGGCCGATGTTCTTGTTATTGCCTGAACTTCTGTTTTCATGCTTACCACTGTTCATAATAAAAGAAAAAGTTACTAGAAACGGTAGCAGTTTGAAAAACTTAAGAGGGTGATCTTGTTGTATCGCCAGAACTGTATGTAATGCCCGATGTATCATTTACGATACAAATGGAAAAACATATATGCAAATGTTTTTTTAGGGCCAAATAAAGGTTTCAGATTTAAAAAATCTGAATTTTCTGTCCATTATTTCTGGGGTCAGGCATTACAGGGTTAAAGTTGGGGCTTTTGTGCCTTCCACAGTTTTCATTATGGATCAATCTGTGGATTGAAATATGGAGAATGGAAACCGCTCTGCTTTCTGAATCAGACACAAAACAACAAAATTACACTTGACTGCAAAACATTATTGCCATGTTTGCCCCCTCATATCATTAGTGCAAAATATTTTGTGAATTGGACCTTTTAAATGGGGCAGACTGTAGGTGCAAATGCTGCACATTTCATAGTACGATTATTGGGCACAATACATTCTTGTGGATTTGGCCCTGTCTTACCATGCCATCCTGAAGAATCTGACACTAACCCTGTAGACACATTTCTTTCTTTTGAAAGGTGCATATAAAGATGTATTGTCAACATTGTACAGAAACATTTCCATGCTGACATTTTCATTTCTAGACAGGATTTAAAAAAGCTTGTGAGCATGAACTGGGGCATCTGCTGACCAATGGGATTTCAGTTTCACATCAATTCACAAATCCTCATTCTGTGCAAGACACTAGCCAATGCAGTATAATGTCATTCATAGGGCCCATGTGTCCAAGGTTCATTTGTCTAGCATCTACAGTGATATCAGCCTCAACTGCAACCAGTTACTGAAAATCAGTATTTCTCTTAGAAAGTAATTGAATTATTTTATCAAATAAGCATATAAAAAGTAATTCATTACTAGGGACGGTAACTTTTGTTACTTTTAATACACAAGTGCTCGGTAAAAAGTCCACCTTGTTTTCTGCTCCGGGCTTTACCACAGATGCACAACTCAATCCAAAAATGCAGCAGTTCACTAAGAGGTTTTATTTACTTTACAACACAGCTCTGAGACGAGGTCAGATGATGTGCTGCTGTCTTTCGAAACTGTCCACTATGAGCCCATTTTAATTTCAGTAATTGAAATTGTGTTATTTCATCTAAAAAAATAATTAGGTATATTACCAGTTACTACAGAAAGTAGTTCCAGTTTGTTACAGTTACAGTAATGCCTTAAGCACAGTAAGGCATTATTTTGTAACGTGTTTATTCCTAACACTACTTGTGACAAATGTAAAAACAATGATGCTACTCTTACCAACATGTATTGGCTGTACCCGCACTAACAATAATTCTGGATGGATGTCTCTCATACACTTTCCAAATTCTCAAGTAGAATCTACACCCGGACCTTCTGGTAGCTCTGTCTGGCATTACTGTCGGAGACTATCCTCATCTGACATTGCAGAGCACGGCTCGTTTGCTTCACTCTGGTCAGACGCATGGTCTTGCTCAAATGGAGTCCATCCTACACTTAGTCAGTGGCTTCAACTCTGAGATGGTACACTTCTCAGTCAGCAGATCTGAGAAGAAATTCTATAAGACCTGGGAAACTTTAATATAACAAAAGACATAACATGACATGCATTCTAACTCTGCCCTTGACACAAAAACCTTACTTCATGGAAATAGTAACATCTTTTAGCTTTATTTCTTTATTTCTAGACATTTGGCCTTGTTCCCATTCTATATCAAAATCAACATAATGCCTAATCACTAATTCAAATGGAATACAATGATCTTTGTGCTGAGGAGAATCCTTAATAATGTCCTCTGAGCCCAACTCCTTAACTGTGTTGTTCTCAGTTGATAGGATGAACAGTGGAGCATGGACTGTTCATCCTAAGTAGTGCTGAAAGTGTTTTAACTTTGAAAAGAATCTCTGCTGTTGTTACAGTGACATCATGGTCTCAACTTAATCTTGTCTCAACTTAAGCTTAATTTTTTGGGACAGCTGGGTGACAAAGTCATCAAAATGAGATTTCACTTTTCTTTTTCTTTTGTTTTGAAAGAAGATCTGTGCATCCCATTTCTCTGAAAGTGCCTGTGCAGTTATCTTTGTCTGGTACAGCAGTACTGTCCAGTACCTTTTTTCAAAAGCCACAAGAGAAATAAAATAAAATAAAATAACAGATATTGTCTGTATAACTGTAACTCAACTCACAACTATAACATGCAATGTCGTAAAAATGTTTAATGTGAGAGATTACTGCATCATTGAGAACCAGATATATGTAGGTTATGTGGCACACAATGCACATGTTGTAAGAGGCTCCATTTCCCTCATTCTTATATTAACTCTTGACTAAATACCACTCATATTTGATGCACCATAGAAATATCAAATCAAATTTTCATCACGCTACTAAGAATTTTCTTTTACACTCCGCTTACAAATGTGTCAGCTGTCCCAAAATGACTTTTATTTTGTTATCAGTAGGTGTTTCCATGCCATTCCTTATTATTTTCACATATCTTTACACTTGGCTAAGCTGGCCTTACACATCTTGTGTTATATCCATAATGACCATAGACTGTATAAAGAAATGATAATGACAGAGAAAAATTATGCTCAGTTTATTACTTCTTCTACAACTTGCTGGATATTTAAATGAGATCACTTAAAGACTGTGTAAAGTGAATTCAGACGTTTTCTTTTAAACACATTAAATAGGTCATAAATGTATTTCTAAAAAAGGTGTAAAAAGCATTTCAACCATTTAGATTTGAATTGTGGAGCTAGGCTTCACAAACTGTGTTTCAAGATTTCTGTGTTCAGGATTTAGTGGGCGGGTCTGAAAATCACCGCCGCGTTAGCATAAACCCGCCCCTGCTGCTGTGGAGCATAGACTGTATAAAAGAAATGGAGGTAACATCCGTGACGTCACCCAGTGGTTTGTGGACTGCTCGGAAGCCAATAGTTTCGAATCTAAGCAGTGCTATCTTGAAAATTTCAGGTGCATGCTGGGAAAAAAAACACGGATTCTACTTATATGGGCATGAGGCGGAGTCATGGGCGGAAGTATGGGCAGAGCCAACGGCGGAGCTGGGAGGTTGCGATTGGTTGCGAGGACTGGATCTCGAGGACATTGGTCAATCAACCTGTCCAATGCATACCCTGCTTTATCGTCAAATATAAAATCAGGGAGGCCAAAATGTCCCAAATGAAAATCATACTGCATTGAAGAAGGCTTTAAACTAGCGATTGAGACCATAAACACATTTTGAAAACGTTTACTAAGGTTAGAAATCAAGTGAGAAATTGGTGAATTCTCCATTGACTTGTATACAGACAGAAGTCCTTTTGAACACAAAACGGTCGCCCCCTGGTGGCCTTTTGATAGGATGCAGCTCTAAGTTACTTCCGCATTGGCCTCATTTCAGAGGACCGGAACTCCCCGCCTGCTGTAGAGGTATAAATACATTCAGCGTACAGTACTACTACTACTACAGTCTACAGTTAGCCAGTTAGCCACCGAGCTAGCCGCCGAGCTACCAGCTGAGCTAGCCGCCGAGCTAGCAGCTGAGTTAGCAGCAGAAAGCTCTCACATGTAGCATCCATGTTTCTGGTAGGGGCGGGGTTTCAGCAGAGAAAAAGGCAGACTTTGAAGCCTAATTTAATATATTTGGTGATTTTTTTTAATCATTGAAATTTGGCAGGGTGGTTAACAACACACTTTTCTGTGGTATGTCAAACTCAGAACACATATTTATTCTTACTTTACACAGACTTTAACAGTTCACTTGGGATTGGTGTGCTGCCTGCATTGTCTGGTTCAGTGTCTGACTGTCTGGTTAGCCCTTCAATCAGCTACCAAACAATGTATTACAAAAACATGTCACAATGGTATTTATAGTATCTATTTTAAGTTAGTGTTGGGGTGGTTAAATAGATGAAAATTCTAAGCAATAATCTTTATCTAAACTTTCATAAGCAATTTATGAAATAAAGTGAACTTTTTCTATGTCACTAAACTGCCCTCTTGGGACGCAAAAACACATGCTAAGGTGCCCTCAAAACACACTTTTCGCCCCTGCCCTTCAAAAAGTCCCACCCACTGCATTTTTGGGTTTGTAATTTAATACAAGCAAAAAATTCTATGTTAAAAGCCTCAACAGAGGCCGGGAGGTGCAAACCAAGATTACAACATGTGAAATTTACATTTTGGAAAACATTTTTACATATCATAAAACAAAATGACATTACCATAACACATTTACAAGTCCAGAAACAAATTTACATTTCAGAAAACAAATTAACAAGACACAAAACACTTTTACAAACGGCAAAACAAATTTACAAGCGGCGAAACATTTTTACAAGTCCCGAAACAAATTTACAAATATCAACCATCAACCAGAAAGGGAATGTACCAACTCCGGGGTTGAACCAGAAGTGATAACGGGGAGCAGCCAATACGAGCTGTTGTTGTCATCGGTAGAGTTCATGGTGAGCCAAGATGGACAGCGATCGAGTGATGTTTTGCCCGTTTTGTGGACAACGTATGAGCCGCTTAACTCGGTTTAGTTTTTCGTGTGGTCGTCTTTAGAGTTTTTAAATGATATAGACCAGACGGACGGACCAAATGTGCTGCACCGGTGCAAAGAATATTTTAAATAGGGACATTTGTTTCGGGACTTGTAAATGTGTTATGGTAATGTAATTTTGTTTTGTGATATGTAAAGTTCACATGTTATTTAAGTCATCCAATTTACAAGCAATATAAACAGAATATATGGTTCATATTTGCCCATCACCTTTGTTAGATCACATTTATGAATGAAAGTGCTACTTTTTTTTTTTTTTTTTTTTTTTGATCAAATATAATTTAAAAAAAAAGAAAATCAATTATAATCAAGATAGGAGTGGAAAAAAGATGTTTGTCTTGAACAAATGTAGAAATTAAGCAAAGTTTTTCATAACTATTGATTTTTATTTCTCTGAGCTTCATTAGAACTTTAACCCATTCAGGTCAGTTTACAGAACACAAACTAAACACATACAGTAACCATCAGCACAATTGAACACACGTTTGCATTCCTTTTTGATGCTTTTTGACCTGGCCACAGATTCTCCCATCTCTGTGCAGTGAGTATCACATTCTTGCCTTTCTTTGGCACATAGGATACCATAGACCTGTACTACCAAGCTGGATTGTCTCTTATCGAGGTAACTTCATGGTTAACCCTGGGTTTTCCGTCCTACGAAGCTGGTTCACTTCTTACCGGGGTAAATCACCATGGTAACTTATGCTGAAAGGCTAACCTGCTCCGGAGCAGGTTATGTTCTGGATAAGAGATCAATGAGTATAAAAGCACCACCTCCTGACCAATCAGTTCTCTTAGAAGATGACCTGCCCATTCTTAAAAGATCCTGGCTGTCAACATTGGTGCGCGGATCGCGAGAGGAGCGCTTAGGAGAGAAAGAGTTTTTAGTGATAGATGCAATTTTTTAATTGGCCAAAATATATATTTAAAAAAGAATCATTGAGGCACATGAGGGATATTAGTCTGTATGTTATACAATTGGTTTGACATCCTTCACTCAAATGGTTGAAGCATAATAGGTTTGTATTTTGAATGTTGAATATTAAATAAATAAAATATTAACTTAATATCGCAACGAAAGGAAGGGCACTGAGGAAGCGCTCTGCCCGAAACATCTGTGCTGTAATAAAGTGACATTGTGTGATCAGAGTGTCCGTTTATATTGTCCAATTTATTAATATTGTATAATCTCACAAATTTACGCATTAACAGAGTCGGCTATTTTCTGCCAGCATTGCTTCCTGGCTTTTGCTGCATCATCAGTGTTGCTTTTGGCCTGGATGATGTGTTTGAATTCTTCATATTGTTGAATAATAATTGTCTGCTCCTCCATGGTAAAGTAGGCTGCTCTGCAGAGTTTCTCCATGTTTGTGATTGGTCAGACGCTGCAAACACCTCCCCTTTATGTGAACGCGCAGAGATCCAGATTGGAAAACCCTGGGTTCAATTACCGAGTTGATAACCAGCTTCGTAGTACCGCTTATCATGATTGCGAATGTCTGGGTAAATCAACCCAGGTAACAGAGAGATATCCTGGGTACGTTAATCCAGCTTCGTAGTACAGGCCTCAGGTATGTATCAGCCGTGTACACAAACTTGGAAGAGTTGACAGGCCTGTTCTTTGTGGTCAGCAGTTTGGATGGGCGCTCAGACTTGTTTTTCTGTATCGTTCCCACCATGGTCAGCTTCTTTTTTAGGAGCTCCTGTCCCAGCTTGTGCGAGGTAAAACAATTGTTGCATGTGATGTTGTGTCCACTGAGTCCCTGAGTCATGTCCAGGACACCTCCATCAGGTTTCCCTGTGGTAGACTTGTAAGTTCCAAGCATATGATGAAGTCACATCACAGGCAGCCCAGATCTTTATACCATATTTTGCAGGTTTAGATGGTATATACTGCCTAAAGGGGCAGTGGCCCCTAAATGGCATCAGCTGCTCATCAATGGTGACATTAGACCCAGGGTTGTAAAAAAGGGGGAGGCGGTGCACCCACTTGTCCCACGCTGTTCTGATGGCAGCTAGCTTGTCTCTCTGCCGTCGAGCTGGTCTGTCGTCTCGGTTATCAAAGCGGATAATCCTGGAAATTATGTGGAAGTTTTCGAGAGACGAAAAGTTCTCTGCCAGTTACTGCATCCCACAGGGATTATGTGGATTCCCCTTTTGACCTGGAAACCCCAAAGTAGGCATGTAAATGGGTTTGGTCCTTCTCCTTCCATATCTCTCCAAAAACACGCCTTCCTTCTAAATTAGTGCAATCCAGAATAATTTTCTGGATGGAATCTGGGATGATAAGCTCAAAAGAAGACTTGATGTCCTGCACATGAAGCTCCACCATCCGTGTTGGCCCTGGTTGCATCCTTATGATGTTGGCAGCCATGTGGTGTGGCTCATTTCTCGGACAAGAAGACCATTCAATTTCCCCATTTTTTTACATCCATATTTCACTTGCTAGCTCCTGACGGGCTGGTCCTGTGGCTGGCTGCTGACGGGCTGGTCCTGTGGCTGACTGCTGACAGGCTGATCCTGTGGCTGGCTGCCAATGGGCTGGTCCTGTGGCTGGCTGCTGATGGGCTGGTCCTGTGGCTGACTGCTGACAGGCTGATCCTGTGGCTGGCTGCCAATGGGCTGGTCCTGTGGCTGGCTGCTGACGGGCTGGTCCTGTGGCTGGCTGCTGACGGGCTGGTCCTGTGGCTGGCTGCTAACAGGCTGGTTCTGGGGCTCGTCTTCGTTTTGTAACTGTCTAATGTTCAATTTCATCCTCTCCTTCAGTCACTGTCAGACTATGAATTCTCAGAAATGTGATCTTCACATTCTGAGGCCTCTTCCTCTACATCATCATCAAAAGCTTCACTCCAAGGCCCTCACTACTTGCACAAGCTATACTGTTGCTTGCTGCTATGGCTGCTGCTGTTCAAATGTGTTTCAAAAGCCCCACCTCCACCCAGCATCCACCTTCAGGCTCTGAGTCTACATTTCTACATTTCTATTCAACATGCTGGTTTGGAATTAGTATGGTCCTAAGATAGCTAAATCAGACACCCTCCTGACAACAGGTCAAACCTGAAGCGGGTACTACAGCTAATCTACAGACATAAATATAATAATTGATACAATTATTAACAGCAGTTAATCTATCATTGAGTAATCACTGACATCCCGAGTTAGTTAGAAAATAATATAACCAGTTTCAGTCCAGTTCACCTGAACAACATTGCCCCACAGTAAACTCCTATAGACTAGCTAATATGATCTCTTCAGCTGGTGATCACATTGGAGATATTCAGAACCAAATCAAATTTGTGTCAAACACCTTATCAGTGCCTTCCTCAGGACCAGTATGCTGCTGAAGCTGACAGATGGCTGAAAGGAAAGGCAGTGAAGTTCCATGACATAATTGTGGAGAAAAAAACATTGCAGAGCTGTTGTAGTAACTTTAACTAAATAAGGAACAAGGGCTGTAGAACCAGGTGAATCTTGAACCAGCCTAAAGACACCCCCTTCTTTTCAGCTGCCAATTGTGTATGTGTGTACGGATGCTGTGTGTCTTCATTCTGTCCCCCCAATACCTCTGTCTCTCACAAAGAAGAGTTCATTTTAGCAAGCGTGTTTGTGTAAGTACTGTGTAGTGTGTGTGTGTGTGTCGCATGTTTAAACTCCAATCAGAGAAACAGAGATGCTTGTAAATGGCCCTTGATGTACAGAATGCTGCTGTTGACATGCAGCCAGGACTGGAGCTCTCCAACAGTCCAAACACATGGTCATCTTCATCCCAGTCCCAGTCACCTGCTCAGTTACTGTTTCATGCCTTTCACACACTGGACAGGATCCTGTTTCGAATATACACACTATGACCTTGTAACTTATGCCCAGAGCTGCATTGGGACATTATACTTCTTTTAATTGTATCATTTATATGAAACATTATTTTTTTTAAATTGCGTAATTAATTGCCTTTTAAATGCATGACATGAGTAACCAATCATAATCAACCACTGAAAAAGTCAACAATTATTTCAGTGGTAAACCTAATATATATGTTTTATATATAATATCCATATTTTTTTTACAACATACAAATTTTACATTTTCTTTCTGCTACTGACACTATTGCTGTCACAGTGTATCTTATACATTATAAAGAATATGGCTTTTAAATATGTTGGAAGAAGTGAGTGGGTTTCAATAACCCCTATTTGCACTATTCTTATGACTATACATTGAAGAGTTTCAACAACAACCAGCATGAATATATTAAGGCTGGTCACAATGGGCTAAATGAAAAATACTGAAGGGTACATACCTGTGTTACAGTACCTCATATGGTAAATTTAAATGAAATGTAATAATTAATTGTGTTGATTCACTAATGTTTTACAAATCTACTTTCATTATATCCAGTTGCCTCTACATCAACATTTTGTAATTGCTTGTAAGCCACCATCAGTGAAAATCAACACTTAGATGTATTTATTTTCATTCAAAAGCGGCAATAATTAGTCAATTAATTGATTAGTTGATTGACAGAAAATTATCTGATTCTAGCTTCTTAAATGTGAATATTCTCTGCGTTTTTAATTTGCTGTTGCCCTTTAAGGAACACATACTGTACACAGCAAATTTCTAATTTCTAACAGAAAACCGGGGGGGGGGGGGGGGGCACCTGCACCTGCACCTGCACCTGCACGCAATACTGTACTATTTTTGCATCACTGAGATACTGTCAGTGAAACTCAACTCTGTATTAATTTTATATTAAAGGTTAAAGGCCTTTAATATAAATCATCTGTGCGCTTCCATTGATGGGAAATTAACATTAAAAAGGCAAAGTGAAAGCAGCTGGAAATAATAAATGAATGATCTGTATCCAAAAAAAACAAAAACTGTCCAAACAGCCGAGTGACATGACTCTGACTCATGCCTCAGTAATATGCTGTTTAACTGATGGAATAAGACAGCAGCAGGTACACATGGAGCAAGTGTAGAGATTGTGTTGAAGGGACACCCACGTGACTGATTTTTATTTTTTAATTCAATTAGCAAAATGAATGAAATGAAACAAAATGGCATTTCTGTCTGATCATCAGGTTAACAGCATACAGCATTGCTAGCAGCAATTAAAATGGGAGCAGATCAGAAAACAGACAGATATCTAACTTTTATATAAATATAAAGATAAAGTGATTAACAGATTCATTTAGAAGTAAAAACCTGCCTCCTGTATAAGTGTGTTTCAAATAAAGATGGATGGATGGATGGATGGATAGATGGAAGGAAGTATTCATATCAATACAAGGAAAGAGAAATATATGGATATTTATAGAAAAATTAATTTTAAAAAAACTATATAAAATGAAATAGCTCAATACAGTGATATGAGAAAAAACCTTAGCCTACTCTATAAAATGTAGACATAGGATAATGTACTGTGTATATTAGACAAGTGTGCAAAGTCCTGGGTTTCTCTCACAGGCCTGATTCTCTCATAGCCATCACTTATATCTAATCTTTAATGTTAATAAAGTGACAGTCCTGAGCTTGGCTGTCAGTGGTTAGCTTGATCAGTAACTGGCCAAGCCTGGCCAAGCTTCACATGTCCATAGTCCGACAATATGGCTGATTGGCTTGCAGGAGCATTTGTAGTGAATTGTAAACAAGCTGTTTATGTGTTAGTGTAATGGGAGGCCCTCAGTAGCATTTTTTAACCTTTTTACACCAGCTCTACTGTATGTGGCTACCAGAGATGCTGCTCTAATATAATTCACAATGACCAAATGGTTGTCATATCTACCTCTCTGGTCTTCACCTTCCTCTCTGTCTCTGTTATGCCCAGAAGCAGTTTGAGCTTTTTCACATCCAACACATCCACCATTTCAAATCCCAACCCACACCCCTGGAGTGTCACAAAGTGTAAACACCATCTAAACTTTTCAAGCCCTCTTAAGGAGGCCCTCTTTTGGAGCGCCCTGGTGGTCCAGCAGGTAGATTATGCCACATAAATGCAACGCCCCCACCTAAAAAACTGCTGCATGCATCCAGTGAGGATCAAGGTTGTTGTCGACAGACAACACACATAGAATGGTGTTTTTGCTATTGTAGAGAGAGCACTTATCTCTCATCCTTGTTCTGTGTGTTGGAACAGAGCTGGCTTTGCTGTGACCCAGCCTGCTCTGGCTCAGGGTCCTGTGGAGACTGTGATGGCTTTAAAGTCTTCAGTGCTGCCTCAGGCCAGCTCTCAGCTGCCAAGCCAAGTGTGCTGCCTTGAAAGGAGCAGACTGTACTCCACACAGAGTGCCAGCTGAAATTCCAGCAAGTTCAAAATGTCAAGACAGAAAACAAAACATGGAATAGGTGAATTTAATTTTTAATTTTCTTTTATTTACAATTATCTCTGAAATGATTGTGAAAGATGTATTATTTCACTTGAAACATTTAACCTTATCTATTTGATAGGGCTGTTTCTTTCTCTAGATGATTCCATATCTAGATACACAGGCTATGATCCTCTATGAAAATGATGGAGATTGATGTGTAACAGTACAATCCACTGAGATCCAAAGCTGATTTGATATCAGCTGCAATTATTCACTTCATTTTTACTTTATAAAAGTACTTTAATAAAAAGTACAGCTATGATAAACCAATAATTTCCTTGATTATTAGTTCAATTAGTGAGAGTGAAATTCACAGCAGGTTCTGTCCTCTACCACACAAACAACAGTATACATGGACAGCGCACTGGCAAAGTTTTTAGTTATTCACTAAAATGCTGCTTACCGCTGGTTGTTTACCTCGGTTCCTTGGATAGTATCATTCTTCTGAATCTGGTGTTTTCAATAACACCTCAGGGACTCATGTCTCACAAACAGCAACTGTGCACTTGGGAGCAGTAAGAGGCCACTTGCAGGTAGCATTAGTCGCTAATGTTAGTGTTAGTCACTTGGTGCTGAACACTCCACTTGGTAACTTTACTTTGCGTATGTTAAATATGTGTCATATTTTATGATACTGCTGTGCATTTGCATTTGTGAGTGGGTCACACACGGTGGAAAAACAGGAGTGCAGAGAGACAGAGGTTTTTACTGTGTCTTTCATGCAAAATCTGTGGTTCTGTATTGTTGTAGCTTAATCTGTGATTCTGGTTTATCTTTACACAACTGGTTATTGAACTTCTGATATGGATTTACTGGATAAGTATGTGCACAACAGCTGAGTTGTGTGTATTTGCAATGGTGAACCTCACAAACAACTGGAATGCCAGACTGTGTTACTCATCCAGGAGAGGTGGGTCATCAGAGGACAGCCAAATCCCCAAGGAGGTAAAGGGAGGCTGGGGGTGGTGTGAAATGAAAACAGTGTCTGCAGGCATTCAGACATATAGGAACGCAGAGATGACAGGAGCAAGGTTATAAAACCACTACCTGAAAAATGTAATTTCCCTGGCAAACTCAAAGCTCTTCAGAATTCTTGACTTACACCTCTGTTAGTTATTGGAGTCATGACTCACGCAGCGGAAGTGGAGGAATTGTGGGAATGGGCTCCAGCATGGCCAAACCATCAAATAATACTCATAATATGTTTCAGCTTTAACACCAAATATGTGTCCAGAATAAGGCTGCACCATTATTGAAATTAGATGATGATCTGTTTTGTATTTCTATAATGTGACAATTAGGAGGGGGCAGGACACTGATGTAAATCAATGTGTGTGTGTGTGTGTGTGTGTGTGTGTGTGTGTGGTTAGAGAAAGATGCACACAGCAGAGTAAAGTGTGAGGAAAGAAAAAGCTTTTTCGCAACAATAAATATGTCCTAGTTGTAAAGATTCATGTTGATGGAGCAGAAGTACAAATAAATGTTGCCAAACAAGTTCTTACAATGGTGATGAAACCTATCACATGTTTAGTTCACAGTATACCAGTATACCTACAGTATACAGTATAACTTGTTTGATATTCCAATGCCAGATGAACGTATGAATGCAGCAAGTCGACTAACATCCGGTTAGCTCTCTGCTAACTTGAAGCTGGATAAAATCATTTAATTGTGTTGCTCTTTATTGGACCCAAGGGATCAAATCCTGATAGTGACATGACTCATTTTGTGAAGGTTGTAACGTTCAAAACTATTTACACACCACCGCAACAGTAGCCACGGAGTAAGCTAGGGTGAAGCCTGTGACATAAACATGTGTCGACTGAAGAAATTTGTGATCTAAATACAGAGGGGGAAAAATGTGATTCTCATTTTGAACAGAATCATACATTCCTGGTCCAGATAATGACATATGATTCATCATGTAATTTACACACAAAATCAGCCCATCTACCTCTCTAGGTTTACATACTACACTACACAGAATATTCAATAATATTGTATAAAGGCAATGCAGTTTTCACCACTACAGGAAGATAAAGCTTATGCATAAGCAGCAGTTCTTCCAATGTCTATTAGTATATATGCTGCACCAAAAATAACTGACTAATTTGGATTGCTGGCTTCAGTAACTGTCTAGACTGGGATGAGTGATACAACTAAATTCAAAATGACTTCTACTGTATACAGATGTACAGTGTAGTATGCCAGCTGGTAACTTATTAGTCATTTGTTCACTAGAGAGCACTGACAAGTGTAATTAGACACTGTAAAATGCCACAATTCTGTATTCATTCATGAACATTTCAAATGCCCCTACACTCAAACACTTGAAAATGCGTTGTTTCTTGTTCTTACTGTAATTGAATGTTTGAGCTACATTGTGCAGAATGATTTATGTGCAGAGTTGGTTTTCACATCCATCTGCTGACGGAGGAAAGTCTGTCTGTGCTCATTGAAAATTCACTTTTAAAGGACAGAACTACAAACATGATTTGTCACATCACAACTAGTTTGGAAGCCAGTCCTGGTCCAGAATGCAACTGACACAACTTTGAAACCAGTGCACATACACTGACTTTACAGTGAAGGAGATATTTTGTGTACAGCTGGTTAACTTCTGATATGAACAATAATTTTATATTTATAGGTTCTGTATTTTTTGTGTGGGAGAGGAACAAGATTTTAATGTGGTAATTTATCATTTTTTCATGGAAAAAACAATTGTTCTTGGCAGAATATTTTACATGTCTTAACACATGTCTGGTGGGCATCTTGAAGAGATCCTTATCAAAAATGTGTTCATAGATCGATCTGTGTACTGTATTAGTAGTGTAAGCAGAACAAATGTAGTGACATATAAAATGTAACATACTTGAATGTCACAGACAGCAAACTGTTAACGTGATTTGTGTTTAGCCTGCTCTTTTTGACTGCCTCTAGCTGTGATGTGTGTGTCGTCTTCTCCTCTCACACTGACAGCTCTGACAAAATGTCCAGCACTCGTGGACTCGCAGCAGAAACAGGCTTGCAGGTTCTGGCAGCTCTGATCACTGTGTTCATCAGAAAGGGTGATTAAT
Organism: Scomber japonicus; assembly: GCF_027409825.1. Lineage (NCBI taxonomy): Eukaryota > Metazoa > Chordata > Actinopteri > Scombriformes > Scombridae > Scomber > Scomber japonicus. Next base: position 29,933,081 of record NC_070592.1, read on the forward strand.
TGGCACCAGAGTAGTATTCTATCCCTGCTCTATTCTCCCCTCCAGTCAATGTAAAACACAGAGGCCGTTTCTCCTCCTGCTCCTTTTCTCCTTGCATTTCCCATCATCCTCTACCAGTTTGGAGTCCTCTCTCTCTCTCTTGCTGTTTCCCTCTTCCCTTTTTCCTCTATGCCATCCTCTGATGGAGTCTGTGCACTAGAGTTGATGCCAGCAGCCTCAGTGTGAGATCTCCTACTACCAGTCATAATCAACTAACCCCCACTAAACTGCACCCTGCACTCCACTCCTTTCTGCTGTGCAGCAGGGCAAGCACTCATTTATTTTCCATACTCCTCAGTGTTATTACTCCTATCTCTATTTTTCCTATCTCTATTACTCTCTCCATTTCTCCAGCACCCCTCCTCCACTCCCCTCTCTTTTACCTGCATTTGCATAACATTGTTGCAGGAGATGTTTTTCATCTTTTCAGTATCAGATTGGAAGGAGAGAAAATGACATTACCTTTCCTGTCTTATTACAAAGTGCTCTGTCTCACAGTTGAGCAGCTGGGAGTGCTGGGCCCTCAAACAGCAGAATCATGGGATTTGGAAACCATTCAAAAAAAGAGAAGTACACTGTTTAAAAGTCAAAGGTCAAGATAAGCTATTTAGTCACACATAGTAGCTGTAATGCAAATTTAAATGAGTGAGAACTCACAAAACTTTTGCATTACAAAACTCTTGTTTTGTAATGCATGCTTGTGTGTGAGGTTCAGAATGCAGTGTGCATGTCTGGTGTGGGTGGACAGGGAGAGCTGAATCTGTGTGAACACATTATCATCTGGCTAATGTGCGGAGTCTTATTGGATTCACGTTGAGGCCATTTCCCCTCCATTGCCTCATGTCTAGTCACATCCTGGAGCCGCTCCTTCCCTCTGAACTCACACATCTGTGGTGATTTTGGCCGAATAAGAATTGACATCTTGGATTTTTCCTCAGAATCCATAGATTTATCTTAAGTGGGAAAGACGGAAGCAGTTTTAGCAGGGCTCCAGATAAAAACTGTGTTGATAAGGGAGGAGAGGTGTTGTTGAGCTCTGAATATTTAAAGCTGTTCTACAGAACTCTGTATGTATAGTGTCCTTCCATGTGGATGCTTATTTAGAAGGGAGTCAACACAGACCTCTGTTCACAAGTCAATTCGTTTTTGATGGTTATATCTATGCAATATAACTAGATAATGGTTGGTCAGCCATGAATAAAAGCCAGTATGTCAGAGTCTCAAACAATAACTATAGCCAGCACAAATAAAGGCTTACCACCATTAAATGTAAAGAATACTGAGGGGATATAGAATTGCCTGCACTAATAATAGTGGTAAATGGTAAATGGACTGTACTTGTATAATACTTTTCTAGTCATTATGACCACTCAAAGCACTTTTACACTACATGTCACATTCACTCATTCACACACATTCATACACTGATGGCAGGAACTACCATACAGGATGCCAACCTGCTCATCAGGAGGAGGCTGACATTCACACACATGTACACAGTGTTAGCGCAGCCATTGGGAGAAATAATGAACACAGCAATACTTCCATCAGTACAACAGTCATAACCCATCTCATACTCACTACCCTGCTGCTTTCAGTTTCTCTTCTTTAGCACAAAACTACTTTCATTTACTAATGATGTCCACTTCTGCTTTGCAGGTTTTAGATCACTGATACACAGTACTAACATCAGTGAAACTCTAAACTTCCTGCAGATGACCAGTTGTTTAATGTCAAGCATTTGAGCAGGAAGTGTTAGCATTGGTTGTTCAACAGCAACCACAAAACAGCAAAGCACAGTAGTCATTTGAAATAGTGAATAAAAATAGCATTTCAACCCAAAAGCATATTGGATATCATATCTTGCATATTGGAGGCACATTCTGGTCTGACTAGGTCAGAAGACAGCTTGGGCCTAAATAGCAGTCTTACACAGTCAGATCCTGGACTCATCCTGGGACTGACCTCCAGACGCATTCAGCCAGTGAAGCAGTTCAGCAGTGTGATCTCTATGAGATCATTAAGCAGATAACATAATGATCTCTTGATTACAAAATATTTCATCAAAACTGTTAGTTAGTCAAAATATTCCCTGTGGCGTGACTGTGACCTCACAAAACACTAGTAAGAGCCAGTGGAGGTAAAGTTGTGTAATATCATGTATAGGGAAAGAGATACAATAGATCATCTGTTGTAACATTTGGCTGAACATAAATCACTTTGTTATTGACATCCATCTATTGTAGGTTCCATGCCATTGTGTTTACTTTCTGACTTAACCTGCCAAAAAAAAAGCTTAGAGGCACTGGCTGTCTGTATTTCATAAGGGGGGGGGGGGGGGGGGTACGACCCTATTAAGAAAGAAATCAAGTACTGTAAAATCTTCGGCCTCGGTTCACTGAAATGACCTGTTTACAGCTTCAATTCAGATTCTGGGCTTTTTAATCCACTGGTCACACCTGTTTTTCCATGTAAATCCCACATATAAACAAAAAAAAAAAATTCTGATATTTTACTAACAAGACTGTGTCTCTGCTACTTTGTCTCTTGCACTGTGGAATAACAGAAACAATCAAGCATTTTCAGTTAATGACATCCATTGTAGTGGAGACCCTAGGTGTATGTAGCTGGTTCAGGAATATCACTGAGTTCACTTCGGTGTGTCGGCCAGGACACCGATCAGCCGAATCTCCAGAGACCCAATGAAGAGGAGGCCTGTGAATGTGTCTGATCCTGTTTATTTTCTCCTTACAAGCGATTGTTCTGTGGTTCTAAACATAAAAATAACAAATGCATAAATTAATAAATAATCAATAAATCAAACCACTTAGCTCAGACTCAGTAACGTAAAAAGCATGATCACTGACACAATTAAAGCTCTGAAAATATCTTAGCTAACCAGCACCATCAGAGAAACATATATGAACACAGTCATAAATCCCTCTTATAACTAATACAATACTCCACGCAACAGCGTGCTGAATAACCGGCATGATAAGGATCGATATAAACACGGGCATATCACGTGACACTTAATACACTCGGTTGGAGAATAAGCTAGCTGACAAAACGGCTACAGCATGGTGAGCACTAAAGTTACACATCATACGGCCCAAACTTTCCCCAATGCACCAGCATACATCCAACACTCTCAGTCTCTACCCATCCAGACATACTTACATGCTTCATTCACGCACAGACAGTCGCCATGACCTGACAATTACTTCTCACTCCCGTCATTCACTACGGCCAAAAACACTGCTGCGCGACCGAGTTACGATATAACCCCAGCAGGGGGCTCTGCTCACACATCAATCATCTAGTGCTATATCTAACACATCTAACAGCAACAAATATACAGTAACTTTGAGGCCTTTTCTACATCCATGCTCACTGACAGTGTATATCAGTGAGTGATGCAAGAGAGCAGAGCTGATTTGGATTAGAAAGTCTAGAAGGTGGAGCATACTCCTAATGTGCCACTGTTAGTTAACACTGCTCTCTTACAAATATTAGCTACAAGATGTTTTACTGAAGTTACGAGGAATGTAACCCAATACAAACTCTACTATTCAGGGAGAATCAGATAATTACTGTTAACAGATCGAAACTCAATACTGAATATTAATTTGTGCCTGTAATATACTGCACACTGGACACGGATTTATCGAGGAGCCATGTTGTTTATTGATGCCGCTTTGAACAGAGCTACGGGTAATCAGAAGGGACAAACAGACTGCAGCTAGAAAAGCCAAAGCACTAAGAGAACTAGTGCTACTCAACACAATATGTTACATCTCCCATCCTCAGCAAATAAACATCTTTACAGATTGCATTTAAATTGCAAACATGAACGGACTCAATACTGCTTAAATCTTTAGCTGTAATTTCAAGTTTTAAGGGAAATAAATCTCAATTTAGGTAAACATATCTCGATACTAGCGATGTTAACGTCTCTTTAAATCAGACGAAATTAGAAATCAGTGACACAGTCATTTAACTTGTGTATTTAAACTTCACACTTGACCTTCACTTACCTAACCTAAACCTAAGCTTAACTAATCAAACATAAATCAATTACAGATTCAGTCTATCAGGAGGCTTCACAACTCTGCCCAGCCTGGTAGTGATCTGTCCAGGTGGCTGAGCTCGAGTGGGGCTCAAAGGTGCTCTGGGTGGAGAGTGAGGTAATTCATAAGGAACCAGAAGTTGTGGCTCTTTCTCAGGTGGACCTGCTGGCTCAGTCCATGGTTCATTCCGTACCCAGCGGTGAGGGCGGTTGGCAGCTGCAGTGCTTTTGTGAAGGTGTTGACTGTTGCGGCGGTACTCATTGTTTCCACAGTCCACAACATAAGATCGCGGTGGGCTGTGGACCTACTGGCTCAAGTAGAGTAGTTCTGTAATCAATCAGAGCAAGGTGCTTGTCTGGTGCTTTATACCAAAGCCTCTTCATGGTTTGCACCGCACACTCCGCTTCACCATTTGAGTGTGGCATGTGTGGTGAAGATGTCTTATGTGAGATACCATAACTCTCACAGAAGTCTTCGAATTCTTCTGAGGAATACTGTGTATCATTATCTGTCCATAGAGTAGCTGTGATGCGATGTCTGCTGAACTGAGCGTTCAGGGCCTCTATGGTGGTGCGACTGCACATGTCTTTCAGTTCATCCACTTCCATGAATTTTGAGTAGTAATCCACAAGCAGAATGTACTGTTTACCTTCAAACTCAAACAGATCCAATGCCAGTTCCTCAAACAGCAGTCTGCTGTTTCTGTTGGCTTGAGTGGATGTACTTGACTGCAGTTTCTGACCACTTCTTCAATTTCTGCGCACCTGACCAGTAAAACACTTCACGTGCTTGCTATTTGCTTTTCACCATTCCTAAGTGAGATTGGTAAATAAGTCTGAGCATGTGCTCTCGTAAAGAAGGGGGTACTACTATGCACAGTCCTTTGTAGATAACTCCATCAGATAAGACAAGCTGTCTTCTTGAGTCCCAATATGGCTGAACAGGAATGGGCAATTCCCGTCTGTGTTCTGGCCAGCCACGCCGAATTGTTTGCTGGAGACAGCTCAGCTCCTCTTTTGTGCACTCTTGCAGTTCTGTGTACTTCTGGTCACTAACTGAGACAAAGCTGAGCATGGAGACACACTAGTCCATCAATCTCTGGCTTTCTCTCTGGAAGCTGTGCTCTAGAGAGTGTATCAGGCAGCTCCATGTCCTTTCCTCTACTGTACTTGACAGTTAAGTCATACCATTACAGTCGCAGATGCATTCTCTGGATGCGCATAGGGGTGGACAGCAGTAATTTCTTAAAGATATCCTCGAGAGGCTTGTGGTCATTGTAAACTGTGACATGTGTTCTAAATATGTAGTTGTGAAACTTGACACAGGCATGCACAATGGAGAGCATCTCCTTCTCAATTTGCACATAGCGCGTTTCTGCATCCGTTAGTGAACTAAATGAGAAGGCAACAGGCTGGCTGTCCTGCAGCAGCCCAGTCCACTGCTGCTAGCATCACAGAATATTTTCACAGGCTTTGCAGGATCAAAATACTTCAGCACTGGTGTGCGTGTGCACAACTCCCTGAGTTTGTTGAAGGCTTGCTGCTGTGCTGACTGCCAAATAATACTCCACGTCACTCTTGAGGAGCTGACGTAGCGGAGCACCCTCTTCACTGAGATTTGGTATGATATTTGACAGGTAGGTGACAAAGCCTAGGAAACGGCAGATACCATCTTTGTCTGTTGCCGGTGCTTCAACCTTTGCCGGGTCAGGTTTCAGTCCATGTGCCGTTATTAGATGTCCCACATATGGCACAACTGACTGTCAGATGTCACATTTGTTGAAGTTTAACTTCAGATTGTAGCTTGTTGCTCTCTCGACAACTCTGCGCAGGATAGCAACATGCTCCTCCATTGTGGGGGCTGCTATGAGGATGTCATCCATCACGCTTATGGCTCCTGCAATGCCCTCGAGCATTTCATCCATGATGCGCTGGAAAATTTCCAGTGCACATTTCAGTCCAAATGGCAGTCACCTGTTACATAACACAGCAGTGATTTTCAGAACCGCCCACTAAATCCTGAACACAGAAATCTTGAAACACAGTTTGTGAAGCTTAGCTCCACAATTCAAATCTCAATGGTTGAATGCGTTTACACCTTTTTTAGAAATACATTTATGACCTATTTAATGTGTTTAGAAGAAAATGTCTGAATTCACTTTGCACGGTCTTTAAGCTTTTTCTTTGATATTACTTTCCCTTTTCCTCCTCTGCTTGTTTCTTCTCGCTTCATGGGCCCTTTCAATTGCCTGTACATCAGTGTCACTTGGTGAAGCACATTCATGTGTGGTGCATGGTGAAGGCAGCTCAGTGGTGCAGGAGGTTGAAGCAATGGCTGGATTGTCTGCAGCTTCAGATTGTAGCTCAGGCCTGTCTGAGATGGCTCAAACTCCACATCAGAGAAGATGCCTGTAAGATGTTGTAAGGGAAAATCCCAGTGGTCCTGAATCCTGAAGAAATATTCCTTGGTGTCATTGATGACATGAAAGCTTCATTCACACATCCAGGGATCTGGTATTTGTTAGCTGTTTGTCCTGGGTTCGATCTCATCCAACCATCAAAAGCTCTGTTGTAATAGGACTTGAATTGACCATAAACGCTCTTATCAGGAGGCTGAAAGCGATGGGAGGTGTGGGGTGGAATGGTGAGCAGAATGATACTCCTGTCTTTGCTATATCCAATGCCTTCAGTGAAATGTGGCCCTCATGGTTATCAGGATTAGCAGGATGGGATGGTCAGAGGAGCAGTCGGTGTGCTTGACCAGATGTTCAAGGAACTCGCCAAAGGTGTCTTCATTGATCCAGCCAGATTTGGGGGAGGTTCCAATCGATCCTGTTGGCGCTGTAATGAAGTAGTCCTTGTATCTAACCCTTGGGAAGATAAACATGGGAGTAGTAGCCCTGACTGCACAGACCACAGTCACAAGTTCTCCTCTTTCACTGGATGTGATGGCACCCACTTGCTTCTTTCCTTTCTATCTGCTTGGGTGTTTTTATGCACCATAGAGAGATAAATTCTTAGAGGACTGTTTTGCCACAATGGGTTTTTTTTGGTTCCAAAATGGTAAACCATGAAAGAATATCCATTGTGTCAACAATTCCGTCTACCAAGGATCCTGCTCTTCATTGAAGCACAGGCTGTTTTTAGTCTTTTGTCTTTTGTTTGGCTTGTCATCTTTCAAATTATTACCATGAAGAGTGTTCAAGAATTCTTCTTCTGCAGGGCCAGGATGGACTATCTTTGGTACCTTCAATCCTTGGTTGGACTGGGTTAGGGTAGTCCAGATTTTCTCTTTGAAAATGTTTTGAGAGAAGGACCACATGCGTACATCCTTCATCATGAGAAGGTCACAAAGTTGAGCTGTCTGACAGCTGTCAGGAGACATTTGGCTTTGTCAGAGTCCTGAGTGTTGGAGGCTGCCATGTGCTTCAGAACATCTCTCAGGGCTCTAAGTGACACACCACTGACACCGCATTGTGTAGCAATTTATGGAGGATTAAATTTATAAGCTCTCTTTTCAGGGGCACCACCTCAGTGTTTAGGAGGAAATGTGTATTTACTTACTATACTATACTATAAATCAATACATTTCTGAATCAGTCAAATTTCTGAAGTTATGAAATCTCCAGCGTCTGGGACCATCCTGATGTTCACTCCAAATCAATACACACACAACGACCAAGTATGAATATATAAGGTTTAACCATGATAAACAATCAATAAAGGCAAAATGCGAATAATGAACATAACAAAAGGATAAACAAATGACTATATGATCTAATGAATGGAAAGATGATGATGAATAATGGAATTAGAGGTTTTGTGTTCTACTGTAACTGTAATAATATTAAAAGGGGTTCGGGTGTTTGGAGGAGTTCAGCCGGATGCGATCTCGTTGGGCTCCAAATTTCTTTATCGGTCAGCTGGCCTGGGCAAGCTGCTCATTCCGGATCAGGTCTCTGGAGGCTGTCTCTCAGATTCACGCAGTGAGCACCTGAGATGGTTCGGTGCTTTTGGTGATGATGAGCGCAACACATTTAACGTTGTTGCTCAATAAACTTCAAAAGTCGGAGCTGGCCAAGCGTCAAGCTCTCTAAGTCCTTCAAACAGAGCGAAACGTATCAAAAATCTAAATCAAAAGTATTAAATGTCTTTGGTTGACTTTAGCTAATAAGAAGAGAATTGAGCTTCAGCTTGAAGGCACAAAAGCTTGCGGACTTCAAAAATTACAAAAATCAAGTGTGTGAAGCTTTGAATTACGCTGGAAAAAATAACTAAGAGGTTATAGCTAATTGATCAAAAGGTAAAGCAAAAATAGAGGAATAGTTGGGAAGTTAAGATAAGGAAAATAAAGCTGAGAAAAAGACAAGACACTAGGACTCGCGTGTTCGGCCGTTTTGTCTGAAGGGGTTTGGGTTTATTGTTGTGGATGGACCCCTACCCTTAACCAATCATTTGGCTCCTTCTCCTAAAATGTATTACTTTTAAGAGGGAAATAAGTAATTGCCAGATTATTCAATTCTTTTGTCGATTAACGCAATCCATTCAACATCATCATTCACATTTGAGTATTTCATCCTGTGTATAGCGTAACATTCAATTTAATACAAACACAAACACAGAATATGCGATGACATACCAACAGGAGTAAACAATGACTTGTTGAGAGAATGTAATCAAGGCTGTTAAGTTCCTTTTCAATAAATAAAGTAATGACAGTATCAATGTTTATCTCATTTACTCATGTACTTCTTGTAGTATACGTTTATACATCTTTACTTTATTTAATTCATATTTGATGAGGTAATGCATCTTGATCTTAACAGTAGGTGTTTTGACATTGGTAGTATTTAAAGGTCTGTTCCTTGAGACTTTAGTATTGTAACATCATGATCAACCTGAGAATTGTTTTAAACACACGCTTTTAATTATAGAGTCAGAAAAACACTTCAGTGTAGTCCCGTTTTGAAATGCAGCTTAATTCTTAACAGTGACAGTCAAAAAGAAAAGGTGTGTGTGTGTGTGTGTGGAGGGGGGGGGTTAGTTTGTATAATGCAGATTTGTAAAATATTACTTTTATGAGGGTCAGTCACAGACAATAAACTTAGCATTTCATAATTGTGGTAGCAGCCATGCAGCAGATGTAATGACGTCCACGCAGCACGCTGGATGCAAACTAATATTAAGCCTATAGCCTATTCATTATAATGTCCATGGACATAAATTCAGTTATTTTGCCTTAATAATGATAAAATAATACACAAAACATGGTCCGATTGGGAATCTATATATGCATAATGTCTCCTCGTTGCATTTAGTGTTGCTTGAAATGACCAGGGCTCAGCTAGTGTTGCCTTTTAAAAATCGTTGATTTCCCGGGATTCACGGGAAAATTGGCTTATTTTCCCGGCATTTAAAATGTCTTATTTTCGGGGGAAATATTAATACCTTGGCATGCGTGACCAAGTGTACCATGCTCAAGCACACCTCTTCCAAGCATACAGTGCCAGGGAAGTGTACCGTACTCAAGCACGGTACACTTGCACTCACACGAGCCAAATAATCCGGACTTTAGGGGGCAAACACGATTGCCTAGTGCGAGTGCGCCCTTAGTGGGATCTTCCTTGATGTCCCATTGATTTCACTTAACTCCAATATTGACCTTTTAGGGATGTGTGAAGGTTTTATACCTTTTGAGCTGGGCCTGCAGATGCTTATCAGATGTTGATTCTGTTCTTTGAAAGCCATGTGTTCTGCTGTGAACTGTTAGACTTTAGCTCTCTTTACTAACTAATCTTACACTATGTGTGAGATGAGTCCGCGTGTTTGTTTAATAAAGCAAATAGGAGAAGATATTCGGTCACAATATGCCATTTATTTAGCTGTAAATGAACAAAGCATACAGAACTCTGGGTCAAGATTTTCCTATCCCTGACGAACAACAAAGTGTGTCAGTTCAAAAAGTCTGACTCACTATGCTCTCCCTGACCCAGTCTTATATGCATTACAAAATGTTTATGCAATGTATAATGTGTTGTCTTCTGATTGGCTGTTTATTTGACTCCATCCTTGCATCCTCACATTCCAGGATCTTATGACTACATGTGACTCCATCCGACCCCGTCGAACAGTGTCCGATATAATGAGATATTTCCTGTTTGAAACTTGAAACTTTGAAACGCAAAGCATCCTATATCTTATGCCTTAAGAGCGATATTGTTATTTTCATATTTTCTTTGCATTCAGAGACAAGTAGTTCTTTGTCATAGTTAATACATACTGGTTATCACATGTCTTTGCAAAAGTTCAACTCTCTTCCATGCTTTTCCACTCAACACACAACTTATTGTTTTCATAATATCACACACAGCACCACATTATCATATGAAGCAAATAATAAGATACTTCATCCCATTAGCTGATACTTTAACATTTATCAATTCATAGCATATATTTACAGAACTCACAGAGGGGTCACACTCTGAAAAAAAGACCCCCATATGTGGCTACAATTGTGACCTGACAGTCACTTCACTGTATGTGGCTGGGTGAACTTCAGTTAGGGCTCACCCAACTGTTTCATGCAGTGTGTTGTTTCTGACAGCAGTTACTGAAAAATACAAAAATCTATCTCAAATCCTGTTGAAACCTTTTTAAATGTTGCACAGATCTGGCAGCAAGAGCAAGACGATTATATGTGCAGTGCACCCCTACCAACTCTGAGTTGAATTCCTCTCTGAGTTTTTTAACAACTCCTTGTCGGCATCCTGTCATAACAGCAGTACCATTAGTGCGAACTGCTGTAAAAAAAAAAAAAAAAAGTTCCATCTAAATTCTTCTCTGTCAGCAGTTGCTTTACATCCTTAAAAATGGTGTCTGCTCTTCCATCAACAAGTTCAGAGTTTCTGAACAATTTTGCTTTAATCTTGTTGCCATCTATGTACCCGACATATGTAATGAGTGGCTTCCGTTACTTATGTCTGTTGATTCATCCAGTACTAAGGACTAAGTTAGTACGGTTGTGTCAACATCCTCCACAAGTGTACTTGCAAAAGCTTGGTGCATTTATGACAGACCTTTCTCGTTGAGACTCTTTCATGAATTTAACCAGATGACCAAACTTTGATTCGTCAACTTTGTTTTCTGCTAGTTTTGAGGAGTCGCTGTAGCTATGCATCTTTAGCATTACCCTCACATTCTTTGCTGAATCTGCTGTACACTTTCTCTTCAAGTCTGATGAATGAGAAATGTCTGTGACTTGTTGTGACTTAAAGTTGATGTTTTGTAGCATCAATAGATAAAAAATGAAGCACCGTACATTTTACAAATCAAGTAGCTCATTTCACTGTTAAGTTGGAACCATGGAGACAATTAGCCTGAAACTTGTCTTTGGATGGCTGAGTATCCTGAGAATAAACATTGTTATAGTTGACATCACTGGTGCTGATGTTTGAGTCCTTTTGGGCTTTGCTGTTTCTTTCTGATCAGGTTCTGCTTCAGAAGATGTAGGTGTATGTTTTAGCCAGCAGTCCATGTTTGTTTGCCTTCATGTTAATATCATTTCTAACTTGATTGTAAATGTTAGCGAGAGAAGCTGCAGCAGCAGAGGGGGCTGGTTGCCTTGTAGAGAGCAGAGAGCACTCCAGGTGTGTTGTCCAGTGTAGAAGTCAAACCATCTGACTTGGTGCTCCCAGCCAGTCATCCTGCATTCTGCACCGGGAATCAAACCAATCTTCTGATTGATGGACAATCGCCCTGGCACTAACAGTAACATAAAGAGTGTAGTTGTCGTCAACTCGAGTTCTTCACCCGGTTTACTGTCTGTGTGCAGCGCACACACACACACACACACACACACACACACACACACAGGGCTCAGCTCCACCATCTGCAGTGAACCATAACACCCCTGTATACATAGATCCTGCATTATAGCCACCTTTTGTTTTTTACACTGAACCAACCAAAACCAGCATAATGCCACTCCTGTGTCTGCTTTTACACAGCATGCCATGTTCCAGATTATGATACACACACACACACACACACACACACACACACACACACACACACACACACACACACACACACACACACAAACAATATAATCTTGTCATCATGCAGCCCTACTCTTGACCCTCTGGCTGTGTGAAGTCACTCATTCAGTACTGAACGTCTTTGGTGACCAGTGACACACTGTCAGCTCTGCCACAATGTGTAAAGACCATCCCTGCTTACTTTTAGGCTCTTTGTGTGTGTGTTGTTAGAGCTACATTGATGTGTGAACATGTGGTGTGAACCAGTTTTTGCCTCTGTCATTGGTGTGGGAGCCAGACTAGACAGATCAGTTTATTATTACTTAAAAAAGCTAAATTTGGCCCTATATAAATAAAGATTAATTGATTGATTGATTTATTTAAATAAACATCAGAAGGCTTATTCAACTATCCAGAAGGAAGTTCTGGGTTTTGTCTTTAGCTGTCAAACATTCCTAAGTGTATGTGTCTCGTTCAGCGTGAGAGGTTGTGATGTACACATTCCACAATCCAATTCAAAACATCAAACCAGAGTGTTTTGGTAGGCAGTAGTTTTGCAGTGGTATAGCCTGGTAGTACAGCATGTGGTAGGAAAGGATAAGGTATTGGCCATTGCACTGTCCTGTATGCCATTAGACCTATCAGATTATCTTTGTCAGTTTCGGGTTTAGTTTTGTAGAGAAGGATGAAAAACAATTGATAGCTCTGTTACTACTGTTAATAGATGTTACAAAATTGTAAAATGCAAATGTGAATAAGTCTGTATAAATAAGCCTATGTGTAACTGATGTGTGGGAGTAAAATTAAAAAAGTAAAATTTAGGGGACAAACACAAAAGCAACAAAAAACCCATAGAAAAATTATGTTACATCACCTATTTTTTGTTTTTTGGGCGTAGGGATGTCATCTCCAAAATCCAATCTCCAAAAATGTCCATTTTGTCTCCAGAGACATATTTCTCCTGATAAGAGAGCTCAGGTCTCATGTTTGATGCAACACATAGAACGAGACCCTCAGGTAACTGTTATCTGCAAGGTTAGCCTTAGTAGGGGTTGGTGGCATTATACGAGCCTAGGTTAGTTTAGCATCCATAATATACATGCACACATTTTTCGTAAGTCTTGTTGTGTGAGTGACTGAAATAAAGTGCTGCTTTTGGAAAGGAATAACTGACCTGTGTGTGGTTATACTGCAGCAGCCTGGTGTCATCAGGTGGTTTAATGAAGGTAAACACAGTGGATGGTTGTGTGTAACAGCACTGTGCTCTACCACAGCACTTCTCAGACTGTGGATTTATCAACATATCAGTCATTCTGCCTTCACATGCTGCAGAGATTTAATGAAGTAAAAGCCTTTTCATATGGTGTGGACAGCAGATGCATTCAGTTATAGATCAATGCAGACTGATTTACTGACTTCCTTCCTTGGAGAGTGTTTAATTGAAATACATTATTTATATATAAAGCATTACTCCATTATTGCAGTACCGGCGTGTAGGATAGTCTGACTGCGTTGTTGACAGCAGATTAGCTGCAAAGATGTGTGTAATGCACACCTTTGCACAGTTACTGTATAATGTATTTTCCACCTGTAGTGCCTTCATTTTGATGCACTACTGTTCAGTGACACATCTTTTGTTTTTTGTTGCTTTCATTGCACAGAATAGATGTATGATCAGTTATTATTAAGTGTGCTTGCATGCTTGCTCAAATATCTGTATCATTGTTTGACAACATTTCAGCATAATATTTTCATGATAATAACAAGTGCTTGACTGAAAGCATGTTCTGTGTGGGAAGCACTATCCCTCATCAAATATAAACAAAATACTAACCCAAAAACCAGGATGTATAACATCCATTCATCCTTTAAAATACTCATTCTGCTCATCACAATCACTGATGCTCTCTCTCTAAATATACTGGGTACAATCACTGCTCCTCCTTGTTGATAGGTAAAGCATTGCGACTGGTTTGCATGCATGGTGCGTTTGGGCATTTCAGTACATCAGGCAGGATCTGATTACAGTCAAGGACCCAGCGGGAATCTGCCACTAATCTGGATGGGACCTGTCATAGACCTGTCATGGATCAGCTGGCAATTTTAGGTGGCTGCATCTGTACAATCCTGGTGGTGTTAAACTGTCGGTGCTCTGCTCACTCTTTGCTGCAAGCCTGCTGCCAAAGCGGTGTATTTTCACGCTCATGTTGCAGTTTGTAATGTCTACCCTGTCCTAGTGGGCAGTTATATTGATGTTATATTATGTTCTGATGTTGTAGTTTTATTGATTCATGTGAAAGACTGTGTATTCATGGTTATAGAAAAACAAATAGCCTACAGGCAGTGATGATGATCTGGTGCAAGCTGAAGTTGGGAAACATCGGCACTGCATGCAAAATAGCCCAGAGAGTGTTCCACAAACACTTTTTATTTGGACCCTCGTTATATAAAAATCTCCAGGTTGTTTTTAATTCTATAGTCTCAAGAGCTTTTTGTGCATTTTTGTGACTTGAATTTCCCACTCTCCCAAGTTCAGTTATTCACTTCCACCTGGACATAACTTTTATTTAGACTTTTAATGAAAGTGGGATAGAAATAGAAACCATGATTTACAGTACTGATACATTTAGCCATAATATTTTGTGAGCAGATAAACTCATACATATATAAATATTCTAAATGGCAGTGTATTGTACTGTTTATCACTGTAGAAGAATAAATGTTTTCAGAATCCAGATGTTTTTCGAGAAATGGAGACAACAGGTACACATAGTCTTGTGCTGCTGTGTTATGTGGAAAAATAGAAATATTGGATTGTATTCAGAATTCAATATCAAGTATATCCAGTCTGCTGATAGTCTTTATAGTGTGAAAATACACAATAAAGCACTGTTCATAATTGAAGACACAAGTTTCCGACTTGTAAACAGAGTTCACCTGAACATCATACTTGTAATTGCCACTCAAACTAAAAGCTCTCATACAGTGTATCTGACGTGACACTCAATAATGCAGAAGTGAAGAAAAGACAAACAAAAATGAACATCAGCTGCAGTCTGCTGTTTACAGTACCTTCACCAAAGTGAATTTTTGTTTCTGTACTTTAAAGATGACATCTCAATTTCATTGACAATAAAGACTTTCTATTCTATATATTGTATAAAAAGTAATTTAAGCTCTCATCCAACCAACACATACTGCAATCATACAGCCATCATCTGTGTTATGAATGCGAGACAGTAATGACAATGGGAATGTCTACCATCTGTTCCATCCATACTATATGACTTGAATGCAACATCAGACCAGCTCTATATAGGGAGTAGGTGTGTGCACTGTGCACTAGCTGCACAACAGGATGGCTTAGTCGGTTGTTGTAGATAAACTTTGAAGATCAGCATGTTGACAGGTCAGTACACTTGCATTTAAAGTCTGTGTAAAGTAGGAATAAATATGTTTTCTGAGTTTGACATACCACAGAAAAGTGTGTTGTTAACCACCCTGCCAAATTTGAATGATTAAAAAAATCGCCAAATATATGAAATTAGGCTTCAAAGTTGTGTAAAAATCAGCCTCTTTCTCTGCTCCCAAACGCTGTGGGAGTGCCCGCCGAGTTCGCTGAAACCCCGCCCCCTACCAAGTGTCACCTGTCAATCAAAGTCACCACCTCTACCAGAAACATGGATGCTACTTCTGAGAGCTTTCTGCTGCTAGCTCAGCAGCTAGCTCAGCGGCTAGCTCGACGGCTAATTCATCTAACTGGCTAACTGTAGACTGTAGTAGTTGTTGTGTACACTGAATGTATTTGTACCTCTACAGCAGCAGGGGCGGGTTTATACTAATCGAAGCAGTGATTTTTCAGACCCGTCCACTAAATCCTGAACACAGAAATCTTGAAACACAGTTTGTGAAGCCTAGCTCCACAATTCAAATATAAATGGTTGAAATGCTTTTTACACCTTTTTTAGAAATACATTTAATGTGTTTAGAAGAAAATGTCTGAATTCACTTTACACAGTCTTTAATGTTACTTTAAGTGCAATAAGCTTCTGGAGTAAGAAACAATGAAGAGTAATTTAATTTAATCTTCCCAAAGGATGGACAGACAACAGGTGGGGGTTGTTGGATCATATGGACCAGCCTTAGTTGAAACTTTGGACTGTGGAGTTGAATAATACAGTTAATATTAAGTGACAGGAGAAATGTTAAACAGCATCCTTCAAAATAAATCTGTGCTTACATCTATATAGAATTCTTCCAAAATGTAAAATACCCTGTGTGTGTGTGTGTGTGTGTGTGTGTGTGTGTGTGTGTGTGTGTGTGTGTGTGTGTGTGTGTGTGTGTGTGTGGCCTTTGATATTCAGCTCCTGTATTATCAAACAAACAGAGAGGAAGTAGTGTCTGTTGTGTTTTCAGCTTGTCAATGCACCAGTGCAGGGTGACGAAGCTGTGATGGTAACTGGAGGAGACACACCATCATCGGTGTTAAATGTGGAGAAGCATCCACACACTGGAAAGAGTGTGTGAATGGTTGCCAGGCAACAGATCAACCAATAGCCTCGTTTTAGAGCCAGAAAAGGAGGCTGCCTTCTGCGGTGTGTGCCATTTCTTGAAGAAAGGTTTTAGAGTTAAGTGTAAGAATAGTTTAGTAAGTTGTAAATGTTATAAATAGATCACATATCAGGATTAGAGTTAGGATTAGTGTGGTAGGTTTGTTTTGCCCTCAAACAATGCTGCTGAAGGAAAAAGCTCTTTCTCCCAGGACAGTAAGCCCACACAGTTCATTCAAGACATGTTTGTACCATCAACTCCAACATCAAACAGTCTATAAACTTCTCTTCAAAACAAACAGATTTTAAAGTCAAATGGATGGTGCAACACAAATAGTCACAGCATGTAACTTCTCCATAAACCACAAATTGTTTTTCTCTTTGCGTACAGAATTAAAAAGTGATATATGTTTACATAAGTGACTTTTACAGGTGTATTTATGAACTTTGGACAGAGCCAGACTAGCTGCTTCCAGTCTTTATGCTAAACTGGTCTAACCACGTCCTTACTCCCACTCTGTACTTAACACACACAAATCAGATTGATATCCATCTTTTCATCTCACTCCAGAAGGAAATTTACCAAAATACTGAACTAACTTTTAGTTTCCAATTTTTTTCCCCCCAACATATTTTTGTCGTAGGGTGAACATTACAGGCAGTAAGGCAGCTAGAGGGGCTTTAAGATTTAATTGCAGACTAGTGCATTGCCTGTTCAAAACGTTCCTGTTTGGAATGGGCCAATTGTTTGGTTTTCAGCTGCTGCTTGAACAAATAGAAAAATTGATGTGAGGTGTGATTGATTATACACCAACAACATGAAACAAACAAACATTCTGAAAGATGAGATTTTTTTTCTGTGAATAATTGGTTTGAATTTTGGTATTGGTTTTTATATCATTTGAATAATAATTCATGATTATATATTTATTTATAGATAGATAGAAAGAGATAGAGATATTAGATATAGATAGATAGATAGATTAGATATATATTAGATATATAGCTCTATATATGACAGATGCATACATATATATATATATATATATATATATATATATATATATATATATGTAATCTCCTCACTCACGCACACACATTATAAATGGTAAATGCACTGTGATTATATAGCACTTTTCTAGTCTTTCAACCACTCAAAGTGCTTTTACATATACATATTC